>NW_026889750.1:12735000-13030000 GCF_033153115.1 Saccostrea echinata | reverse complement strand
CTTTTCTTAAATAAGTGTCTAGATCAGTTTTAAATAAACAATTCAAGATATATTTATCAAACTTCATATGCTGATACATACTGTCAAGAGCTATGATTATCATGAACTTTTTTGACCTTGACTTTTCCTTTGACCTTGACTTCACTTTTTTTAAATTAGTGTTTATATATGTTTTAAATAACCCATTCATGATATTTTTATCAAACTTCATATGCTAATACATGTAGTAAATACATACTGATGTTAGCTTTTCAACTGCATCAACATTTTTACCTCAACCTTTTTTTTACCTTGACCTTTCTTTTCTTAAATAAGTGTTAAGCTCAGTTTTAAATAAATCATTCAACTTAAGATATTTTTATCAAACCTTATATGCTGATATGTATTAGTGAGAACTATTCAACTGCATCAGAAACTTTTCACCTTGCACTTTCTTGTGACCTTGACCTCCCTTCTCTTTAATTTGTGTTTTTCTTAGTTTTAAAGAAACAATTTAAGATATTTTTATGTAAGCATGCACTAAAACATAATTTGGTGAGAATTTAACAACTATATCCAATTGTTTTTAGATTTTAGTTTCAATTTTAAAGAAACTGTTCAAGATATTCTCATCAAACTTCATACACTCATACAAATTTTCACGTTGCATTAGTACAGTGAAACCTGTCTTATCCGACATGCTGCGGGAAATAAAAACAATGTCGGATTAGGCAGTGTGTCGGATTACCCAGTGTTGAATATTTCTGAGCATTATCATTAGTGTCAGACGACTTCATACAAAAAAAAATCATTTTTCATTAGGTTAAGAGTACACTTGTATTTAATTGTCAAAGTGTTTGCATAATTGTGTGTTTCTTCGCTGTATAAATTATATCTGATTAGCATTTCTTTGAGAAACAGCGTTTGTGATATAGCATTAGTAAACTCTGTAGTAATATACAATGTTTTTCTTTTTTTTTAAATGGACAAAACATGGAACTGCCGATCGCTTCGAGATTTCGAGATGTTGCAATTTAATTTTTACTTACTGACAGTCGATATTAAAGTAAATATATCGTCTACCTTCTCTACACAGTGGTATGGTTTGTTTTTTTTTCTACAGATTATTTCTCAACATAGACTGTGCTATTAATACCGTCACGCGACTTTTCATACAAACGGGACGTAACTCTAAAACTGTGCGATTGAATTTTAATCAAACAAACGTAATATTTTAAATTTAATGGGCAACTGAAAGCGGTATTTTTTGCTTTCGGCGAATCTTTTATGTACACAGCCTCGCTTGATTCAGTGTATATTAACCCGGAAATGAAACGTTTTCTATAAGACAAGTTGCTGCCTTTCAAATTGTGTATTGTATACATGTTACACAGTAGTTCGCCGTACTCATTTTTTTTCATAACATGGCTTTACGAAGGACCCTGACTGCATATTTGATTTTAATTTCAAGCTAAAAATCTTTTTTATTCTGTAAGGTAAAGGCGATCTAAACATCATGTACTCTTTTTATTTTCTGTCGCGTGGATGCTATTTTTTCCAATGCGAGAATAAAATTGATAACAACAGGGACGTACGTATATATAACATCAAAGAGAAATAATTGCCTAATTTTTAATTCAAAAACTGTTCATTTATAATTGCTTACATAAACACTTTCGAACTCGTACATGTAATTAACTACTCTCTAAGTAGACCAATCTTGTGACCAAACAGGACATTCATGTTACCTGGCCAGCGGCTAATTACGGTACACCAGTGTAATTATGTCGGATTACTCAGGGTAAATCATAAAGTAATTATCTACTTCTGTTGACAAAAAATCACCGGAATTCGGAATGTGCAGTGGTCGGAATATACAGTGTTTTATTCTATATAAATTATAAAGAAATTTTTGGGAATAAAATATCAGGTCGGAAAGTCCAGTGTGCCGGATTGCACAGTTGTCGGATTGGACAGTGGGCACTGTAATATACATTCGGCTGGGCATTCATGTCCTATGGACATATTTCTAGTTTTCAAATCATGACCTCCAAGGGTAGGGTCAGGCCACAAGAAGTTTTATATAGGAATAAAAGGGGAAAAATCTTTAAAATTCTTCTTTTCAAGAACAAGAAGAGCATGATTAATATGGAAACATTCTGAAGAAGTGTAGATTCAAGTTTATACACATCATGACCCGATGGGTTAGGGAGGGGCCATTTTTTTCCTGCCCCTATTTGCCATCCACATGGAAATGCAAATTTTGAAACCATTTTACACATCCACAGGACAAAACCAATCATCTTCCAAATGATCATGATTTAAGGCTAATGCATAAAATATAAGGGAAGTTCTTCGACCCCCCTTTGACCCCTAGGGTGAAAATGAAAATTCCGAAACCTTACTGCACATCTACATGACACCACCAACCATCTCCCAAAAGATGATTAGGCTACTGTGTAAAATGCTAGAGGAGTTCAGGGAACCAGGGGCTTTTTGCATAAAAAACATCATTTTTCAACCCCCATTTGACCCCCAGGGTGAAAATGAAAATTCCGAAACCTTACTGCACGTCTACATGACACCACCAACCATCTCCCAAAAGATGATTAGGCTACTGTGTAAAATGCTAGAGGAGTTCAGGGAACCAGGGGCTTTTTGCATGAAAAACATCATTTTTCAACCCCCATTTGACCCCCAGGGTGAAAATAAAAATTCCGAACCCTTACTGCACGTCTACATGACACCACCAACCATCTCCCAAAAGATGATTAGGCTACTGTGTAAAATGTAAGAGGAGTTCAGGGAACCAGGGGCTTTTTGCATAAAAAACATCATTTTTCAACCCCCATTTGACCCCCAGGGTGAAAATGAAAATTCCGAAACCTTACTGCACGTCTACATGACACCACCAAACATCTCCCAAAAGATGATTAAGCTTTTGTGTAAAATGTAAGAGGAGTTTGAGAAAGAAGAGTGTGACAGACAGACGGACGGACAAGAGTAACAACAATATACCCGAACTTTCTTTAGAAAGTGCGGGTATAAAAATACTTCTTTATTATAAATGGAACTACAATTGACTAAGTTCATTTTGATTGGTCAATTACCGGTGTGATACCTTGAAGGACCTTTGAAGTTGTCAGATTTTTTTTCATTTTTGCACCTGAGATTTCTTAAATAACTGTCACTAACATCCTGAAGTCTGGGGATCTAATTCCCATTATTGCTGGAGATATGATGCATTTATCTCCCTTACTCCCAGTCAAGAATACACACTGAGCACTCTGACAGAAGTTTTTTGTGCATATTTTGAAGCAGAATTTCATCCTTAATAGACTAAGCCTGGCAACCAATTTTGTATCCGTGGAGAGTATATGCACTGTTCTTCACAACAAACAAAAAATAATTCACAAGTCTGAGACCATTATGCAATTATTACATAACAAAATTGCATTTTACCCTCTTAAGAATGACAGAATGTACAGAAATTGTTAAATATTAGGCTGATAATAAAATCTGCATTTGGTCAATTTATGTTCCAAATAAAGCCTAGGTACTTGTCTACAACCTGCTATGCAGAAGTTTATCTAAAAGCTCTGTTGTAACACAGGGCAGTCCAAATGATATCAGCATCTGGGGAGTTCTGGACAGCTCTGACACTCCATTAAACTTGCTTTGATGATAAGAAAATGGAGAAAACAATTCAGATGTAATTTATTATTGTGATTTATGTAACTGACTTTCTCTGCAGACACAAATTAGCCATGAAATTCCAATTGAACATACATAATTATCCTCCTTTCATTGAATTACTCAGGAATTTCAAAGGTGTTTGATGAATTTGCATGATTAATTCAAGTTTACAGCTTTTTGTTTCACCAAATTTACATAAAAATTAAACATTTAAACTTAAAAATATTAATCTTAAACATTTTTATGGGTCTTAACACTTTTAAATGTGAATAAATGCAACAAAGAAACTAGTATCAGGCCATCCTCCATGATTCTTGGAGGTGGGTGGGTGTACAAAAACTGCTGGTAAAATTTATAGGAAGTGACAAAAGAAGAACAGGGCACTTTATTAGCTGAATTATGATTATTCTGATATTTTGATTGTGTAAATATGTCAAATTTCTTCATCACTTTAATTTGTAATTTATTAATATTTCAGTACATTAATGTGCTTAACAAATCATGCTAAAATAAACATCCTGACTGAGACTTAATTTAAAAGAGAGGGTCAACACCTACATAAAAGTGGTAAAATGACAAAAAACATTCTCCAGCAAACTGAAAAATCTTGAATGTCAGCTGCGAAAGAATGGAAAAAGTCTAGAGAACCATAACAGGCATACCATGGTGCTAAGTGACATTCTGTACTACATGTGTGATGCATGGTTGGGACTCAGAATAAGTATTAACTCTCATACCCTGACAGTATTTATGCATTTTTGGTCATAAGCTTCTTATTTTTGAAAAATTCTTAATAAATTTTATTTGTGCATTACTTTTATTAGACAAATTTAACTCATTTCATTATTTCTATTCCTCCACTCCAGTAATAAATGAATCACTTAAGGTGAATAAAATGAAAGTAAACCCAGTCTCTGTAAAATTTAACACTTTTTAAAAACATGTTTTACTTCTTTACATTTTATCGCAGTTGTCGCTTTTGTTGAAACTCATTCGCAAACCCAGAATTAGTCTTTTCTTGAAAAAATCAGCCTAAAGTGCTTTTACGGCAAAGTCTGTATAGACACTATAATTGACTGTGGTCAGGTGGTGCACAGAGTTTAAAGTCATCTAAAATAAAAAAACCCAACATTTTCTAACTTCTTTCTACATGTCAGATGCATAATCCTACTTTGAAAGTCATAATTTGGAGTTTTGAGGGTAAAACATGACATATTATTAGTATTTTACATAGAAATCTGTATAAATGAATGTCAACCCTGCTTCTAAATTTAAAAATATGTGCTTTCACACAGAAAGTTCATAAAATGACATATTTTGTTGAAATATGCCTTAATTTATAAAATTAAAACTGCCTTTAATATGGGTGTAGATGATTTTACACAATCACCTTCAAGGTATCACACCGGTAATTGTTTTCACTATGTAATTCTATATAGAATAAAAAATCATTAAAAATCAGGTATTCGAATTCATGAAAAAATATTTAGCAGGAAGTGTTAAACGTTACAAGTCACATCAGCTGACACCAAAAAATAGGGTACCTACACGGCATTTTCTGATTTTTTCCATCCGCAAACAGGAATACCCTCAAAACCACGTGTATTCAATGTGTTTATAAACATCCTGTGTGCACCCCAGGAAGTGGCCTCCTATGCCCCGAAAGAAATAGTTCCTGTCAAAAACCTTTAATATTTTACAAAGTACATAAAATATCCTAAGCACAGATACCAAAAATGTAAAAATAGAATAGGGGAAATTAAAAAATTTCTCACAATAAAAAAAATATTTCTTTATTATGTATGGAACTATAATTGACTAAGTTCATTTTGATTGGTCAATTAATGGTGTGATACCTTGAAGCTGGGTGACTTTAATCGGATTGATGAGGTGCAGGGGATATTAACGTAGGTCGTGGGTTTGCTGACGTCGTTAAAACTGGGTACGCAATTTATATGATTTTGGCGACTTTCTTGTGCACATTTGATTATGACGTCACAATGAAAAAGAAATCTGTGATGATTTTTGTTTTATTTTAAATTCTTTAGTATATCATTTTTTAGCTATATCTTTTCTTGGAATTGGTAGTTTAGTGTTATATTATTTAGGCAACAACTTATCACAAATAATGAAGGCTTTTTACGATTTGTGTAGTCGATACAATACTTAGGTAAAACTTTTGTTGGAATTGGTAATTTAGTGAAGAAGGCTTATTACGATTCGAATGATCGACACTTGAAATATTAAAAAAAGTTTAATTATTTGCAATCAATCGCATCTTCTCGGGCCTTTCCTCCAAGCTTGGAAAAACAAGTGGTTGTTTTTCGGCTTGTCGGAAAGGCCCGAGAAATTGCGATTGATTTGTTTTCACTTGGCATCGCGAAACGATATGGGCACAAGGTTCAACTGACCTTTTTTTCCTTTGATCGTATTTGAATTATTAGTTTGTTTTATTAAGAAAGAAGCCATTATTTAAAAAAAATCGCAAATACACTTGTTACATCAAAAGATTAAACATTATTTTTAAACAGGATATTTTTTTTAAATATATAGATGTACAAGTTTAAATTAAATACTGCTAAGGTACGATGAAACATTAAGACAATTTTTTAGCGACACTGACCTCCTGTTAGGGGACAACTATTTGATTCTGAAGGAGAGGGGGGGGAGGGGGGGTGGCAAATTTTACCGAGTCAGATTGTTTATTTTCATGTCGGTGAAGGACAGATTATTTATTTCCAAAAAAATATTGTCAGATTATTTATTTCTTCTTCACTGAAAAAAAGTCTGACAAGCATTAAAAAAAAGAAAGAAAAACATCAAAGTTGAAAACTCCCATGGGGGGGGGGGGGGTGCTAGAACTAGTCTTGGACAGACTATTTATTTTCTTGCCCAGTCGAGGACAGGTTATTTATTTTCAACATTTTCGAGGGCAGATTATTTATTTCCAAAATCTGTAAGCCCCCCCCCCCCCATGAAATGATCGTCCCCTAAGCAACAGCTTGCAATGCTGTTACCTAAAGATTTTATTCGCTACTTTGCTTTCCATGTCCAAAAAGTAGAATTAATGTTCTAAAAAAAAAAAAGGCTGTTGATTATGTCAGATAAAATTAATTTTGAAATCCTCGTCCCATTTACCTCTCTGAAAATGTGGTATGTAAAAATAAATATTTTGTTTAAATATATACTGAAAATATATTGTATTTAGCCCGAACGATATTTGGCAGAAATTCGTAGATTTGAGCGCTTTGCTGAATGGTTTAAATAAAATCATTTTATATACATATGTACTTGAATTACTTGAATTAAAGGATACCGTTTTCTGTCAGCACGCTGGAAAAGAAAAATAGACAGCCAAATGTAAGGATACGTCTAATCTACGAAAAAAAGCAAAACAAAACAAACAGAAAAGAAACGGTAAGAAAACAACTCATAAAGAACGTAAATTAGAAGAAAGAAACTAAAGGATTGATTGTTTTACGTCACTTGCGAGAATTTTCACTAATATAAGACGTACAAAAACCCTAATCTGAAGAGAAACATGTCTAATAATCATTTCATTGATATTGAATTATTATGATACGATTCACGGGTCACTTGAAAGCAGATAGACGTGAATTTCTTTTTTATAAAAATTATTTTAGGCCATCATTAAAAATATCTTTGTTTCCCCTAACCCGACTCACAAATCTCAAGTTGAGTAGGTAGGTAGGCAAATATTTTTTTTTTTGACAGCAGCTTTGAAAATACATTTAATTTTAAAATTAAATGGAATGATACCTATATAGATACATGTAAGTTAAGTAGTAAGTACAGAAGAAAGCGATTTGTAAATAGCTAGAATACCATACAAATGCCGTTAGGACTAACATTTAAGGTAAATTAATTCATAACTATTATTCAATCGAACTTGTGAAATATCTCATACCAGAGTAAATTTGTTGAAATTAAATGCATCAGTTTAAAAGATTCTCTGGTACACAAAGACCGGACATACGAGTATTTTTTTCATACCTACTATCAGCTTTCAGTGCTTACACATGCAATGTACTTTTTCAAGGGCTTCAAATTGTGCAGTGTTTCTAGAGCATTTCGTTTTGGAGTCTCAAAGTAAGGAGTTATTTCTAAGTTGCAGGTTCAAATCCCAATGCGGGAGGTTGAGGCTGGTTCTTCAAATGAAACCATAAAAACTTAGGTCCAGTGTCGCAGTAGATACTGGCACGAAAAAGATTCCTCACTGCTCAATGGCCTTAAGTGCTGCATACAAGTCTAAATTTGGAGCCCTTCACCAGAGAAATGTTTAAATAAATGTTTAAATAAATGTTATCCCAATAATTCTCAAAGGCATTCAAATCAAAGAAACTATCAATCTTCAAGGCCTTATTAAAGAAAATACACAAACGTCTCAGGAAGCTTGTATCATAATTTCAAAATCTATTTGAAAAAGTATGTTGACCATATTTAATTGAGACAATTAATCCATATCTGGGTGAATTCAAAAAAAATGACCACCAAACTGAATTTTTTTGGCAAAATTAAACTACTTATAACATATTTTTCACTTATATCATCATATTGCAAATGCATTCTAGTTTAAAATCCTGAAGTGGCAATGGAATAGACAATTGGATTAAAAAGTTTCAGAATTTTTATTAGTAAAATTTCTTTTGAAAAAAGAAAATATCATTACACCTTGAAAGACTTTCTAAAATACATAATCACAAGAAATTATACTTTTTTATGCTTCAAAATGGTAAAAGGGGTATAGATGATTAAATCTAGACATTGAATGAGTATCTTCTCTTGTACATGTGACAAAAAATTGGCTTTTTGATTGTTATTTTACATCATTTTTTTTCAATTCTGGATTGAAAAGTTTTAATATGAAAAAAATATGAAGCAATAAAATCCCCCAAAGTTCACTTTTTTGTCCGTTCAAGTCAATTCTTTAAATGTAGGCCAAAAAAGAATTGTTATATACGAGTTCTCTTACAAAAAATATTAGATTTTGAAGTGACCCTATGTTACATTATTGTGTTGCACTCCTGACATCTGATATGTATTTTATTTAACATTGTTTTAAAAATTATAACACACAATAACCCATTCTTACTTTGTAAATCAATTTGTCGTGTTGATATTTTTCATCGTTTACAGCAGGTTTTTCATATTTTGAAGACCTTAAAACATGATTATTTGCAAAGTGTAATATATATAAATTGTATTTAAAATATATGTGAAATGATGAAAACTATTCCCTGAATTGACTGTAAAATTTCTGTAATTTGTTGATAGACATAGTGTTTTGAACATCAAATAGTATCAAGCATTTTTTTTTCAACTTATTTTTTAGTAAAGATAGTTAAAAAGCATCGGTAATTATGAACCAGTTTTGTTGCACTCCTGACTGCAGTAAAGTTTAAAATTAAAACCATAGAACACAAAAATTCATAAAGTGTTGGCAACATCAAGTGGTAATGAAATTGTGCAATACTTATAGTCCAATACTTCATAATTAAACAGATGAAAGTATTTAAAATTCACATTTTATCTGGAATTATACCCTATTTTATGCCAAAAAAACTAGCTTAAATGTATTTTAGAAGATAAAATATATTTTTATAGCATATTTTCCTTTAGAGGACAAACACAGTAACCCACCAGAAGAATTCTACTCATCATTTTTTCTTTATTTTTATTCTTATTGGATGATTTATAATTCTAACATATTTGTTGCACTCCTGACCAAAAGCAGAGGGGCCTTTAAAGTAGAATTGTGAAGTGAAAATTACATAAGAACTTGTTCTGTTGTTTCAGTGAAGTTGAGGAGGAATTACTTGAATTTAAGGACAATGATTTAGTGTGTTTATTTTTAATGTTCATTAAAAAAATCACAAAAAAGATAAAAACACATCTGAATTGATAAAATTGAAAAAGGAAGGATTTTAATAATAAAACTGTCAATAATTTAGCATTAAATTATACAAAAAGATCATTATTAATTAATGAATACTTCTAAGCATGAATAGAAGTCTTTTCTTCACACAACTTGAATCTTTAAAAAAATGTGTTGCACTCCTGACCATAGAAATATGGATCTGAAGCACAGACAGATCCTGTAATTGATAAATCTATTTGGTAAAAATGTTCTTAGTGTCTTTATTTTCCAAAATAAAAATCAGAAAATCATATAATGATAATAGTTTTTTCATGCTTGGGAGCAAAACATCAAATGTTGCACTCCTGACATTTTTGGGTATGCACATATACTTGACTCTCATTAATGCTGCTTGTGATTTATATAACATTTTTAAGTTTTAAAATGTATATCAGTTATTATTTTACACTTCCAAAATTCTTTTTTGTCTTAATTTTCTATGAGAATTTTACAATTGATGTTTTTTTGGCAACACTACATTTTTTCTGTTGCACTCCTGACATGGTAAAGCATTTTTTTAAACATCAGCCATGACCACAACTTGAGTAAACAAAAGTTATGACAGCCCACATTTAAAGCTCAGTACTTTGAATATTATCAGGAAAGTCTTTATTTTCAACATGAAGCATTATTTTTTATTTCTCAGATCTCCAAAAAATATTGAAATTTCAAAATGTCACAAAAAGGTGTTGCACTCCTGACAATTTTAGCATCATTTTTGGGCATAACTTTTTTGTTAATTGAGATATCAACAAGATATTTGGCAGGTATTTAGACACTATCTAAAGACATATGCTGAGACATAGAAATCTATTTTCATTGCATGTATTTTTAGTGTGGGTTGATAAATATGTGTTTGGTCATTTTTTTTGAATTCACCCATCTAAAAATGATAAAATGTCATACACAATGTCAAAGTCATGAAGAAAGGATGTTGAATTCTATTCATTTGGATGAAATATGCAGACTTATTTACAACTCTTATGGTCCCATATACATGTAGTAAACATAGGAATATTGATGAACAGTATATAAGATCAAACCTCAAATGAAATAAAATGCAGTGAAATTGATTGGTTTGTACACAAGGTGATCGTGAGGAGGGAATACGGGCGTAAGCATGCTCTCTACGTACTTAATTTTAAGACAGGTTGGCAAATACAATCGAAACACGCTTAATAGGTCATTGTATATTTTATTTTATTAACGAAGTGTTTCAAGAGTGTAGGATTCTTATATGCTAAAGGCATAAGGTTGATACATCGTCTTGCTTTTAAAACATGAACTAACACTCCGTTACCGAGACATGTTGTGGACGCCATTTTGTTTCCAACAAACGCTTGAAAATCACAGAACAAAATCAGTCGTTCTGATAAAAACGGATCTTGGTGGATTGATTGATTGATTGTATATTGTTTTACGTCCCATTCGAGAATTTTTCACTCATATAGAGACATCACCATATATCGGTGAAGGGCTTTTGACCTTTACTCGGCACTCAGGGCCATTGAGCAGTGAGGGATCTTTATCGTGCCAACGCCTGCTGTGACACGGGGCCTCGGTTATTGATATTTTTTGAAACAAAATCTTGCCTCAAAATGAGCTGAAAAACGACGTTTTTCTTATATAATTCAATAGAATAACGCTGAAAATGTAACGACAACAATGGCATGTTTGGGATTTAATTATACAAAAACGATGCAGACGAATTTTATAAAATTTTCAGAGAATATAAAACGAGGGTAAAGGATTCATATAACTAATTTTCATGGTATGTTTTCGGACACTTTTAAATGACCTGCAAACCCACGACCTACGTTAAGATGGGTCTGTTTATTTTCTGTTCATCAATCTGTCTGTCTGTAACACTTGATTTTCTTCATATTTCTAGAAAGCCTTCAGTGCAATGAAATTTTATACTGTAACTCATTTTGACTTATCCACTGCGGGACATGATTAATCGTCAATACAAATTTAATATTGTATATAAATTAAACATTACCCCTATAGATTTTGAAGTGAAATGGTCAGAGGTCAAGGCCTCTTTTTTTTATTTAAATTTTTGTTATTAATTGTTTCTGTTTGGTATCTGAAACTCTTTTTAGTACAGAATTCTTTCAGCAGTGAAGAGCCCCCCCCCCCCCCCCCCCCCAGGTTGTTGATTTAAATTTTTTTTTATTATTATTATTATTTGTCATTGTAACTCATTAATATTCTATGAGAGCCACTTCAGAATGTATTAACATAGCTTGAAAATAAGAAAATCTGTTTTTCCCTCTTGTGTGTAAATCATTATTTTGAATCATAGTTATATGGATTCTTATAACTGCACTGTAATGTTATAGCAGTAAAATTGTAAAGGTATTAGTTGTATATCAGATACCATCAGCATTTCTTATTATTTTATGTAATATTTTTTTCTGTGTGGCCATGAAAGTTTATAATACATACATTCATTAAATTTTTTCAGCGATTTTATTATTATGTTTTGTTTTTATACATAAATTTTAAAATAGATGTCCTAGGATATCCTTGGACATCCTAGGAATTCCTGGTTTCCTGGGACATTTTTAAGTCTTGGGATATCTTGGGAAGTCCTGGCTTTTTGATTCCTGGGATTTTTCTAGAACCCTTTTATTGGGACTGTCCAAGAATCCCAGGAATTCCTGTTCCAAAAACATCCCAGGATATCTTAGGAACAACCCTGGGATTTTTTCAAGATATCCTAGGAATAAATCTTGAGATTATCTTAGGATTTCTTAGGATATCTCAGGATAATTCTGCAAGGGTGGTCACTCATCTGGAAAATGTAGGCCAGATCCAGGATCTGAAGCAAGTCTGGTAATGTCCATCCCTAGATGCTTCATCCATGCAAGTTTGGTCTAGATAGGGCTTATGGTTACCTGGGAATGGACTTGCTCCTTAAACTAAAGGATGCCAAGGCTAAAGACGATACCAATGCCGACACCACTGGCTCATCTTGACTTTGTCGAGGTGGACTAAAAATCAGATATAAAAAAAGAGAACCAAAGAACTGCTTGGACTGGTTATATTATTAAAGAATGCTAAATTATATTCATCCATGTTCTGGTTTTTTTTTAAATGGGGGAGGTAACAAGCATTTCTGATGAGATTTTTTTTGTACCTGCAAACTGCGATGGTGTGGATCAGGTGAGGACCCGAACTGCGAGAAAGAAAACATGTTCTTGTTTACCTGAGACTTTGTGGAGAAACTCATGCTCATAATTTCCAATAATTCGTAATCCATCCTCCTCTTCAACCACATGGACTGGGGACTCAAAATTGAAGTTGATCCAGTCTTTATCAGGCCCTACAACTAACATAGTTCTATTCCACAGGCCAACAACAGCTCCCGAACCACACCTATTGTAAAACCATAACCATACAATGCAAATTACGTACATGCAAATTATACAATTTCACATAGAAAAGAAATGAGTATGCACTATCTGCTGCTGTTATTAACTTATACATGCAGTTATTACCAACATCATATTTTCCAACTCAAATCTATTTTAATGTCCCAGATTTTTCCTTACAGAGAATATAATATTTATGTCTTTCCACCTTTCTGTGGAAAGACCTATTGAAATTGTTCTGTTTATTAGGTCTTTCCAACTTTCCTGTGGAGAGACCTCTTTCAATTGTTCTGGTTCAGGTCTTTCCATATTTCTGCAGAAATTATTCTGTGCATTAGGTCTTTCCTCCTTTCTGTGAAAAGACCTAATGAAAACGATCTGTTTGTTCTTATTATTATTAGGTATTTCCACCTTTCTGTGGAAAGACCTACCGAAATTGTTCTGTTTATTAGGTCTTTCCACCTTCCGTTGGAAAGACCTCTTGAAATTATTCTGTTTATCAGGTCTTTCCAACTTTTCTGTGGAAAGACCTCTCTAAATTGTTCTATTTATTAGGTCTTTCCATCTTTCTCAGGAAAGACCTACTGAAAATGTTCTGTTTATTATTAGATCTTTCCACCTTTCTGCATACGTCCAAGAGCTAATTCGATGTCGATATCGAAAATATTATGTTGATATCGTTACGATATCGATCCTGATCAGTACTATGAAATTGGAAATACTGAATACCATATAAGACTTAGTGCAATGTTGATATCATTGATGTCAACAATATCATGACAATATCGATTCTGCTCTGTACAATTCATTTTCAAGTTGAGGTATAACATAATTATTTAAGGCCACAAGCAATGTCGATATTGATTCATTATTGAATACGTAAATAAATAATGATGACAAACCAAAGGGTTAGGAGTTGTTATTGTCAGGGGTTAGGATAAGGGTAAGTTTTGGGTTAGAGTGAATGTTGGTAAAAATATAATGGTGTGAACAATCATGATTCAATATCGATATGATATCGTCTATATCAACTGTAGGGCAAACTTAATAATCAGAAAGTACATACGCACAAGTATGACATAAAGAAATACAGTCATAAAAATGATGATGAAAATGATTCGATATCGATATATTGATGATATCGATGGCAGGTTCAATCTTCATAAATGTAAAGTATTTAAACATAGACACACATACACAATGGAAGGATGGTACCAACCAAGGGTTGAGCAAACATGATTCAATATCGAAGCGATATTGTCAATATCGACAATATTGACACTTCAGGGAAAACTTCATAAACTATGACTATATGTTAAGTAGAAAAGCTTATTCCCTTTCAGTTCCACAAAGACATTGCTAGTTTTTTTTCTTGTGTATTAAAATTTAAATAAATGTTTTTTTAAGCACACTATCACAGTCGATATTTAATCCATAATATTATCTGTAATTCTCAGAACTAGCTCTTACATGTGTTTCTATAGTAACTGAAAAATGTGTTAGAAATGAATATTTTTATTTATTATATGATTGAATAATTCCCATCTCTCTGATTGGCTGAGATCCAACAATGTTAGAAAAATACTACATTATATTGACCTGCACGTGACCTTCCAGGTCAATATAAGGAATTATTTCCAGGTCAATATAAAGAATTCTTTATTCTACATTGGACCAAAAATAGATAATCATATAATAAAACAGTTATTGCTGTTTTTTGAGGTCAATACGATTAATTAGACACCTTCGAAGTACAATATTCACTTCACCCTTCGGGCTCAGTGAATATTGTATTCCTCAGGTGTCTAAATCATCGTATTGACCTCAAAAAATAGCAATAATTGTATAATATATTCAATATAATTATGCTGCAGGTGGTTATATATTCAATTGACTTGATTTATTATCTTATATCAATGATTAATTTGTCATCTTTGACATAACAACAAAATGTTGCTGCACGTGACTTATCTGTACATTGCCGTATTTTAATTTAAACTTTCAATATCTTTCTAATTAAATAAACTTACAACATTTATTTTGTATATTAAATCATTTTATTATATGATTGAATAATTTCCCTCTCTCTGATTGGCTGAGATCCAACAATGTTAGAAAAATACTACGTTCTATTGACCTGCATGTGACCTTCCAGGTCAATATAAGGAATTATTGAAGGTCAATATAATGAATCACGTAACCTTCCAGGTCAATATAAGGAATTATTGCAAGTCAATATAATGAATTATTCCTGTTCCATTTTTCCTGTTACAATGTGTTCTTGTTGAAATTTCTCGTTAAAACTTTCAATTAACCCTTTCAACACAGTAGACCGATTGATCAGTCTCAGACACAAAACTGAAAGTAAACGTTTATTCTTAGAAATAGAAAGTATTCTCTGCGCAAGAACTTTCGCTATGAATTATGGGTAGATGGATATAAACATCCGTTAACAAATATGGCGGACCACATGGTGAAAATCACGGAAAAATAAGGAAAATTAGATGATTCCTAAAGAAAACGAAGAGGAAAGCAAAATGGCGGTTAACAACAAAATGTCCGATCTTTCTGGTGATGAAAACTTTAATAAAACCGGGGAATTAGACATTATAGATGTTTCTAAACAACAAAAATATGAGTTTTTAATAATCTTTCAATGTTGAGAAATTTAGTTGGAGAAACTTGACTCGGAATCGGACTTTTAAGGCTCCGAAACAGAGGATGTTTTTGACACCCCAGACTTCTCTCGATGTCTCGAAACACCACGTTTTATTTATTTATTATTATGGACTTATTTTTCAATAAATCCTGACATATTGCATATCATTTTACTCGGAAATAACTTCTCTTTTGAACGTTGAAAAGAACATAAGCGATTTTGAAACTTCATAGCAGCAAATTTATCAAAATATTACATATAAGATCAGTTATAGAATGTAATTATTATTTTTATTAGTGCTTTTGACTTGCTAAATAATTTTGAATACAGGAAGTGTCAATCGGCACGACGGTCGTGCCAATTATTTTCATTATTTGCACGACGGTCATGCTAATTACAGTTCTTATCCACACGACACAAGAGAGATAACTCTAACATTATACATATCAATGCTGTTGGCGGAAATATGTACAACGACGTATACTTTTTAACAAAACCTTTATTTAATCCAAAGGAGAATGGATTCACTTAATACATGTTATAACGTTGAATTTTCATTTCCTTTGTCGTGTCTCAGTATAATAAAAAATCATTTTATTGTTCATCTTCTATATTATCTCTTGGACATTTCTAATGTTATTTTGATTGGAGCAATTAAAAAAGTAATTTAATGATATTTCCTCTCAATAATATTCTTTCCTTTTTATGATCTTTATATTCTCTCTACATAATCTCTCTTTCTCTCTCCCTCTCTCTGACCCTCCTTTTCCTTCCGAATACTTCACATAGAAATTATAATATGATCAAAATATTCTGTCTATTTTCCGTATTTATCTTATCATAAACATTAATTTTTAATAATAAAAGATTTTCTAATATCTTATTCAAAGATTTTTTTTAGTAAATATCTGCATTATTACATACTTTGATAGTGAAGATGTATAAAGTTTCCTTCAAACGTTTTTCTTATAAGAATGTTGATCAAACTTGTTTTGAGTTTTTCAAATATACATTAATATTTAACACCATTTAACAATTCTTTAAAATATTATACGATACAACTAATGTCCATTAATGAAAAGGTAATTTCAGTGAATTTAATTTCAGATAAAATAAAGTAAATATTAAAAAAAAAAGAAAAAAAATCATGGGATAGTTTCACACCTAGTCTATACTTTATTACAATACTGAGACCAAAATCTTGATACCGATATGGTAATCCAACAGAATCAAAGGGCATTACTGCAGTACTGTATTTCTTTTCCGCTTCATACAGTTGGAAATAAGAATAGTGTGCATTGGCGTGGAATATTATTTGCTATACCATGTTCATTGAACGAGCGAGGAATTCTTTAATGCTTTGTAAGGAGTAAGTTCATTTTTTGTGGCTCTCTAATCTCTAAAATTAGCTGGCCGGCCCGTAGCAACTGTTTCAAAAGTTGGGGGGGGGGGGGGGGGGGGGAGGGGGAGCAAAATCTGACAAGCAAAAAAAAGTATAAAGTATATAATATAATGTATAATATAAATTTATAAACATATAATTAATATAAATTTATTTAAAAGTTTGCCGTGCGAATAACCTCCGTAATTAGCACGACCGTCGAGCAGATAACTTCAGTTATCGGCACGACCGTCGTGCGGATAACATCGGTAATTAGCACGACCGTCGTGCGTATAGCCTCAGCCTTGAATATATATAAATTTGATATCATTTAAAAGAAAAATGTCTAACCTTTCTAGAAATGTGTCATTTATTAAAATATTCAAAGAAATAAAGAAGTTATTGTATTTTTTGTGATGGAAGGTGAAGTGTTCAGTGATGGCCCAAGTTACTCAGTGTACCAGGGCTTGTTTGATAAAAGTTATTCAGTGTTGAAAGAGTTAAAGCAAAAAAAAAAAAACAGTCTTGTATAGGAGTTTGCTATCATTTAATCATATAATAAAACAGTTATTGCTGTTTTTTGCAGTCAATACGATGATTTAGCCACCTTCGAAGTACAATATTCACTTTGCCCTTTGGGCTCAGTGAATATTGTACTCCTCAGGTGCCTAAATCATCGTACTGACCTAAAAAACAGCAATAATTGTATAAAATAACATAATTATTAAGTAAATAAAATAATTTTTTTTTCATAAAATGATAATTTTTTAAATACGATATGTCTTTTATAAAATTTCAAAACCTGTAGATGCTTGCATTCTCATTCTTTCTCCCTTTAATAGGTAAGTCCTTTCATATCCGAGTTCTGAATGACAATGAAGACTGAACAATAAGTGAACAGTTAGGTGAATGCAAAGTGAACGAACAAAAAGCAAATGCTGAATGCTTTGTGAACGGTGAACGCGAGCGCACTGTGAACGCTGAACTCAAAACTGTGAATGGAGAGCGCACAGTGAACCCAGCATGGTGAAAGAATGGTGAATGCACACTGAATGAACAGTGAGCGAAACGGAAAAACCGGAAAGTAGAACATTTCAGGGACTGTATGCAGGGGTCCCAGTACCAAAGTAGAATGCAAAACAAAGAAAAACTGGAGACCAACACCTTGAGGTTGAAATTGCAGAAGATTCTCACATGTGGATACCGAGCGGTTTTCAATAGGGTCTGTACCTAAAGTTGTAAACTTCAATAGATAAATTTACATGCTTGATTGTTCTGATGATGACCGTCCCTGGTCGAAACCGGTCAACAAAATAAATTTACTGCTGCATTCTTACTATGTGTTGGTGATCTGTTTAATATCTTTAAATTTTTCAAAGGAATGAACAAAAGAATTATTCATGTCATTTGAGTGTAAAAAAATAGCAGAAGTATTTTTACTTTACTTTATTTAGACAATAAATTAGGTAAATAAGTGCTAACCCGCTGATGCATAAGAAATAAAAACATGTAAGACAGGCTTGCATGGGTGAAGTGAATCCATGGTTTTATTTCGTACTAGTTGAGCACACAAACAGATTATGAAACATTACATAATGAGCAAATTGAATAATGAGGAATAAAACCATGCTCCAAACACCCAAGCCTGTACACCCCTACTTATGTGTTTGGAATGTTTCATTTTTCGGTGTTCTGCAAATTATAAAACCCAAGGAGTTCATAGTAGCTCTGATAGTTGCTCTGGCGAGATTTAGCAAGACTACCCATATCGAAAATGAATACAAAAATAATACAAGAAAAAAATACTAAAATAATACAAAAAAAGTATATTTTTAATGACCAAATTTGGAACCCTCTAAATCTTGGTTCCAATTTAGGTCAAAAATAATAGACTTTTTAAAAGCCAAACACAGAAAAATATATTTTTAATATACTTTATTTTTTCGAAATAATACAGAAATGATACACATGACCTGTAAAAACGTATTGTTTTTGTACTTTTGTATTATTTCTCTATTTTCCTCTCCAAAGTATAAAAATAATACAGTCCATAGAAAAGTATAGAAAAAATACAGAATGTATTAATTTTGTATTAGCATATATTATTTTTGTATTTTTTCACCTTTAAGAATTAAAATACAAAAAAAATATAGAATATATTAATTTTGTATCACATATATTATTTTTGTATTTTTTCATCTGGATAAATTAAAAGTACAAAAAAGATATAAAATATGAAAATAATACAGTACACAAAAAAAGTATGAAAAAAATATAGAATGTATTAATTTTGTATTAATTTGTATTGTTTTTGTATTTTTATCAGCATGAAGGATTTTATTTCAAAAATATCAAAAAAGTACAAGAATGATAGACAAAAAATACATTTAAATGCTTAAAATAATACAAAACAGAGTTTTAAAAACTACAAAAATGATCATGGGCAAAAATTGTTATTTGAAGAAAAGGGGTTGGAGATTGAGGTTCTTAATAGCATCTATTGATTGTTATTCAAAAATCTTTTATTTATTTGAAATATTTGTTAAATAACAATTTTAGTAACTCAGTCAGATTACCTTAAATGTACAAATAGCTAATTAAAAAGTAATTAATGTGGCCAGGCTACTGATTCAGCTACCAATTGTAGTCTTTCTTTTTACATATAATCTGCTCTTCAATAGTCTTGATATTTTTCACAAGTTTAACTAATCCTGTTTTCTTTGTATTTTTACCACATGTTTCGATCTCTCTGCTTTGCTGTTTCTTTTGTATGGAAAAGGTAGAGGAGTGTTTACTTTGTTGCAGAAGTCCATCTTCAAATCACAAAACCTGTCATCTCATCTGACTTCATCACTGTGAAATATAGAACAGAATGATATAATGATAAAATTTAATGAACCATTACCTCAACAAACCACACATTTTCACATCCAAAATAATTCTATATAGATTTTGTGTAGCTCACACACCTGCAATACTTTCTTGAGAGGGATCTTCTTCCTCCATGACTAATCAGCTTTTCTTCAATGTTCTGCTGACTAAAATTAACAATAAATATAAATTGAAATTCCAAAAGATCCAGCGGAGTTCACCAAATTCCGTACAATTGTACCATTGAAATTACTTTTCTTTAATCTGGGGTTTCTTAGGGGACAACCATTTGATTTGACAATCTGGAGAAGAAAAAGGGGGGGGGGGGACTGATTTATAAAATATTTTTAAAAAAATATTTGTAATAAACAATCTGTCCTTGAAAATGTTGAAAGAGTAAACAAAATGTGTGCCCCAATGTTATTTAAATAAACTGCCCCCCCCCCCCCGAACCCAACCTACCCCCCCCCCCCCGAAAAAAATTGAGTTTATACAAATTACAGAATTGTTTTTGAAGGGAAAATAAATAATTCGTCTATGGTAAACTTGAAAAAATTGGAATGAAATAGAACTAGGAAGCCAAAGGCTTGAAAATTACCCCCATCTTCCACCCCTCTCTCCCCAATCAGAATTTATCACAAAAACCCTTGTTCCCCATATGGCCAATAACCGTACTATTTTATCTTTCTACAATACTACAAAATGGGTAAAAAAGGCATTCTTTGTTCCTCTATCTTTGTACTAAGTTATTATTTAAAAAACTGAAACTTTAATGTGCTAAAATATACATAATCTTACCGCAACTGTCGTTGTTTACACCAGAAAAGTCCAGATATGATGCCTAAAAAACGTCAGTCTCCTTATGTATTTGCTTTCCTTGGTTCATATATATGATCCTGTGTACCATTATTATGCTGCACTTCTGTTTTTCAATCCATTTTACTCGCGAGCAAATGAGAGTTTATTCAAAATCACCTCCAGCTTTCTCAACACGTCCCGGGAAGAATTTTCAAAATGGCGTGGGTGAAATATTGTCGACCAATCAGAGAACAGTACAGAAGAGTTTTAAAATCTGACCAATCATATTGTGTCACATATACGAAAATTACCGATGTTGAGATCGGAACAGTTAGAGAAAACATATTTACATGGTTTTAAATATCTTGAATCAATTGAACAAACCTAAAATTATGTTAGAAAAAAACGATGTTCAATTTAATTATCAGAATCATTTTTTATTCCTTACGGAATTTACCGATTACGAAACATCGTTATTTCCGGTCATCATTTCCGCTGAGAGCAGCCATTTTTATATTCAAGTTGACCTGTGAAGTAGACCATAAAGTTCAAATATAATGATCAAAACGAGCGGGAGATACATAATATATAGCCTTTTTGATGGACAACTTAACTCATACATACGGTACCAGAGATTGAAATAATGTTTAACAACTATCCTTTACACCAATTTCACAACATTTTCTATATTATTTTATGATATTCTTTCGTAATAATTTCTTATTTAATTTTTTTCTAAAAGCGGATAATTAAATAGTTCTATTCCATGTAATTGTAATACGTACTGAATTAAATATAATGTATACTACGTTGAGTTGTATAGTCAAGAAAACATCGTAGGTACTGTATTTAGTGGAACTCTTCATGTTGTTTGTTTTTGTTTTGGTTTTGGTTGGGATGTGTTTTCACGGGTAAATCATGTTATTTCTTTGAGTAGTATAACATGTACTCGTCTATTGTTAGCCTGCAGGTGGCCACCTGTGCTGTTGGCGATAGTTGTAAACACTCGGTTGTAAACACGCTGTAAAATTTTCAACACAAAAAGAAAGTCTGAAACTCTGAAACTTCAAAATTTACCGCGTGTTTACAAGTATCATGTACAGCACAGGTGTCCCCTTAGACGTATCTATCTCTTTCCAAATGACAATTTCACACCTAGTAAAGACATGTTTTAAAAATGAAATTGTTTAGTTAACAAATTTAAACTACTGAAGTTTTCTGTTCTAAATAGCAATTAAATGTAAATAGTATAAAAGCAACCTTTATAGCAGTGGTCTTAATTAATAAAATCTGAGAAAAAATATTAATTCCAACAGACTTATTGCAAGAACTTCTGTAAATTTTCCTAAGTTCAAAGAAATACAAATTTCAGTAAAAGAAAACACTAAGTCCAAAATAAATATAAAAAAAATACATACTGACTATAGTATTTTTTGAAAAATTATTAAGTCCAAATTTAATACAAAAATAATACAGACTAACTGTATGTAATTTTCTGTAAAATTACTAAGTTCAATTTTAATACAAAAATAATACAGATTAACTGTATGTAATTTTCTGTAAAATTACTAAGTTCAATTTTAATACAGAAAAAATACACTTGAAAAAAACTAAGTCCACAAAAATACAAAAATGATATACTGAAAATAATCTAAGTCCCAAAAAATACAAAAATAATACCCTGTAAAAAATCAAAGTCAGATTTTAATACAAAAATAATCTACCTATTTGTTGGTGATACAAAAATAATATATTTTTTCTGTATTAATTTTAAACAATACGAAAATGATTGTATTAAAAATATATTAAAAATATACTTTTATGTATTATTTTTTGATATGGGTACAAAGAGATAAGGTAAATTATTCACGGAAATGTGGTTAGGAAGTGATCAGCACATGGAGACATATGGTAAACAGAAAAGTTTCAGTTTTCACCACCGTAAAATATCAGAAGAAATGTACTTCAATCTCTCTTGAATTCATTCAAACTTCAATAAATATTACTAATGAAATTATTTTCTGCAGTTATGTATTAAAATTTCTTTTTGGACAAATGTACTTGTATGGGAACTGGGACTACATTTTTTGGCGCCACATTAGCAAATGAGGTACCAACATGGCTTAAACTGAAAAATCAACTGAATGAGTTGAATTGCATTGTGGGTTACTACAGATGCTACAGGAATTTTATGCTTGGAAAAAAAATAATTCTACAGGTGATCAGAAAGGCACAAAGAACAATTTTTTCCATGCATTTCGTAGATGAAAAGTAATGCTCACAATTACAAACTAGAACTTCCAAAATGGACAAATACCCCCCGCTGGGTTTTTCAGAATAGATGCCAAGTCATTATACATATTTTATGGATCTAAGAGGTGTTCACATTTGTTTAAACTTTTAGAATGAAAATTTATTTGCTCATTATATTTGCAGCCTAATAAAACATCAATTAACTAATAATTATATTGTATTTTATTAGATTGAAAAAATAAATTGCAACACTTTGTCATCTTTGTGATACATGACACTCTGCAATGTGTTTGCAAAATTATTATTTATACTATAATATCAAATTAATCTTGATAACTTAACATTAAATTCATTTTAAAGATAAAAGGCTGGTCATCCAGTAACTGTGTATTTTAATTTGACAGACTATAATTAATAAATTACAATTAAGAGAGTTAGAGAACAGAGATCTGCCCAATTCCCAAGAGATATAGATAACACCTGCTAGATCAGAGATGCTCTAACAGCTTCCCACATTGAACTCATCAATTAATCTTTAACTGGATGCATGTCCGCTCATTACTCTCAAGGGACAAATGGATTTACATTATCTGCTGTGTAATGCACCTAAGTCTGGGTACAATACAAAATGACATTTATTTATGTCATTCTGTTCAAAACAAAGACTTTTTAAAAACTTTGTTACAAAGTTTTATATAATGATAAAAAAGAACTGTGTAATCTTGATGCAACATTTTTTAAATAAGGTTACTGCATGACTCTTAAATTTATAGAGACTATTTACCAAAAAACTTTTTTTAACACTTGGTGATTTTTATTTTAGTTTTAATGAGTTGATTTATTTAAGCTGCAATTCCCATTTGTTATGAGATGTATCAACAGGCAGTTCTAGAATCTATGTATCAAACCTACTTGAACCAAAAATGACTAAGTCAATAAAAGTGAAAAAAAACACCTGTAAAATGCAGAAAATTATCCAATCATTATGAAAATACCAGGTGCACACCTTCATATGGTGAATAATAAGTGTACAAATTTCCAGACAAATCCATGCAATAATCTCCAAGAACAGGTCCGGACAAAATCCCGTCTACAGACTGACGGACAGATGGACACGCTGATTCCACTATACCCCCAAACTTCATTTGCAGGGGGTATAACAATTCATTTGTTAAATAAACATGGAAATCTAGCTTTCTCAAAAGCCAAACTGTAAGATGATTTCATTAGGGCTTTTCGCTTTCAGGTGAAAAGCCCTATTGTTTTGTCTTCTTAAGGTCTTCTGTCTCCAACGGAAGACCTTATTGTTTTTGTTCGGTTTCTTTTTCCCTATTATTAAGGTCTTCCGTCTTCAACGGAAGACCTTATTGTTTTCGTTTTGGTTTCTTTTTCCCTATTATTATTATTATTCTTACCGATTTTGTGCACGCGAGTTCTCGGTAACGGCTTGGCCAATTCTCATGAAACTTTCAGATCTGATAGGTATTGATCTGAACCTTATTGGAAAATTTTTTTCGCTGATGATGTCTCTTTCCATCTTGAGATATATTTAGAATTTTCTGATTTTAAGAGGGTCGGCTTGTCCTGGAAACTCCTCCGAAACGACTTAAGATAGTGTGTCAAGATTTTCAGTGAAGGTAGGGGAAGGACTGTAGATTTGCAGATGGGTGTCCAAATCTCTCTAGCACAAAAGGCGCCCGAAGCTCTGTAGGGCTCAAGAAATGTCTTGGAAACATCTCACAAAATTTTACACCTTTTCTTTCATATCTTCATACCTGTTAATATTTTGTTAAAATATATAGAAGAAAAGTTGTGCAGAATGATACAACCTTTTAAATGATATCCAGAAAAAGGGGTTGACCACTCAAATTAGGGGCTCACAGGGGCCAAAAGTCTTTCATTTATAACTTTCTAACGATCAATAATTTGTAATACATTACTGAAGCAAAGATGTTTATCTTAACGATTTACAACAATATATTATAAATTTTTGATCATATGTTATGCAATAAGGGGTCACAAGGGCCAGAATGCTAAATCTTTGATGCTTTACATCTCGAAAAGGGGGAATACTTTGATAAGCAATACTAAAAAAAAGATGGTCAGAATAATGTTCTAAACAATACACATCCTTTCAATTTTTGTCAAACGGCCCCATTACGGACTTGGAGGGATGGCCCCTAAATATTTCCATTTGGCATATCTCCACAACAAACAGAAATCTCTGAATAGATGTTGAACAAAGTCTTCAAAATCACAAGACCTTTCATTTGATATCAAGAAAAAAGGGCTGATCCCTCAAATTTAGGGGAGATATTTTAATAAGCAATATTGAACAAAAGATGTTCAGAATAATGTTTTAAACAATATGCATCCTTTCAATTTTTGTAAAACAGTCGCATTAGAACTTGGAGGGATGGCCCCTAAATATTTCTGTTCTACATATCTCGAAAACGAGGAGAAACTTCTGAAGAGTTCGTGACCAAAAAATATTAAATTCACAAGTCTTTTCATTTGATATCAAGAAAAAGGGGCTATCCCAAAAGTCTTTCATCTATAACTCTTTAATTATCAATATTTTGTTATCAATTACTGAAGCAAAAATGTTTATCTTAACAATTTGCAACTATATATTATAAAATTAAGATCATATATTGCATATTAAGGGGTCAAAAGGGGCCAGAATGCTAAATCTTTCACGCTTTATATCTCGAAAAGAGGGAATATTTTGATAAGCAATACTAAACAAAAGATGGTCAGAATAATGTTCTAAACAATACGCATCCTTTCAATTTTTGTCAAACAGCCCCATTAAGGACTTGGAGGGATGGCCCCTAAATATTTCCATTTGGTATATCACCACAACAAACAGAAATCTCTGAATAGGTATTGAAAAAAAAAGTCTTCAAAATCACAAGAACTTTCATTTGATATCAAGAAAAAGGGGCTGATCCCTCAAATTTAGGGCTCAGAGGGGCCAAAAGTCTTTCATCTATAACTCTTTAACTAACAACATTTTGTTATCAATAACTGAAGCAAAAATGCTCATCTTAACAATTTGCCACTATATATTATAACATTAAGATCAGATTTTGCATGAAAAGGGGCCCAAAAGGGGCTAGAATGCTAAATCTTTGACGCTTTATATCTCAACAAGGGGAGATATTTTAATAAGCAATATTGAACAAAAGATGTTCAGAATAATGTTTTAAACAATATGCATCCTTTCAATTTTCGCAAAACAGCCCCATTAACGACTTGGAGGGTTGGCCCCTAAATATTTCTATTCTAAACAGGTTGGGGGGAAACGTAAATTCCGCTATAATAGTGGTATATCACTATTATAGTGAGATTCCGCTATATTTTCAGCCGTAGTTACCCTCGATTTCATCAAATAACATATTTGCTGATTAAAGCGCAGGTTATGATGGGTATAAAAATTGACAATAATCTGAATCCTTGCATGTTATGAATTTTATTTAATTTTCTGCCGATGCGTTTTATAATACGAACACACTTTTTAAAGCGGAAGTTACATTTTTAACATAGCAACCAGTGATTGCGGTAGTATTGAACAAAGACTGACTCTTAATATCTCTCACACATGTGCACAAATTAGTGCTTGTAATAACTTTGAACCCACTTTGGAATAGGTTTGTCGAATTTACAGAAGAAAAGGTGATTTTTGCCTGCATAGTTACTGGTATGGAGGCCCGTTATGACAAATGAAAATAAAGCTCATTACATGTTCACTTTAATGGAACCGATTTGTGTCGTCTAAATCGTAAGTAATATATGTCACTTTTACATGTAATCTTAGGTACATCTGAAATGTTACCTTTCTTGATGATGAAACCATGAAATAAAATAAATAGTCTTAGCAAGAAAAGGGGAAACGTGAAAATTACCTGTAGATGTGACGTCTTATAAATTCTGCACAATTTATTGATTGTGTAAATTGCATAAAATTTTATATTTAACTACATATACGTTATGTAACAAAAAAGAGACAATGAAATCCTAATTACCAGAAGTAGATTATTCTGGTATAAATGAACGAAATACAAGAAGAAACAGAAATATGAAGATAACGAAAAAGGCCATTTGAACAATAAATTTTTTCAAAAAGGTAGGATCAGGTGCTATGGAGGAGTAGGCATCCCTTGTCGATCATGGATTTTGCGAAATTCATCTGTTAATGGTTATCACGAATTAGTACATCGTTGTCTGCGCCACAGCCGCTAAAAAATCAAGCCTGCTTTTTTAAGTACACATAAGCCATTATTTACACATTGAATTGTCTACGGTTTTTTCACGATCATGACAAGGAGCACACGGCGGAGTTGACCGGTTGGTAGGGGGTGCTCACTACTCTATGGCACCTGATCCCACCTCTGATGTTTTTAGGGGTCCGTGTTTGCTCTGTTTAATTTCTTTATTGTTTCAATGGGCTTTTGAGATTGATTACTGTTTGTTATCTTCAGTATTTTAAGCTTTAGCAAATTGAAAAAGAAATTGAATCGATTTACTTAATTTTCTGTCTTAAATTGTACGTATTCAAGGAGCAAAAAATTGAGTGAATTACATCATATTTTTTCTTAAAATCTATTTATTTATTTTCTGTACAAAATTAAGTGAAATATATCATTGCATTTTCATCGATTTATTAAATGTATTTTCTGTCTTAAAATGTATTGAATTGTAAAAAAAAAAAACCCATTTAAGTTGAGATGTAATTAACATAATTGTTATAACACAAATGAACTTTCAACACAAGGCAAGAGTAGGGAGGATAGATTCTGCGATGTTTACGATACGCATCAAATTGAAGACGAATTTAATTTCATTCTTCAGTGCCATAGATATCTAAATTTAAGGAAAAAGTACATAAATGAATATTATTACAAATCTCCAAGTACATTTAAATTACTTCATTTATTCGGTTCACATCGCATATGTACCCTAGTTGGCTTAGGGAAGTTTATCCATCATGCTCTTACATTACGTTACGTTGATCTGTCAGGTTGACCCAATGTCTATTTGTTCAAGGTTAATTTTCAAATGTTTATATATAATACAACAGCATTGCTACATATATTGTAAAACAATTTAATTTTTTAAAAGTATTCTTTCTTCTGCTTTATATTATAGCATATATTATAGTCTTCTATACAAGTGAATGGAACTGTGGGACTGAGGAACACTTGATCAGGGGTCTCACCCCCCATTTAGACTCTGTGAGTCTTATTTATTGTAAAATATGTATAGATTATAAGTTATTTTTGTAACTGATGGGCTGTCTGCCCAAAGTTATATTCTGAATAAACTATATCATTTTTGCAAGCGGAAATATGTGGACTTGTGATTTTTTTTAAGTGGGAATAGATGGAAGACACCCTTAAAACCGAGGCCCTTTGTTGTTCGTATTGTTAATTTTGTTTAACATTCTCAAAAAGAATGTCAAACAATGTGTTTGTAATTACCTGCAGAAATGACATCTTACATAATTGTTCACGATTTATTGCAATTAAACAATACAAATCGGTTTCATCAGAGTAAAGTGAACATGTAATGAGCTTTTTTTGTTTGTCACAACGGGCCTCCATACACGTTACCATGCAGGCAAAAATCATCTTTTCTTCTGTAAATTCGACAAACGTATTTCAACGTGGGTTCAAAGTTATTACAAGCACTAATTTGTGCACACGTGTGAGAGATATTAAGAGTCAGTCTTTGTTCAATACTACTGCAATCACTGGTTGCTATGTTAAAAATGTAACTTCCGCTTTAAAAAGTGTGTTCGTATTATTATACGCATCGGCGGAAAATAAAATAAAATTCATAACATGCGAGGATTCAAATTATTGTCTATTTTTATACCTATCATAACTTGCGCTTTAATCAGCAAATATGTTATTTGATGAAATCGAGGGTAACTACGGCTGAAATTATAGCGGAATCTCACTATAATAGCTATATACCACTATTATAGCGGAATTTACGTTTCCCCCCAACCTGCTAAATATCTCAAAAACGAGAAAAAACTTCTGAATAGTTGTTGAACAAAAATGTTTAAAATCACAAGTCTTTTCATTTGATATCAAAAAAAAGGGGCTATCCCTTCAAATTAGGGGCTCAGAGGGGCCAAAAGACTAATATGTAACTCTTCAATGATCAATAATTTATAAACTACTGAAGCAAAAATGCTTAACATAACAATATGTTGTAAAATTTTGATTCTTTATTGCGTAATTAGGGGCCATAAGTGGCCAGAATGTTAAATCTTCTACACTTCATATCTCGAAAAGGGGAAACATTTTGAAAAGCAATATTGAACGAAAGATGTTCAAGATTATGTTATATAAATCAAAAGAATGAAGTTTAAGGAGGGAAATCTTTATATCATTATCTTTTAATGAAAACTTAATCAAAATCACATCTCATCTCAGCTCGCAACCAAAATCTCATCTAGTTAGGGTCTTCCGTCTTCAGCAGAAGACCCTTCTATTATTCTTAGGTTTCTTTTTTACCTTTATTATTAGGGTCTTCTGTCTTCAGCGGAAGACCCTTCTATTATTCTATTGTATTTTTTCACTTTTATTATTCTTTTTTTTATCCTTACAAATTTTGTGCAGAAGATTTCTCAGAGATGGCTCGTTCAATTTGTTTCAAATTTTCAGGGTTGATGGGTTTTTATCTGAAGTTAATTCTGGCAATTTTGTTTTTGATAAATCACTTCCGGTCGGAAGTTATCGCCCTTTAATCGAATTTTATGTGACCATTTTGACTACACAAAAACTCAAAAATGACAAAAGCTAGAGTGCTGAAATTTTCAGTGATAATAGAAAACATGTTCTAGTTGTGCACCTCAGTTTTCAAATTTTCTGGAAATGCCTATTATGGAAGCTCGGTAGGGGTCGAAATTTAGGACATGAATCAGGCAGTGAATTTTCGAGACATTTTTTATCATATCTTCAAAACTATGAATATTTTCTTATAACATATTGAACAGAAAATGTGTAGAACTACTGGATCTTTTATATGACATCAAGAAAAAAGGGCTGACTCATCACATTAGGGGCCAAATGGGACCAAAAGTCTTAAAACCATAACTCTTTAACGATCAATACTTTGCTATACATTACTAAAGCAAAATGTTTATCTGAACAAACTACAACTATATATTATAATTAGTGTTGTCAACGAGTAACCGGTTAACCGTCGAATGATGCGAGTATCGGTTAGTAAAACTGCTACTCGGTTACTCTGATATATTGTATTTTACATAGTAAATCTGTAGGATAAAATGTATTTTTGTTAATAAAGTCTCAATTTTATTTACCGATTATTCAACGTAAGTCTCGATCTAGCATTTTACAAATTGGTCTGTTTCGATTAGTATTTCACAGTTTTTCTAATTGATGGCTTTGATTGCCAAGGGGTATAAAAGTTTTGAGGACTTGAGTTAATTATAATTACCTCACATAAAGTTATGCTTGTCGCAATACAAGATTAAAGAAGATGCCGCCACATGAATCAAAAGCGTGGAAATATTTTGAAAGAATGACTGAAATTACTTCCGTGAGGTGTAAAATATGTGAAATGGAATTAACATACATGGATGTGACAACAAATATGCTAAACCACTTTAAACTGAATTTAACTCTGAAACCAGTTATGAAACGGACATCCTGCAAAACAACCATTTATTACGGGTATTTGAGAACGAATTTATTTAGATGTGCGTTTGTAGTTATAAATAAAATTCATATGCAGTGCATTTGTGTTTTGTATATACATGTACCAGTATACAAATGATGAAATAAATATACAAAGTGTAACGCGGTTACATGAAACGTTTATTATAGTTACTACTAAAGTATATCATATAAGTCACGAACAAAAATGTTTTAGATCTACAGAAAAATCTGAGTAACCGGTTACTCGATTGGAAAAGTAAGCAAGTAACCGGTTACTAAAAATCCGATTTGACAACACTAATTTTAATATTTATCTCACGTGTTACATAATTAGGGGCCATAAGGGGCCAGAATGCTAAATCTTTGATGCTTTATATCTCAAAAGTGGGAAATATTTTGATACGCAATATTGAACAAAAGATGTTCAAAATAATGTGATAAGCAATATGCAACCTTTCAATATTTGCTAAATGTCTCCATTAAGGAGTTGAAGGGCCGGCCCCTAAATATTTCTTTTGCATATATTTCGGAAACGAAAAATAATTTTTGAATAGTTGTTGAACAAAATGTGTTCAAAATCATGAGAGCTTTAAGGCGATATCAAGAAAAAGGGACTGGCCCCTCAAAATTGGGGCCGATAGTCTTTAATCAATAACTTTTAAATGATCAATGTTTTGTAATACACATCTAAGGCAAAATAGATCATCTTCATACTCCTTAACTATATAAGATGTTGTTGGCATCATATGTTACATTATAAGGGGACATTAGGGGGCCAGAATGCTAACTCTTTGATGCTTTATATCTCGAAAGTGGGAAATCTTCAGCGGAAGACCCTTCTATTATTCTTATGTTTCCTTTTCAAGCTTCTTATAATTATTATTAGGGTCCTCCGTCTTCAGCGGAAGACCCTTCTATTATTCTTCGGTTTCTTTTTTACCTTTATTATTATCATTAGGGTCTTCCGTCTTCAGCGGAAGACCCTTCTATTATTCTATTGTTTCTTTTTCACTTTTATTATTAAGGTCTTCCGTTTCCAACGGAAGACCTTATTGTTTTCGTTCTGTTTCTTTTTCCCTATTATTATTATTTTTCTTATTATTATTCTTACCGATTTTGTGCACGCGAGTTCTCGTAAACGACTTGGCCGATTTTCATGAAACTTTTAGATCTGATAGGTATTGATCTGAACCTTATTGGAAATTTTTTTCATTGATGACGTCACTTCCTATCTTGAGATATTAAGGATTTTCTGATTTTCAGAGGGTCGACTTGTCCTGGAAACTCCTCCTAAACGACTTGAGATATTGAGTTAAGATTTTCAGAGAAGATAGAGGAAAGATTATAGATGTGCCATTTGGCATCTGTATTTTTCCAGCTTAAAAGGCGTCGAAGCTTGCCTGGGCTCGAAAAATAAGCTCACAAGCATCTCGCAAAATTTGTCTCTTTTTCCTTTATATCTTTTTACCTGCAAATATTTTGTTAAAACATGTACATCAAAAGACATGCCAAATAATAAGACCTTTAATTTGATATCAAGAAAAAGGGGCTGACCCCTCAAATTAAGGGCTCAGAGGGGCCCAAAGTCTTTCAAGTATAACTCTTTAACGATCAATATTTTGTTATAAGTTACTGAAACAAAAATGTTTATCTTAACGATTTGGAAATATATGTTATAAAATTTTGATCCTATATTGTATAATAAGGGGCCAAAAGGGACCAGAATACCAAATCTTTGACGCTTTATATCTCAAAAAGGGGGAATATTTTGATAAGCAATACTGAACAAAAGATGTTTAGAATAATGTTCTAAACAATATTCACCCTTTCAATTTTTGTCAAACGGCCCCATTAAGGACTTGGAGGGGTGGCCCCTAAATATTTCCATTCGGCATATCTCCACAACGAAAAGAAATCTCTGAACAGGTATTGAACAAAAAGTCTTCAAAATCACAAGACCTTTCATTTGATCTCAAGAAAAAGGGGCTGACCCCTCAAATTAGGGAGTCAGAGGGGCCAAAATTCTTTCATCTATAACTCGTTAACTATCAATATTTTATTATCAATTACTGAAGCAAAAATGCTCCTCTTAAGGATTTGCCACTATATATTATACAATTAAGATCATATATTATGTAATAAGGGGCCAAAAGGGGCAAGAATGCTATATCTTTGACGCTTTATATCTCAAAAAGGGGGAATATTTTGATAAGCAATACTGAACAAAAGATGTTCAGAATAATGTTCTAAACAATATTCACCCTTTCAATTTTTGTCAAACGGCCCCATTAAGGACTTGGAGGGGGGCCCCTAAATGTTTCCATTCGGCATATCTCCACAACGAATAGAAATCTCTGAATAGGTATTGAATAAAAAGTCTTCAAAATCACAAGACCTTTCATTTGATATCAAGAAAAAGGGGCTGACCCCTCAAATTAGGGAGTCAGAGGGGCCAAAAGTCATTATCTATAACTCGTTAACTATCAATGTTTTATTATCAATTACTGAAGCAAAAATGCTCCTCTTAACGATTTGCCACTATATATTATACAATTAAGATCATATATTGCGTAATAAGGGGCCAAAAGGGGCCAGAATACCAAATCTTTGACGCTTTATACCTCAAAAAGGGGGAATATTTTGATAAGCAATACTGAACAAAAGATGGTCAGATTAAGGTTCTAAACAATATTCACCCTTTCAATTTTTGTCAAACGGCCCCATTAAGGACTTGGAGGGGTGGCCCCTAAATATTTCCATTCGGCATATCTCCACAACGAAAAGACCTTTCATTTGATCTCAAGAAAAAGGGGCTGACCCCTCAAATTAGGGAGTCAGAGGGGCCAAAAGTCTTTCATCTATAACTCGTTAACTATCAATATTTTATTATCAATTACTGAAGCAAAAATGCTCCTCTTAATGATTTGCCACTATATATTATAAAATTAAGATCATATATTATGTAATAAGGGGCCAATAGGGGCCAGAATGCTAAATCTTGGACGCTTTATACCTCAAAAAGGGGAGATATTTTGATAAGCAATATTGAACAAAAGATGTTCTGAATAATGTTTTGAACAATATATATCCTTTCAATATTTGCAAAACGGACCCATTAAGGACTTGAAGGGTTGGCCCCTAAATATTTCTATTCTACATATCTCGAAAACGAGAAGAAACTTCTGAATAGTTGTTGAGCAAAAAATGTTTAAAATCACATGTCTTTTTATTTAATATCAAATAAAAGGGGCTAACCCTTCAAATTAGGGGCTCAGAGGGGCCAAAAGACTAATATGTAACTCTTCAATATGCAACAATATGTTGTAAAACTTTGATTCTCTATTGCGTAAGTAGGGGCCATAGGTGGTCAGAATGTTAAATCCTTTACGCTTCATATCTCGAAAAGGGGAAACATTTTGAAAAGCAATATTGAACGAAAGATGTTCAAGATTATATTATATAAATCAAAAGAATGAAATCTAAGGAGGGAAATCTTTATATCATTATCTTTTAACGAAAACTTAATTAAAATCACATCTCATCTCATCGAAAAATCGGACGGAAGACCTACTCGTTGCTCGCAACGAGATCTCATCTAGTTATTATTATTATTCTTTTTTTTTCTTTACAATTTTTGTGCAGAAGATTTCTCGGAGTTGGCTGGATCGATTTACTTGAAAATTTCAGGGAAGATGTATCTTTGTCTGAGCCTTATACGTTTTTCTCATTTTTTTGAAATTCACTTCTGGTCGGAAGTTATCGCCCTTTAATCAAAATTCAGAGGACCTCCTTCTCTGCAATGGAACTCAAAAACGATTAAAGCTAGAGTGCTGAAATTTTCAGCGATGATAGAGGACATGTTGCCATTGATCACCTGGGTTTTCAAATCTTCCGGAAGTGCCTAGTATGGAAGCTCGGTAGGGGTCAAAATTTAGCAAACGAATCATGAGTGAATTTTAGAGACATTTCTTAGGATAACCTTTTAACTATGAGTATTTTGTTAAACCATATTGAACAGAAATTGTGTAGAATTACAAGATCTTTTATTTGATATCAAAGAAAAAGGGCTGACTTATCACATTAGGGGCGGAAAAGGGCCGAAAGTCTTTAATCAATAACTCTTTAACGATCAATATTTTGTGATGCATTACTGAAGCAAAAATGTTTATCTCAACAATTTACAACTATATATTATGATATTCACATCATATGTTACATAATTAGGGGCCATAAGGGGCCAGAATGCTAAATCTTTGACGCTTTATATCTCAAAAGTGGGAAATATTTTGATAAGGAATATTGAACAAAAGATGTCCGAAATAATGTTCTAAACAAGATGCAACCTTTCATTTTTTGCTAAACGTCCCCATTAAGGAGTTGAAGAGCCGGCCCCTAAATACTTCTTTTGCAAATATCTCAGAAACGAAAAAGAATTTCTGAATAGTTGTTGAACAAAAAAGTGTTCAAAATCATGAGAGCTTTAAAGTGATATGAAGAAAAAGGGGCTGGCCCTCACAATAGGGGCTGAGAGGGGCCGAAAGTCTTTGAACAATAACTCTTTAACGATCAATATTTTGTAATGCATTACTGAAGCAAAAATTTTTATCTCAACAATGTACGACTATATATTATGATATTCACATCATATGTTACATAATTAGGGTCCATAAGGGGCCAGAATGCTAAATCTTTGAGGCTTTATATCTCAAAAGTGGGAAATATTTTGATAAGCAATATTGAACAAAGTATGTCCAAAATAATGTTCTAAACAAGATGCAACCTTTCATTTTTTGCTAAATGTCCCCATTAAGGAGTTGAAGGGCTGGCCCCTAAATACTTCTTTTGCAAATACAGTGTATCTCTGAAACGAAAAAGAATTTCTGACTAGTTGTTGAACAAAAAGTGTTCAAAATCATGAGAGCTTTAAAGTGATATGAAGAAAAAGGGGCTGGACCCTCACAATAGGGGCTGAGAGGGTCCGAAAGTCTTTGAACAATAACTCTTTAACGTTCAATATTTTGTAATGCATTACTGAAGCAAAAATTTTTATCTCAACAATGTACGACTATATATTATGATATTCACATCATATGTTACATAATTAGGGTCCATACGGGGCCAGAATGCTAAATCTTTGAGGCTTTATATCTCAAAAGTGGGAAATATTTTGATAAGCAATATTGAACAAAATATGTCCAAAATAATGTTCTAAACAAGATACAACCTTTCATTTTTTGCTAAACGTCCCCATTAAGGAGTTGAAGGGCTGGCCCCTAAATACTTCTTTTGCGAATATCTCAGAAACGAAAAAGAATTTCTGACTAGTTGTTGAACAAAAAGTGTTCAAAATCACGAGAGCTTTCAGGTAATATCAAGGAAAAGGGTCTGACCCCTTAAATAAGGGGTCGAGAGGGGCCTAAAGTATCAATAACTCTTTAATGATCAATATTTTGTAATATATTACTGAAGCGAAATACTTCTTCTTCACACACTTTATCTGAATAACATGGTGTTGATATCATATGTTACGCAATAAGGGGTCTTTAGGGGTCCAGATTGCATAATCTTTGGCGCAATATGTCTCGAAAAGGAAGAATATTTTGATAAACAGTATTGAACAAAAGACGTTCAAAATAATATTCTGAACAATATGCACTCTTTGAATTTTTGCTAGTTAAGGTCTTCCGTCTCCAACGGAAGACCTTATTGTTTTCGTTCGGTTTCTTTTTCCCTATTATTAAGGTCTTCCGTCTTCAGCGGAAGACCTTCTTGTTATTCTTCGGTTTCTTTTCCACTGTTTTTCTTATGATTTTTTTTCTTACCGATTTTGTGCACGCAATTTCTCGAAAATGGTTCGCTCGATTTTTATGAAACTTTCAGGTCTTATAGAACATTAAAAAATCTTGATACATAATTTTTCATTTTGATGACGTCACTTCCGGTCCGAAGATTTTTGCGATTTAGTGATTTTTGGAGGGTCAGTTTGTCCGCAGGTTTTCTAAGAAACCACTAATCACAGGAACGTGAAACTTTTAGGGAAAACAGAGCAATATATGTAGATCTGTAATATGTAGTTAACTTTCACCGGAAGTGCCATAGTCCACGCACGCTCTGGCCTGAAAAAAGTCGTATCGAAAGTTTGAAAATTTCGAACACTTTCTGTACGATATCTTTTTACTTGGCAATATTTTGTTTAAACATATATAACAAAATTTGTGCAGAATTGTAAGATCTTTTAAATGATATCTCGAAAAAAGGGCTGGCCCCTAAAATAAGGAATCTAAAGGGGTCAAAATATTTTTCCTGATATCTCAAAAAGTATTTAGAACTTGTAATACTTCAAAGAAGCAAAGTTGTTCAACATGACAAGTAACAGCTTGCGAGATCATCAAAATGCGTCGAATGATGTCACTTCCGGCCAAACAGGAAGTAGTATGAAATAGCTTATTTTCACAGATATTGGTACAGTGCTGCTATCCCACAAGTTGACATGGGAAGGGATTGGATAGGATTCAGGATTGAGGATTCACGATAGAAACATATACATGTAGTAGTTAATCCAACCCTATCCTATCCTGTATCCTACAGCCTTCAGATTGGTAAATGTTAATTCATATTTCAAAATAAATTATAGAAACGCAAAAGGACATAGAACGTTTACAAAAGAAATATTTATAAAATCACAAAAGAAAATAAACATTTTTTTTCCTTAACACATATTTATTCAATTACCTTCGAGTAATATGGCATACGATCTAACCGTGAACGATCACCGGAAGAAGTTTCACATGTAAACAAAGAAGAAGAGATCGGACGTCAAAAGATCGTATTTCTTCAGCATGTTTGGATGATTAACTCGATTCCTACTTGTGTTACAGTTCAATAACATGTTTCTCTGTTAAATGTGCTCTGTTTGTCTGGATAATTCCACTTGAACCGCCAGCGGCGGACTATAACAGATCATAATCGTTGTTTGGTGCAAGACCATGTAAGTATACTACACAAATGTGTGCATGTTTATACATATCTCTCCCTTTAAGCAATGTTTTAATGACTTGAACTATTAAAATTTTATTCTATTGTAATATACACAGAAATCGGATGCGGAAAAAAGAGGTTGTGTAGAAAGGGGACGGGTAGGGGGGTTAAATACTTTGTCACATGATCAGATGTATTACACCTTTTTCAGTTTGTTATTGCTATATAATCATTTCCCTACTGTGGTTAAAAAATATTTTTTCTTATCTGATTGCAATTTAAAATAATTAAATGCAGAATCATCTTGATCATTTCTTATGCTACTGTCAGGTCTGGTACAATCACTAGATTTAGCTATGTAGCTTGAATTACCTACATAGCTTTATTTACCTACCTGAAGTAGCCTTATTTAGCTACTAAATCAAACTTATTTCTTAAATAAGAATTTTTCCCAGAAAGTGCAGAAAATTGCACTTTGATGCAGTGATAATTTTCAACTTTGAACTCATCTGAAAACAATTCATGAAAAAATCACTCTTGGAGATGTGTCTTTTTTTGCACAATTGCAATCAAAGTTCTAAAAGTTTTGGGGCTATATACAGCAGTTAATTTGTGACCTAACAGTTACTTCTTGAGTGTAATAACAAAGAAAACCAGTTTTGGTTAACATGAGCACAATGTGAATTAAGTAATCACACTTATCCAGCCTCATCGCGCACAAGGAGTGTACAGTTACTCAACAATGGGAATACATATTTTCTTTAAAAGTGATCAAACGCAGCAGTGTTAAAACTATCTATGCTTTAGATTGCTTTTCAAATGATACCTAGAATAAATATTAGTAGACATTTTCTTGCGACTTTTTGTCTTTTTAAAATAAAAAGCAAAATTGTGAAAAGTTGCCTTGAAATAGCTAAATAAAGCTACCTGAGGTAGGTAAATAAAGCTACAGTAGGTAATTTTAGCTATGTAGCTAAATGAACTGATTGTACTGGACCTGACTGTGTATAATAAGCTCACTCAGCACTTGCATGTACATTATATGTATGACCTATTGTGAGTTGAACATAAAACATGTAACATAAATTAATCATTTATTATTCTTCTTCATTCTAGAGAATGGTACCCAATTTTGCCTGCCCTCATCAGTCATCACAATATAAAGGATTGTACATTTAGAAGTAGGTATGATTAGATTTTTTTTGTGTGTGTTTATGTATGTATCATTAAAATACATATAAATCATTATCTAAGTTGAGATGAAGTGTCTGCAGATTTTATGAATAAGTGATTTTCTTCTTTTTAAAATGTTGACAATAAAACTGAAATTAATATATAATTGTTCTGGTCATCATGGTCATGTTATATGTATTTTTTTTTTTTTTTAATTCAAATTTCAAGCAAAAAATGAAAAGAAATTAACAAACAACATATTAAATAGATTAATACAAGCAGAAAATAGAGAGAAAAAAACATCCAAACATGTACTCATACTAGTTAGCAAGTTGACGAGATCAAATGAATTATAATCTACAAGTAAATTATGTAAATTATGATTGTTTAATTAAGATATGAGTTATGACTATGAAGTTGCAGTATAAGATTTGATTTTGCTTGATTTCTTTAAAATTAATGCATTACTCTGGGAGAGAAAAAAGGTGAAATTAAGACAATTGTACTTGAAATGAGAAAGATAATCACAATCAAATACAGTTTTAATGTATAATGTATATGACAAAATTTACAATCTACATGCATATAATGGTGTGTGTTTTTTTCTTCAGGACAATCCTGCAAATTTGCAGCTGTACAAATTGCACTTCATTTCATCTGCTGCTGGAATAAATAATGAAAGATTTTCAAACCAGTGTCCAAGAGCCCCCTAGAGTCTGAAATGAAGGTGTTCTTTATTAAGGAGATCAGTGTGTGATGTATTTGTTTTCTGAACATTGATGACATTTGTGAAACTGTTCGGTTACTTTATGACCATCTCTCTGACAACTACTTTGACATTTGAAATTCAATTTGAGCGACGGACAAGCAGACCAATAATATGCATGTAAAACATTATACAATTGTAATAAGACATTGATTAACTTCCATTTAAACAAACTAGATGTACATGTATCTTTGAGCTTCGCATTGAAATACATGAGATTGTATACTTTACATGGACACTTTTAATGAATTTGTCTCTTGATAATGAACATTCAATTGTTATACATTGTAAATATAAATTGTAGATAATATGTATTTGGTCCAACATATATAATTATATTTATATTCACTGAAAAAAGGAATTACCCTGAATAAATATTGTAAACTTGGTCAATTATTTTTATTCCTCATTTAGACACTGAATAACATTCAAGATCAAATGTCAAAGTCAAAAACAAGATTTACTTAAATTTGGGTTATAAATACTGTAACAACTGTGGACTCTTATGCATGTTTTATAAGATCTAAGGAATATGTGTGAGCTGACTACAAAAATTATTGCTGTCAACCTGTCTGACTATGAAGATTTAGGAAAATGTTTTCTGTTAAACATAAATTGATTAAATTCTCAAAATATAAATAAAAACATAAATATTTTTTTGAATTAAGATACACTTGTACGGCACTGAACAGACCATAAATTGAGAACAAACTGAAGCGAAATAAGAAATTTTAACATTTTGAATATCTTGATTTTTATTTAGCAAACATGATGAAAATGTTGCATGTTTGTAAAATATTCACATACAAACAAATGATGAACTGAACATTTCAAACAAGAATAACTTCAATAATAAATATAAAACAAATTTTTATCAAACATTTAAAATTGAATATAATAAGACAATTTTAACTTATTTATAAATGAAAGTCAACATATTCTAGATCTAAATTTTGACTTGTCTGTTCTCTGTTTATGGTCTTGAAGTTCTTATTTAGATTTACGTCAAAAGTAAAATCTAATATACAGCTGATATAGGTGCAGTTAGATCTATATGTTATTTTCATGATGCCAAGTTAAGGGAAAAATAAAGTTTTGCATAAATTTTACATGAACAGATGAAACATACACTTGTTAAAACATCAAACAAATCCTACTTTTGTCATTATTTAGTATGTGTAGACATGATAGGAAAATTGTTTCTTCAATGGGTACAGTTATAATTCAGTGTACCTACCCCGCATGAAAGATTTGGTATTCGTGGTCTGATTCTTATAAAGAGTTTAAATTTTGTTCCTTTTGTCTACTTTATCATAACATTAGAAAAGTATCTGCAATCTTTATTGTTTCCCCCTTTTAGCTCACCTGAGCTGAAAGCTCAAGTGAGCTTTTCTGATCACCCATTGTCTGTTGTCCATCTGTCTGTCCGTCTGTAAACTTTTCACATTTTCAACTTCTTCTCAAGAATCACAGGGCCAATTTTAACCAAACTTATTACAAAGTATCCTTGGGTGAAGGGGAGTTTAAATTGTTAAAATAAAGGGCCAAGTCCCTTTACAAGGGGAGATAATCAAGAAAAGACACAAATATTGTGGGGTCATTAAAAAACTTCTTCTCAAGAACCACTTGGCCAGAAAAACTGAAACTTATGTGGAAGCATCCTGGGGTAGTGGAGATTCTAAATTGTTAAAATCATGACCCCCGGGGATAGGGCGGGGCCACAATAGGGAATCCAAGTTTTACATTGAAATATAAAGGAAAAATCTTGAAAAATCATCTTCTCAAGAACAGCTGAAACTTATGTGGAAGCATCATGGGATAGTGTAGATTTTAAATTGTACAAATCATGACCCCCGGGGTAGGGCGGGGCCATAATAGGGAATCCAAGTTTTACATTGAAATATGTAAGAAAAATCTTGAAAAATCTTCTTCTCAAGAACAACTGGGCCAGAAAAACTGAAACTTATGTGGAAGCATCCTGGGGTAGTGTAGATGCTAAATTGTAAAAATTATGAACCCCAGGGGTAAGGCGGGGCCACAATAGGGAATCCAATTTTACATTGAAATATGTAAGAAAAATCTTGAAAAATCATCTTCTCAAGAACAACTGGGCCAGAAAAACTGAAACTTATGTGGAAGCATCCTGGGGTAGTGTAGATTTAAATTGTTGAAATCATGACCCCAGGGGGTAGGGCTGGGCCACAATAAGTATTACAAGGGGGCAAATCTGGTTAAGAACAGCATGGCCAAAGTTACTCATGTGAGCGATGTGGCCCATGGACCTCTTGTTCTCTCTCTAATTTTAACTCCATTTACTTTTCATAGAGAACAAATTCGAAAAGAAATCACAAATACCTTGATGTCTCCCGATCATTGTTAGTATGTAAAATTAAACACAAATAAAGTTTAATTATATTTTTTTCTTCAATTCTTCTGAAGTTCCAATTTCTTCACATGTTCGCTAGATCAATACTTGCCTACATTTTATACAATCCTTTTGTTTACATTTTAACTGGTTACTCGCAAATTAATCCGTGAGAGGTGTCAGAAATTAATGGAGTCGATCTCGATTATTTTTTCTCCATGAAAATTTATTACATTTAAATTAATTGCATAACTATAACTGATTTTTATTTGATGGTCATTTTATAATTCTTTTTCGTTTTGTCAAATTAACTCTTTAATATTAAAAAAAACTGAGAGCAGCAGGATAGGATAGGATAGGATTAGACTGAAATCACAGGATAGGATTGTGGATGCAGGATTCACGATAGGATAGGATAGGATTGTCAACTTATAGGATAGCAGCACTGTATTGAAATTATGCATGTCACAGAGGACATCTGATTGTATTTCCTGTCGAGTATCGTCTCTTTTGTCAACTTCCGGCTAAACCGGAAGTAACTATAAATGACGTATTTCTGCAGATATCAACATGAAAGCAAATGATTAAATTCAACCAAGACTTTTAACCCAATTTTCTGACGATTGGGGTTACTTCCGGTCAAACCGGAAGTAGTCTTGATTTGCTTTATTTAACGAAAATCAGCATAAAAATCATAAAAAACTAAATGCAGATCGACATAATTTTTGGTCTGGAGGTCTTCTTATTAACGAATACTTTACTTTCATTTATCCATCTTACAAGCAGTGCTTCTGAAAATCGGACGGAAGACCTACTCGTTGCTTTGCAACGAGCTTTGCTCTAGTTATTATTATTTTTTTCCAACCGATTTTGTGCACGCGACTTCTCGGAAACGGCTGGGCCGATTTACATCAATCTTTCAGATATAAAAGATATTGTATTGATCTTGATAGTTTTTTTTCTTTTTTGATTACGTCACTTCCGGTCGTGAGATATGGGCAATTTTCTGATTTTCAGAGGGCTGGCTTGTCCTGGGGTGTTCTCCTAAACGAATAGAGATAAAGAGATAAGATTTTCAGTGAAGATAGAGGAAAGATTGTAGATGTGCCATTTCACATCCATATCTTCCCAGCTCAAAAGGCGCTGAAGCTCGCCTGGGCTCGAAAAATAGGCTCACAAGCATCTCGCAAAATTTGACACGTTTTCTTTTATATCTTATTACCTGTAAATATTTTGTTAAAACATATATTACAAAAGATGTACAAAATGCCAAGACGTTTCATTTCATTTTAAGAAAAAAGGGCTGATCCCTCAAATAAGGGGCTCAGAGGGGCCAAAAGTCTTTCATCTATAACTCTTCAACGATCGATATTTTGTTATGAATTACTGAAGCAAAAATGTTCATCTTACCGATTTGCAACTATATGAATTAAAATTTTGATCATTTGTTACGTAATAAGGGGTCACAAGGGGCTAGAATGCTAAATCTTTGATGTTTTATATCTCGATAAGGGGGAATATTTTGATAAGCAATACTGAACAAAAGATGGTCATAATAATGTTCTGAACAATATGCACCCTTTCAATTTTTGTCAAACGGTCCCAATAAGGACTTGAAGGGCTGGCCCCTAAATACTTCAATTCAGCATATCACGAAAACGAAAATAAATTTCTGAATAGGTTTTGAACAAAAAGTCTTCAAAATCACAAGACCTTTCATTTGATATCAAGGAAAAGGGGCTGACCCCTAAAATTAGGGGCTCAGAGGGGCCAAAAAACTTTCTTCTATAACTCTTTAACCATCAATATTTTGTTATCAATTACTGAAGCAAAAATGGTCATCTTAACGATTTGCCACTATATATTGTAAAATTAAGATAATATATTGTGTAATAAAGGGCCAAAAAGGGCAAGAATGCTATATATTTGACGCTTTTTATCTAAACAAGGGGAGATATTTTGATAAGCAATACTGAACAAAAGATGTTCAGAATAATGCTCTGGACAATATGCATCCTTTCAATTTTTGGAAAACGGACCCATTAAGGTCTTGAAGGGCTGGCCCCTATATATTTCTATTCCACATATTTCGAAAACGAAAAGAAACTTCTGAATAGTTGTTGAAAAAAAATGTTTAAAATCACAAGTCTTTTCGTTTGATATCAAGAAAAAGGGACTGGTCCTTCCAAATAGGGGCTTAGAAGGGCCAAAAGACAAAATGTAACTCTTCAGTGATCAAGAATTTGTTATAAATTACTGAAGCAAAAATGCTTAACGTAACAACATGCGACAATATGTTGTAAAATTTTGATTCTCTATTGCATAATTAGGGGCCATAAATTGCCAGAATGTTAAATCTTTTACGCTTCATATCTCGAAAAGGGGAAACAATTTGAAAAGCAATATTGAACGAAAGATGTTCAAGTTTACGTTATATAAATCAAAAGAATTAAATCTAAGGAGGGAAATCTTTATATTATTATCTTTTAACAAAAACATAATCAAAATCACATCTCATCTAATCGAAAAATCGGACGGAAGACCTACTCGTTGCTCGCAATGAGATCTCTAGTTATTATTCTTTTTTTTTCTTTACAATTTTTGTGCAGACGATTTCTCGGAGATGGCTCGATCGATTTACTTGAAATTTTTAGAGAAGATGTATCTTTATCTAAAGCTTATATGTTATTTTCAATTTTTTGAAAATCACTTCCGGTCGGGAGTTATCTCCCTTTTATCAAAATTCAGAGGACCTCCTTGTCTGTGATGGAACTCAAAAACGGCTTAAGCTAGAGCACTGAAATTTTCAGTGATGATAGAGGACATGTTGCCATATTGCACCTGGGTTTGGATATTTTCCGGAAGTGCCTAGTATGGAAGCTCAGTAGGGGTCAAAATTTAGGACACGAATCTTGAGTGAATTTTTGAGACATTTTTTATCATATCTTTTAAAGTATAATTATTTTGTTAAAACATATTGAACAATATTTGTGCAGAATAACAAGATCTTTAATATGATATCAAGAAAAAAGGGCTGACTTATCATACAAGAGGCCGAGAGGGGCCGAAAGTAATAAATCAATAACTCTTTAAAGATCAATATTTTGGTACACATTACTGAAGCAAAAATGTTTATCTTAACAATTTACAACTATATATTATAATATTTTTGTCATATGTTACATAATAAAGGGCCATAAGGGGCCAGAATGCCAAATCTTTGGCACTCTATATCTCCAAAGTGGGAAATATTTTGATAAGCAATATTGAATAAAATATGTTCAGAATACTGTTCTAAACAATATGTAACCTTTTTTTTTTTGCTAAACGTCCCCATTAAGGAGTTGAAGGGCTGGCCCCTAAATATATCTTTTTTATATAGCTCGGAAACGAAAAAGAATTTCTGAATAGTTGCTGAACAAAAAGTGTTCAAAATCATGAAAGCTTTAAAGTGGTATGAAGAAAAAGGGCTGGCCCCTCAAAATAAGGGCCAGGAGGGGTCAAAAGTCTTTAATCAATAACTCTTTAACGATCAATATTTTGTAATTCATTACTGAAGCAGAAATGTTTACCTCAACAATTTTCAACTATATATTATGATGTTCACATCAGATGTTACATAATTAGGGGCCATAAGGGGCCAGAAGGCCAAATCTTTGGCACTCTATATCTTGAAAGTTGAAAATGTTTTGATAAGCATTAATGAATAAAAGATGTTCAAAATAATTTTCTAAACAATATTTAACCTTTTGATTTTGATATTATTGGTTTGGATATTTTCCGGAAGTGCCTAGTATGGAAGCTCGGTAGGGGTCGAAATTTAGGACACGAATCATGAGTGAATTTTTGAGACATTTTTTATCATATCTTTTAACTTCTTATCTACCACTGCTGCTGTGCGAGTTCACTGCTACACACAACTGATAAGCTCGTTACTGCAGCTGCTCTGTAGGCTCATTACCAGAGAGAATTTGCAGCGAGAGTAAAAATGAAACTCAGATAAGGGGTCACTTACTTTAATTAGGATTTCTCTTGATTAAATAAAGGTAGAGAAATAATTCAAATTACATTTTTTTCAACAGTGTTTGAAGTTTCATTTCCTAAAGTTTTATCCATATTCAATGTAAATAAACTACATAAAATGTTCAAAATAAAGTAAATTTTCCTCTAGAATTACACACAAAACTCTATGAACTTGCATATTGTCACATGAGCACATTCAAGTGATTGAAGAAATGATTATTGAAATAAATCTTCGTGAAATTTCAGAAAGCAGTCATTCTTTATACACAATTTGACATTGCATTGTGCACATCCAATAGAAACTTCATGCCTCCTCCCCTCCTTATGGCACTGTTTACATCTACCGGGTTTTTCAAATTGCTTAGGCCAGTGGGCCAAACCACAATTACCAGTAACTGCAGGAGCTTTCCGTTTCCTTACTCCCCTGAACTGTCCAATCATTTGTTGGGCCAGGGCTGTCCGGAACATCAGCTGTGTACGGGATTTGCTTCTGCCCGACTTTGTCATCAATTGGTGGTTAGTTGATTCCTGCATACAAATTAATGAATTTACCAGCGCTAGATCAAAGCAGAACCAAAATAGGTACTTGTACCACTTCTTTGCTTTCCTGCAACTTGTGTACTGCATTCTTTTCTGATCTGCAAGATCTACCCCGAACATAAACTTGTTATACAGTTCAGACACAACTGGTGCGGGAAGCTCTTGTAAGTCTCCATTTTTTTTCCTTCGATATACTGTTCTGCTTTGGGTGGGATCGCAATTGGTACTCAGGTAAGTGACCATTTTTTTATCTTTCCAAGCTGTGGCCACAAGATTTCCTCTTTGTAATGTAATACTCTGGCCCCTCTCTTTCAATTTGGCACTCCTGATGGCCTCGGGCATTCCACGTCTGTTGCTTCTAACAGTCCCGCAGCAGTATATTCCCTTCTTGTAAAGTTGATCAAATAATTCAGGATTAGAGAAAAAATTATCCATATATATAACATGATTCTTGTTTTCAAGAGATGATGATAGATCCTTTATAACCCTGGAGCCTAATCCTTCCTCAATTCTTGAGCCAGCCACTTTCCCAGTATAGATTTGGAATTCATGAACATACCCATTGTGGGGTGAGCCTCTTTCCCAAACTTTAATGCCGTACTTAGTGGGTTTAGCTGGAAGATATTGTTTAAATGAGAGCCGTCCCTTGAAAGCAATCATACCCTCGTCTATGGTCTGTTCCTTGTGTGGGTTATAATTTTCCATACAAGTTTTGGAAACCGCATCTAGCACAGGTCTTATGTGACACAGTTTGTCATGCCCTGGCTGTCCTCTTCGTGGATTTTCTGATGTATCATTCATGTGAAAGTATTTTGAGATCTTTTCAAATCTAGTCCTGGTCATAATGGATGGTATACTAGGCATTTCAAAGGGCCAGGTGGATTTCCACGCCATCGTATAAGACGGCAGAGCAATGATGGAAAAAACGATATGAATCCCCAGAAACGCCATCATCTCCGGAACACCAGTCGGCGTCCACAACTTGTCTGGCTTTGTAGCTATGCAACGTTCAGCATAATTGTTCGTTTCTGTCACCAAATTTTCCACAAGTGTCATGGGGAAAAATCTGAGGAAAAAATCCAATTCATTTCTCTCAGAATCGAGAACGAACGTAGCACCAGTCTGCTGGTCAAAGTTCCCGACTGTCGGCGAGTTCAACGTTCTCGTCCAGGTCAAAACTTCAGTTTCCTCGTCACTCGACTCATCAGACGATTCCTCAGATGTATCATTACTAACACTTATATCACTCTGTGAACTAAATCCCTCAAAATCGATCTCATCATCGTCTGATTGAAAGAAAGCTTCCCAATCTATTTCGTTCTCCGCCATTTTGTTTTTCATACATGTGCCTTTACTTTACACATGCTTTTCTGGGTTATTTTTAACAACACAACACAAACAAAAAAGACGACGTCATACTTCATTCATTTCTAAACATGAATTTCATTGGTCTTTATACCCAACTCCACTCTCATTCTACCAATCAAATGATTCGTATTACTACTATACATGACTGAAAAATCTGTCATAGCGATTGCGCATGTCATTGTTTACAGCGGATATATCCGTCAGTAAGGTTAACGTGGTAGGTTTCTGAGATGGATTTATCAGTCAGTGCGAGTATAGCGATGAAAATTTAAGCGTGTATATCCGTCAGTGGTAGGTAAAGAGTTAAAGTATAATTTTTTTTAAAAAATATACTGAACAATTTTTGTGCAGAATGACAAGATCTTTAATATGAGATCAAGGAAAAAGGGTGACTTGTCATATTAGGGGCCGAGAGGGGCCAAAAGTATTAAATCAAGAACTCTTTAACGATCAATATTTTGGTATACATAACTGAAACAAAAATGTTTATCTTAACAATTTACAACCATATAGTATGATATATACATCATATGTTACATAATTAAGGTCCATAAGGGGCCAGAATGCCAAATTTTTGGCACTCTATATTTCGAAAGTGGGAAATATTTTGATAAGCAATATTGAATAAAAGATGTTCAAAGTAATGTTCTAAACAATATTTAACCTTTCGATTTTTGCTAAACGTCCCCATTAAGGAGTTAAAGGGCTGGCCCCTAAATATATCTTTTGCATATAGCTCGGAAACGAAAAAGAATTTCTGAATAGTTGTTGTACAAAAAGTGTTTAAAATCATAAGAGCTTTAAAATGGTATGAAGAAAAAGGGGCTGGTCCCTCGAAATAGGGGCCGAGAGGGGGCAAAAGTCTTTAATCAATATCTTTTTAATGATCAATATTTTGCAATTCATTACTAAGCAAAAATGTTTATCTTAACAATTTACGACTATATATTATAAAATTTATGTCATATGTTATATGATAAGGGGCCGTAAGGGGCCAGAATGCCAGATCATTGGCACTCTAAGTCTCGAAAGTGGGAAATATTTTGATAAGCAATATTGAATAAAAGATGTTCAAAGTAATGTTCTAAACAATATTTAACCTTTCAATTTTTGCTAAAGTCCCCATTAAGGAGTTGAAGGGCTGGCCCCTAAATATATCTTTTGCATATAGCCCGGAAACGAAAAAGAATTTCTGAATAGTTAGTGAACAAAAAGTGTTCAAAATCATAAGAGCTTAAAAGTGGTATGATGAAAAAGGGGCTGGACCCTCAAAATAGGGGCCGAGAGGGGCCAATAGTCTTTAATCAATAACTTTTTAACATTCAAAATTTTGCAATTCATTACTGAAGCAAAAATGTTTATCTTAACAATTTACAACTATATATTTTGATATTCACATCACATGTTACATAGTTAGGGGTCGTCGCATGGCGCAGTGGTTAGAGCGTCTGCTCTAGAGTCGCAGAGTATGGAGTTGATCCTTACGTCGTGGGTTCGAATCCCACTGTGGGATGTGGAGACTGGTCCTTCGGATGAGACCATATAAACCGAGGTCCCGTGTCGCAGTAGGTGCTGGCACGAAAAAGATCCCTCACTGCTCAATGGCAGTTAGTGCCGAGTATAGGACAAAATTTGCAGCTCTCCACCGGCAAGTGGTGGCGTCTCCATATGAGTGAAAATTTCTCGAGAGGGACGTTAAACAACATACAAACAAAACAAACAAACATAATTAGGGGCCCTAAGGGGCCAGAAGGCCAAATCTTTGGCACTTTATATCTCGAAAGTGGGAAATGTTTTGATAAGCAATATAGAATAAAAGATGTTTAAAATAATGTTCTAAACAGTAGGTAACCTTTCGATTTTTGCTAAACGTCCCCATTTAGGAGTTGAAGGGCTGGCCCCTAAATATATCTTTTGCATATACCTCGGAAACGAAAAAGAATTTCTGAATACCGTAAGTTTTGGAAGATAGGACGATACTTTTTTTCTCAGAACCGCTGGGGTCGTCCTATTTAACGAATCGACCTATCTAAGGCCCAAGTTTACGAAAAATGCCCCAAAATCAGTAAAATTTACGTCAATTTTAAAGCAAATCTGTGCCATTTTCGTATTTTTTAAAATTACTTTACCGAGAAAAAAATAATAAACAATAAAGAATTAAATATTTATTCCATTGATTTCTTACAAAAAAAGTTCATTAAATATCCGTCGATGTACAAAAAAACTTATTATATCATCAATAATGTCTCAAAGTATATTTACAACATGCTGTGTCCATCTTGTGAAGTTGGAAGTCGCAATCGTTTACTAAAAATAAAACCGCAACCGTATCAGTTTAAAATACGGAGGAGTTTTCACAATCGCAATTGTATTTTTTTTTTTACCATTTATTTGTAACGATTAATTTAAATACTACACCTAAATATTTTTCATTGTCTTGTGATATTTATTTAAATGTAAAATGTGTGAAATAAATTGTTGCCAGTAAATTCCTAAAATTATTTACCAAATATACCGCTAGTCATAACTATTCTGTTTTATATCCCAAGGGGTACACCGAATTATACAAAGATTGGCTTCTAATAGAATTTTAATTGTCTGACAGATAGAGGGATATACACTGTGTACACGAAGGTGTTAACACCTGTTGGTTTAAACACCTGCGGGGCGTGATTAACAGATCCACGTGCCGTTGCAGGGGTATTAGTGCTATACATCATTGAACAAACAAAACTGTGAAATTCCTGATGACTGTTAAATTGCTAATGTACTCTCAATTAAATTTATTTTTACAACAATATCTCAAGCAAAATTATAGCATGTTAATATGATTAATTTCATTTGCGCACTGTTACATGTAATAGTCATTTGCGTGTTTTAGCAAATCCCTGGACAAGAAATATAAAAATGGCGGTCATCGCACTTAATATTGTACCCCGGTAAATAATGTCGGAATAAAAGAATGTGTCCACGATGTTCTAAAATGGAAATGATTATTGTTTGATTTCGGGTATTTCCCTAATTATAGCTGTTGTATACTACCGTATTTATGTGTTTAACGACAGAGTCAAACAACGACGGCGTTGAACAGGCAAGTTGGAGAAAATACGTTATATCACAATTCTAGGAAGTTTTAACTATGTTTGTATAAAACACTATTAAAATGCTGTACTCATAAAAATACCATTTTATTTTCTTCATACGTTAATATCACGGGTTAAGTTAAAAACCTTTACATGTTCTGTTACGTAGTTTCTATGTAAGAATCTCTAAAAAGTCGATAAACAAAGCCTCGTCCTATCTTCCAAATCGTCCTATCTAAGGATTTTTTAAAAATTACGGCTGAAAATGAGCCTTTCGACCTATATAACCCATCGACATATACCCCAAAACTTACGGTAGTTGTTGAACAAAAAGTGTTCAAAACCATAAGAGCTTTAAAATGGTATGAAGAAAAAGGGGCTGGCCCCTCAAAATAGGGGCCGAGAGGGGCCGAAAGTCTTAAATCAATAATTATTTAATGATCAATATTTTGTAATATATTACTGAAGCGAAATAGTTCATCAGCACACTTTTTAGCTATATAACATGGTGTTTTAACATCATATCTTATGCAATAAGGGATAATTTGGGGTCAGACTGTATAATCTTTGGCGCAATAAATCTTGAAAAGGAAGAATATTTTGATAACCAATATTTTAACAAAAGATGCTCAAAATAATATTCTTAATAATATGCAATCATTCAATTTTTGCTAGACATCCCAGTTTAGGACTTAAAAGGGCCGGCCCTTAATATTTCTTTTGCATATATCTCGGAAACGAAAAAGAATTTCTGAATAGTTGTTGAACGAAAAGTGTTCAAAATCATGAGAACTTTAAGATGATATCAAGAAAAAGGGGCTGATCATTCATGTAAGGGGCCAAGACGGGCCGGAAGTGTTTAATCTATAACTTTTTATTGATCAATATTTTGTTACACATTACTGAAGGGAAATTGTTTGTCTTAACAATTTATTTATATAACTATTTTTTAACGAAAATCTCAGTCAAATTCTTATCTCATCTTATCAAAAATTGGACGTTAGACCCACTCGTTGCTCGCAACGAGATTGCATCTAGTTTCTTCTTATTTTTTTTCCCCGCAAATTTTTATCAGCTGATTTCTCGTCGATTTTTTGCCTGATTTTTATGAAACTTTCAGGAAAGAAACATTATGTTAAGGCCTAAAAATGGTTTTTTCGATTTTTTGATTTACGCCTTTATTTAAGAGTTATTGCCCTTTAATTGATATTAGGAGGGTCTTTTGTCCGGCTGAGATCTTTGGAACTACGTAAGATAGTTGCATGAAAATTTTAAGAAAATGTAGCTAATGTATTGTAGTTGTGTCAACTGTTAAAATTATTGGCTAAACTATTCAAATTTGTATGTTATTTGATGGCAAATTTTAAGAATTTTTTTTCATGAAATTTTGTTGCTTTTTGTTTAATAACTTTTAAACTAAAAATATTTTGCTAAGACATATAGAAGAAAAGTTGTGTGAAATAACAAGGGCTTTCAGATAAAATCAAGAAAAAGGGGCTGGCGCCTATATTTAGGGATCAGTACGTCATAAATGTCTTTTTTCAAATAGCTAAAAATGTTGACGTTTGCTACAAAATTTTTATTTTATACTATCTAGAATACTAAATCTTTTTATTTGCCATAAAAAGAAAAAAAAAATCATGCTTATTTAAAGCTATTTTTACGAAATGAATTTCATGTAAATATAAGAACAAGTTGTCTACAAACTAAAAATAGATCAACGCGTACATGCCTTGTCAGGACCGAAATGTATACAATTATTACTATATGATGGCTATCTGTTATGCTGGTACTGAAATGTGCCTATATATTTGTCACTTTAAACACCTATCTAATTCTTAATTTACAATATCGCAAATGTTTTGGTTTGATCGCACTGGATGTAAACATTCAATGGCATTGTGGGTAGGGGACCAGCATGGCAGCATTTGTCAATGAACCAAAAATTTGCACTGTATGATTGACATTGATTGCGTATGTAGACATGCATTATTCAATCCGCAGCTAGGCTTATGCGCAGATTAACATTTCTGATTACGTATATGGAGCATTAGTATAAAGAAGGATTTATACTGAGTTTTAAACTGAAGATCTTGTGTGCGATTGGGAGGAAATTCAGCTGACGGCGAGTATTTGTGTAACGAGTAAGAAAAGAGTTATCAGTGATGTGTTAGTGTCTATGTCATTCCTATGAAGTATGAACGATTCAAAAGAATTAAGGTAAGATTTTTTTTATATAATTAAATTATTTGGAATATACATAGATTGATATTAAATGCCTGCACGCACATGACATAAATGTATACACTGATCAGCTGATGTTATCCATTTTATAGTAGAGACTCAAACTGTAAACACTTTGATGATATTATCAAACTTTTACTGCAATAGCTTGTCATGCTTATTAATACTTTATTAGATTTTATTTCACAAAGAATTTGAAATAATTCATTTTAGGTTGTAAAATTCAGATGGTACAGTTCAGCTGCAGTGATAAGATTAAGAAAAAAATTGTGCATATTACATAGAATATCAAACTTCGTTTTCTTTGTGGAGTGTGGTTATGAAATTTATTTTGAGCACAATGCAACCATATGTTGGGTAGTACGTGGCAGACCCAAATGAAAAAAAAACAAGAGGCCCATGGGCCACAGCACTCACCTGAGTAACTTTGGCCTTGCTGTTTTTCACCTGATTTCTCCCCCCCTCCCCCCCCCCGTAGTACTTATTGTGGCCCCGCCCTATCCCTGGGGGTCATGTTTTGAACAATTTAGAATCTACACTACCCCAGCATGCTTCCACATAAGTTTCAGCTTTTCTGGCCCAGTGGTTCTTGAGAAGAAGATTTTTAAAGATTTTTCCTATATATTTCAATGTAAAACTTGGATTCCCTATTGTGGCCCCGCCCTACCCCCGGGGGTAATGATTTGAACAATTTAGAATCTACACTACCCCAGGATGCTTTCACATAAGTTTCAGCTTTTCAGGCCCAGTGGTTCTTATATAAAATGACGATTTTTAAAGATTTTTCTTATATATTTCAATGTAAAACTTGGATTCCCTATTGTGGCCCCGCCCTACCCCCCGGGGTCATGATTTGAACAATTTAGAATCTACACTACCCCAGCATGCTTCCAAGTAAGTTTCAGCTTTTCAGGCCCAGTGGTTCTTGAGAAGAAGATTTTTAAAGATTTTTCCTATATATTTCAATGTAAAACTTGGATTCCCTATTGTGGCCCCGCCCTACCCCCGGGGGTCATGATTTGAACAATTTAGAATCTACACTTCCCCAGCATGCTTCCAAGTAAGTTTCAGCTTTTCTGGCTCAGTGGTTCTTGAGAAGAAGATTTTTAAAGATTTTTACTACATATTTCAATGTAAAACTTGGATTCCCTATTGTGGCCCCGCCCTACCCCCGGTGGTCATGATTTAAAGAATTTAGAATCTCCACTACCTTAGGATGCTTCCACATAAGTTTCAGCTTTTCTGGCCCAGTGGTTCTTGAGAAGAAGATTTTTGAATGACCCCACCCAATTTTTGTATTTTCTTGATTATCTCCCCTTTGAAGGGGACTTGGCCCTTCATTTTAACAATTTAAACTCCCCTTCACCCAAGGATGCTTTGTACCAAGTTTGGTTAAAATTGGCCCAGTGGTTCCTGAGAAGAAGTCGAAAATGTGAAAAGTTTACAGATGGACGGACAGACGGACGGACGACGGACAACGGGTGATCAGAAAAGCTCACTTGAGCTTTCAGCTCAGGTGAGCTAAAAAAAAAAACTTGTAAGTTTGTTAATGGATAGTTTTCATGGGCTGTGTAAATTTCACAGTCATGGCAGTGAATACTCTAAATTAGGGATGGCAACGAATATTCGAACATTCGAATATTCATTCGATGAGTTGATATTCGAATATGAATTTAAGATTCGAATATTCGGTGTTTTTCAGATTTCATAAAAAGAGGTACTGTGATTAATAAATTTTGATTAGAACAGTGCTGGAATTATCCCTGTTTAATTTACTAGCGATCAATTTCGATCGACTGATTTCTTTCACTACTTTCTTATCTTATAAATCTACTAAATTTTATGTATTTTGTTTTGAGTAAGGTGTTAAGGAATTGTACAATAATGCTTTATGTTTAATACAAAACGTACTTTCATAGTTTTTATTAGTTAGATACGATCGGATCTAGACTCGAGGACAACAAATGAAATCTAAGAATGTCTAAAAGTCATGAAGATTATACTTATCAAAATAAAATTAATTGATCATTGAATGAATGTCCGATAGAATTAATCTGTAATTAATATTGTAAAGTTAGTTAATTTAATAGTTAATTACCTAGGAAAATTGTCTATGGAAATATTTGTTTACATTGTATCAAATTATAACAATATGTCTTATCAGGCAGATAATTGTAATTTATTACACGTATTGAAATCTGAACAGTATACCGTTACGACTATCTTGCCTTTTGTACATGTAAGACGACTGGTTCCTCAGTTGGAGCTACTATAAATACATTTTCATTCATTAAAATTATACTTTTCTACATTTAAATCAATTATTTATTTCAAACATTGATAGATATCAAATGGAATTTCTTATTGTACACCTACAAAAGTCTTCATACAATTTTACTTCCAATATAAGTATACCTACGCTAAACCTTTCATGAGAGTAGGATGACGGATATTTAAAATAAAACAGATTTTATTTATTTCATTGAATATTCGAATATGAATTATTGACAAAATTGACATCCCTACTCTAAATATATAGCTATAATCGATGATGTCGTAACTATTTGGCAATGAATTAATAGTTTGACGGTATGAAATTCGGTGTGAAGTCGGTTATACCAGCTTGTAAACAGTGAATGACATAATCATAATAATTATTATGATATGTGTAAACTACATTGAATTATTTGTTGGTTAGTTGTTTAACGTCCCTCTCAAGAATTTTTCACTCATATGGAGACACCACCGCTTGCCGGTTGAGATCTGCAGGTTTTGACTTATGCTTGGTACTCAGAGCCATTGAGCAGCGAGGGATCTTTTTCGTGCCAGCACCTACTGTGACACAGGACCTTGATTTATACGGTCTCATCCAAAGGACCTGTCTCCATGCCCCACAGTGGCATTCAAACCCGCGACGTAAGGATCAACTCTAGAGCAAACGCTCTTACCACTGCGAAAGGCAGGGGACCTACATTGAATTAGTTAACTTATTAGTTATCCAGATTTATATTTAGTTGTTTGTTTTCTTAAAATTTTAATCACTCGCAGTTTAACTCTTCCTAGCACCTATGCCAGCACCTACTGAAACACGAGACCTGGTTTTATATTGTTTTATCCATAGGATCTGTACCTTTGTCAGTCAGTGGATTCGAACCCATGAACTAAAAGTATAAAGGGTTATGTCCATTTGGACTAATTATAGCCACAGATTTTATTAGTCAGAATGAAAATGTATTAGCCTGAAACTAGCGGACTAATGTAAGTGTCGAACCTTGCGCAGTAAGGATCAGCTCCTTATTTCACAACCCTAGAACAAAATGAGAAAATACTCTTAGCAACTATGCCACTTTATTCTTGAAAACAAAAAGGCATAGATTCAACAATACACTATCCAAAATATTTTAAATATTGCTATATGTCAGAATTTGATATTCTGTAACACATGTGAAAAGTCATGCAGCTTAATTAAATTTCTCAGGTATATTTCATGATCAGTGTATATATACAGCAAAAAATTGGAAATGTTTTATATGAAAGTTTGAAATAAATTTTAGGGATGGCAGTTGGATAAATTTTTGAAACTCTGGTTAGTCTGAAATTTTGCTCACCAAGTAAAAGGTGACAGGAAGGACTTGTTAGAAATTTTGTTATTTTTTTCAGTTCATTTTCTTACATGTATAAAACAATTTGTAAACAATGATAATAATCAGAAATCTTTACTTTCACTAATAAATTAAAAGCTGTAATATTAGTTATTTCCTATGTCACTTGTAACATGAGCTTTGATTGGTTACAAAGTCGGGTGTAAATTTCCGTACACCCAACTTGAGCCGGGGGTAAAAAAACTTGACGTCACAAAGCATAGTTTCTCTATGATAAAAAGCAAACATGACATCATCATGATGCATTGTAGGACGTAGTAAATCTTATCGATAGCATGAAACACAGTTGATTGGACTTGTTTACAAAGAATTTATTTGGGTACATAGGAAATAAATTCGTTATCCAGGTCCAATCAAGGGTGTATGGGGATGTATTCAGGTCCAATCAGAGGTGTACGGGGATTTACCCTAGGTTGTCTTCCATACACCCTTCGGCCTTCAGCCTCAGGGTGTCTGGAATAAAACCCAGGGTAAATCCCCATACACCCTTGATTGGAGCTGGAAAACTGATATTATCTAGGTTCAATCAAGGGTGTACATGGATTTCACCCCATGTTTTATATCATACACCCGAAGGCCGTACACCTGTACAACCTTGATTGGACCTGAATAACAAATTATTTCCTATGTAGCGAATAAATTCTTTGTAAACCCAAGTCTTATTAATGTTGTTTCAAATTATCGATAAGATTTACTTTGGGCTACGCTGCATCGTCATGATTGTGATGTCATGTTATTTGCTTTTTGTGCTAGAGAAACAAATACATTATGACGTCACATTATTTACCCGAGCTGGAGCCAGGTGTACAGAAATTTACACCTGGCTTGCTACCCAATCAGAACTTGTGTTACAATCTAGATAGGAATAATGAAAAAAAATTATTGTTTGCTGTTTTACATCCCATCAATAATTTTTCACTGATGTAGAGACATCACCACATACCATGAAGGGCTTCACATTTAGACCTAACTTGGCACCCAGACTATTGAACAGTGAGGGTTCTTTATCGTGCCAACATCTACTGTGATATGGCGCCTCAGTTCTTCTCATCTGAAAAACCTGTAACTTTGACTTCTAATAATGGATGTTTGGTGAAGGAATTACAGTCACTATCTATGTTTATGTCTTAGGTTTGATGCAGTGAACGAGAATCAAACCCGGTGTAGCATAATATTTTGATACCGCGATATATTGAACCCAGATTCAATATATTACATAATATTTTGAACCCGGGTTCATTTTTTCGCTGCGATATAATGAACCCCCTTATAAAATATTGAACCCCTACCCTTATAATTTAAGAGGGAGGTAGGTTCAAGATATTATGACCATAAAATATTCAGTCCCCTACCCTTTTAATTAATAAGGGAGGGGGTTCAAGATATTATGACCATAAAATATTGAGTCCCCCTACCCTTATAATTTAAACGGGAGGGGGTTCAAGATATTATGACCATAAAATATTGAGTCCGTGTACACTTATAATTTAAACGGGAGGGGGTTCAAGATATTATGACCATAAAATATTGAGTCCCTGTACACTTGAAATTTAAGAGGGAGGGGGGTTCAAGATATTATGACCATAAAATATCGAGTCCCCCTACCCTTTTAATTTAAGAGAGAGGGGGTTCAAGATATTATGACCATAAAATATTTAGTCCCCCAGCCCTTTTAATTTAAGAGGGAGTGGGTTCAAGATGTTATGATCATAAAATATTGAGTCCCCTACCCTTTAAATTTAAAGTGGGAGGGGGTTAAAGATATTATGGTCACTTTTCAAAATTCATAACGAAGTTGGGGGGGGGGGTTCAAAATATTAGGTTGATGAAATATTAACCCCATCACACATAGGTGGTAAGAAAAGTTGGAGGTTTCAAAATATCATGCTTGTTAAATGCAGGAGGGGGGTCAATATTATTATGAACATAAAATATTGATTCCCATACATTTTTAATTTAAGAGGGGGGTTCAAAGTGCTATGGTAGCAAAATATTGACAGCCAGGGGGAGGGGAGTCAAAATGTTATGCTTGTTAAACACGGGAGGGGATTCAAGATCTTATGACCATAAAATATTGATTCCCCTACCTTTTTAAAATTAAAGGGGGTCAAGATATTAATGTGGCAAAATATTAACCCCCACAATTTTTATTTCATTTGGGAAGAACAAGTGGTGTCTACATGTAGTCTTCTTCAGTTGAAAGAGGGGTTCAATATATTATGACCATAAAATATTTCCCCAAAAATTTTAATTTAAGAGGGGGCCATTCAAAATATTATAGTTGCAAAGTATTGTCCCCCATTACAATTTAGTGGTCAGGAAGAGGGAGTTTTAAAGTAGCATGGTATTATGCTTGTTTAGAAAGGGAGGGCCCCGGGGTTCAATAATATGGCTGTTAAAAACAACCTCATCCTAAAGGTTAATTATGGGGTTGGGGTATATCGATTGAACAGTAAAGAGAAGGGGTTCAAGACATTATCATAAAATATTGTGTGTTTTTTTTTTCATGGGGAGTGTAATAATTTCAAGTAATTATGATACTGCAAAAATATTGAATTTCTGTTACACTTTTGAGGAGTTGGGTTTTAAATTTCATGGCTGTAAAATATTGACCCCACTTAAAGGTTCATGGAAACTGTTTTCAAGATACAATGGCTTCAAAATATTGACCTTCCCTCTTACATTTTAATTTTTCATTAGGTGGGTGGGGGTTCAAGATTTTATGGTTGCAGAATTCTGACACCCCCTCCCCTTTTTTTACTTCAGTGGTCAAAAAGATGGGTTCAAAATAATATGGCTGGTAAATATTGCACCCCAATTAGACTTCCTTAGGTATTCATTTCCGTTTAATGTTGCTCTCTCCCTTCATAAAACACCAAATATTCCAGTTACACTCTATGGGATGAACTATTGAATCTATAGCCCTTTGTGTTGACAGGCCATTCTCGTCTGTCTGGTGGACTACAGAGGAAATTAACCAGATCTGTGTACTCAGAGACCTGATCCATCTCCTCTTGAAGATGATGTTGTAAATGATTGCATTTGCTTTGGGCTCAATTTTAACACCAGAATGATGTATGTAAGCTAAACACCCCTCAAACTGGGCTACCCAATTTGCACATTCTCTAAACACTGTATTGAATAATATAGAAACAACCAAGGGGAAACATTAATAGACAGTGGGTATTGCTGACCTCCAATGACACCTCCCTGTGTACACACACAGGTGCTATATCCCTGTTACCTCCTCAATGGAGAGATACTACATTGCTCCTTGAATTTTCTTTTTTCAAATTGTAAATTATACCAAAAAAAAAAAAAATAATAATAATAATAATAATAAAATAAAAAAAATAAATACCTTATGGGATGAGATAATTAAAAGACAAACAAATAAATATTTCGTAATTATTTTTCCATCAGACATATCAAGTTATTTTAGTTATTTGATGTAGAATATTTGGGGTTTGATGGTAAAAGACAATTATTTTTAATTTCCTGGTGGCAATTTCAGACTTCAATATTTTGATTATTCATTAGGTATTGCACAGATATAAAAAAAAAAGAAATACAATAATCAATTTGAATATAAAGATACCCAATTAACCCTCGAGATCTAACAATTAAATCAAAGTGAGTGTGTGTGAGACAGGTGTTAGATACTTTCACTTCCTTTTCCATAGTAGTCTTTAGATGGAGGTTCAATACTTCTCAGCCATAATATTTTCTACCCCTTATAAAATGTTGTGGGGTTGAACATTTCACTGCCATATATCTTGAACCCCCCTCTTACCATTCAAAAATTATTTTTAGGTCAATAATTTTTAAACAACCTCCTATACACATATATGTCTAATAGGGGTACAACATTTTACATCCATAAATCCTATCTTAAACCTCCACCCCAACCTACCAAAAAAAATTATAATTAGGAGGTACAACATTTCAATGCCATAATCTTAGGAACCCCTATGCTTTAAACAGAGAATGCCTGTAATGGGGTTCAAAATATTATGGCCATAAGGCTATAAATTATAATAAACCCGTGGTTCAAAATATTATGGCGACAAGGCTATAATATATTGAACCCGGGGTTCAAAATATTATGGCCATAAGGCTATAATATATTGATCCCGGGGTTCAAAATATTATGGCCGTAATATTTTGAACCCTGGGATCAATATTTATAGGAGGTTCAATATTTCGCAGCGATATTTTGAACCCGGGTTCAAAATATCGCAGGGTTCAATATATTATATGACACCGGTACTTCCAGATCACAAATTAAACATCCTACCACTAATTAAGCTACCATGAGAGACAACAAACTAGATTAATTAAATAAATACCATGTAAACCATTGCTTAGTAGAAAATTAGTTGTTGTTTTAAACTCATCTATTGAAACAGAAAATATAGGTCAAATTTTTTATGACGGGTTAATTTGTTACTTTTGATTAATAATTGGATTATAATGACTAAATAAATGGGACTTGTTTTGACAGTCATATTTGAAAAATATATATGAAAATCATAACAGGTTACCATCTTTCTAACCAATTAGTCTATTAACCGTTGCCATCATTAATAAATTCTATACATGTACTGCAAGTTACATATTACATGTGCATTTCTTTATGTGAAATCATGAAAAAATATTTTACATTCATACTTTTATTTTATTTTTATTACATCTTCAAATGACTGCATGTAAAAAAACAATACTTTACTAAATAATGCACAGAAAATGTGATAGTATCCTTAAGGATAAAGTGTAGTTGAAGAAAAGATACTACCTACAGACATGTAGTATCGGAGGGACTGCCCTCCACTCATTTTTTCCCAAATATAACCTTTTACTATTGAAAATCATTGAAAGCCCCTTCCCCCCCCCCCCCCCCACTTTTAGGTTGCATTATACCCAAATCATCCTTTGGTATAGTGTATTAATGAAATTTGTTTGAAAAAACGCCTCCACCCCTTTCTATGAAATAGAATTTTTGATAATTTACCCCCCCCCCCTTTTTTTTTTGCTTGTTAAAGATTTTTTCAAGTAAGTTGTCATATAATTTTCTCTGCCCCCCCCCCCCCCATCCATTTCAAAAAAAACGAAACTACGTGCATGTTCTAAAAGTTTGTTGGATACACAACTTACGGACATAATTGTTCGTTTTTTAGTGTCTGAAATATATTTCTCTCTCGCACAATTTATCAGGAACAAATGGCGTCCAATTCATCGCTAGGAAAAATAAGTCTATTGGTGTTCGACCCACATTGTAATACTGACCATGTATACCATGATTTTAAGTACTTCTTAAAAAGAAAAAAAAAACAAAGAACATTATAGGTGGTCAATCTCATCCAAACCGTAAGTCAATCCAAGTTATAATACAATAATAATACAAGTTAATCCAAACCATACATGGTTTTGTAAGTATTGTCATCCACGGTGTTACGGTGTTCTAGCATGTCTCCAACTGGAACTGTTTCTTTACATTAAATTCCAGGATTTATGACAGAGTTACAGGATAAATAATTGCTTATAGACATAAGCTGTCTTTTAGTTGTAAAATTACACACCAAATGCCCATTTTTAACACAAAAATCATTCGACGATTCGAAGCGGTTGAGCGAATCCTCCATTTTCACTTCACACAAACAAGTCACTACCCGGCGCGGATACACGACAGTGATTAATAGTATTCTTGAATTTACATAAGGCAGCAAAATAAAACAAGAGGCCCACGGGCCTTAAAGATCACCTGAGCATCATGTAACAACTTTCCAACAATTGAATTTGGTTCGTTTTTCAAACCAGAAGCCATGAAATTCACAATACACCGATCCATTTTGCATCGATAAGCCCCGCCTACCTTAGTGACGTCTTAGCTATGCTTCTGGGTTGGACATTCCATAGTAAACATGGCGGGTGAAATCAATTTAGATTCCATTCCATCGGACATTTCTTTTGATTATTTTAGAAATGCTGTTTTGTCAAAACGTGCAAAAGAGAGAGGTTATAATTTCTTCATCAATGGATATATACATGCATTAAAACTTTTCACATCCAATGACCAATCAATAGATTTATCCACAAAATGCTACCGCTCAATGTGTAAAAGTGAACCCCCGCACAAGATAAACATGACGATTACTATGACAACTTCGACAATAATGGAGAGTTATTGCTCCTGTAAGGCTGGGTATGTACATTAAATAATTGATTTACTTGAGATAAAATTAAGAATAAGAAATGAAAATCAATACAATAAACGTTTTATGTATCACAGACACGCCATGGGGGTAGGGAAGGCTTTTGCTGTAAATTTTGTATGAATATTTTCATATATTTCTTCCATAATTTTTTCACGGTATGGTAGAGCCTTTCCATCTTTTGAACCCATATTATTTTTATATATTAAAATGATAATTGCATATGTCCACCTTGTTCACAAAGAATTTTTTTAAGTGCCCCACCCCCATAATTAGTTTAAATAAAGACGCATGAGCATGTAGAGTTTGAGATTTAAATAACACATGCTTACAAAGTACTATTGTATATATTTTTTCTTACTTCAGGATAAGTGGTACTTGTTCCCATGCAGTTGGTGTGCTGTACACAATTGTACATTACAAAAACATGGGCTTGACAGAAGTGCCATCTGCACTGGCATGCACTAGTATGCCACAGCAATGGCACAAACCTAGAGGTCCCAAGATAGTTCCTGAACCTGTTACAGCTATGGTATTTGCCAAACCAAAACAAAAACCATGTAAAAAGAGACCAGTCCATAGCACCATGCCCAAGATGAGGTACTACTATAAACTACTTCATCATCATACTTCTTCTTTCTCTGTCTCTCTCTATATATGTATATTCCTGTGTATACCAGTATGATTAACCCACTTTCGGACGCTTTTCTGAATTTTAAGCATTCCAAGCATTGATTTTGAAGAAATAAAAAAACTGAAGACTGATCCTGCTGCTGAAGGCACACCCCTGTCTTACCTATTACAGGAGGAACTCTATCTTACAAAGACACCTCTGGGCAATGTACAGCAGGGGTCATTGCTCCCATTATCCCATATCATGTAGTACATGTACATGTAAATATGAACATCAAGGTTTGAATTAAAAAGAAACAAGAATGATTTTAAAAAAAAAAACTTTTACTTAAGTGTCTTGAAAATTTGTCAGTATTGCTGCAATAAACCAGTGTGCATTGATACATTTAAACATACTTACAGGAATTTTTCTCTTCAGTAACTTAAAACATTTAATTTGATTTATTGCTCTTTCAATATGTATCCTATGAGATGCAATTTGTCGAGTAAGATTCACTTCTCCTGCACTAATTAAGTGACTTTGCACTTGATGCTAAAGGGGGTATATTTAACCTTAGGTCTAGTAGAGTCAATTCCTTTTCAATAAGGAAACCTTTGTCTGCCATTAATGCATCATTAGACAATATAAATTCTTTTTCTTTCAAGTGCCTTAAAAACTCATAAAAACCACACTGTTCAATAATATCATTATCAGAAATACTTCCAGAATACAAATCTGACACAAATAAAACTGAACCCCTAGGGTCACATACAACAAGACCTTTCAATGTATTTGAGGACTTGTAGTCCGAGTAACACTGACTTTGTTGTTTCAGAGATGATGGCTTCTCTGTTTTCAATTCAGTACAATCTAAAATGGCTAAACAAGTTGGAAATTCTATTTTAAATGATTCTGGCATATTATCTATAATGACATTTCGATGAGGCCAGTAGCTTAGTGAGCCTAATCTTAAATACATATACTTGGCCACTCCATTTACAACTGTTGACACTGTCTGAACCTTTACATTGAATCTAAATGCCAGATCTTTAACATGTAAACCATTTCTAAGTCGACACAAGTACATGAACAGTTGTTGTGACAAAGGAAATCTGTCCATTTGAGCTTCGTTCCTTTTCTCCTCATAGACAATAGCATTACAAATCTTGAAAATGTTAACCCAGTATAAAATTCAAATAAGTTCTTAATTTTTGACTTTGATACATCATCAGGCGTAAAAGTGGTATCTCTTTCTGTTTGACAGGAAACATGAAAGACCTCTGCTGCAACTTCCTTTACTTTCGAATCGAGTTCCTTCCTTCATCTTTCATTTTCTTCTTCGAGTTGCTTATTCTTGATGCAAGGGAAAACATTTTCATGGATAAGAACACTGAAATATGAAATTAAACATATCATGGTTCAGGGACATACAAAGATAATATTAAAAAAATTACCATTTATTTTAAAATAAAACATTTATTGTTGTTGTTTTTTTTTTTTTCAGTTGAAAAACTACAAGAACATTCCGTCCATTGAAAATGGAAGTTGTGGAAATACTGTTTTCCCATTGGACAGTGAGATGCCATTTGAAATTAACACAAAATTTAAAGAACTTAATCAACTTCACAACACAATACAAGAGGAGGCTATAAAGATCGAAAGATCAACTGTTGATCAGTCGTCAAATGAGGTTTGGTTTGCAGAAAGGAATAAGCATGTGACTACATCCCAATTCCATAAAATATGCAAGAGAAAAAAGATATAACAGATAGTTTTGTTTGTAATATATTTAATCAGAAAACTTTCAGTTCAGAAGCTACCTCCTATGGAAATTGTCATGAAAATGTTGCCAAACAAAAACTGATGAAGAAGCATCAAAATATTCACATTCACGACTGTGGGTTAGTTATAAATCCTTCGTTTTCATTTCTAGCTGCTTCACCTGATGGTAAAATTTGTTTGGATGGACAAACTGGAGTTTAAGAAATAAAATGTCCATTTTCTGCTAGAAACTGTCTTATTTCAGAAGCTGTTCAATTACCAAATTTTTGCCTACAAGCATCTGGTGATTCTTACCAATTGAAAAAAAATCATGATTATTATTTCCAAATCCAGGGCCAATTAATGGTGACAGGTACATCTTTCTGTATATTTGTTGTCTATACTAAGAAAGATTTATTTATTGAAAAAATACCTAAAGATTGTAGTTTCATGAAAGACATGTTTGACAAACTTGCTAACTTCTTTCTTGAGCATGCTTTTTAGTATATTAGATAGTGCATCAGCTTGATAGTTCATCTCATTAAAATACATTCTGATGTCTGTGTCCATTAATGATTTGAATCATTAAATTATCCTGATCAGAAATATTCCTTGTTTTCACTATAGACTCAAGCCTGAAAAAGAGACTGTACAGGTCTTGTATATTTCTGGACTTATACTTTCTTGGGAAAGGACTTACATTCTTCCTCTGTTTGACAGGCAATATCATGACCTAAGAAGAATTTCTGTGTGGAGGAGGTGCAAAACTATCACTGGTGAAAAAATTAAAATTGATCTTAAATCCATTTTTATTACCTAGAAGTATCATGCACTCTTGAATACATTCATTTACTTGAAATGTCATTTTTAATTTTTTTTTAATTTCTGGGAGTTACTAAAAATCAAAAATTGTTAAATCATATTTCTATGAATGTATTAATTTGGATTCTATGGACTATGCACATTCAAACCTGGTAGAAAAGTCAGTCAACTCATTGGAATGGTGAGACATGTATACAATTTTTCGTCTTGATCTCCTTAGTTCACCAGCTTGTGCATCACATGGATCTGGATAGTCATCAGATGGGCCATCTATTGAAATAAAATGCTGAAATTGAACAATTAAAATGATTTTAAAAATTATCTCTAAAAAAGTTCCAATGTGGCAGGAAACAACTTTCCATCACAGCATTTCTCTGATACATCCCTCTCTCTCTCTCTATAAAATTATTGTATTACTCCAATATGTATACATATTTAATAATGTTAATTATGATAATTCATTTATTGATTCACCAATATTCCAAACTTGTTATGATAAATAAAAATCACGTAAACTTAGCATAAGGATTGGTTATCTGACACACAATATGCACTTGAATGCAGTCCTAATTGATCAATCACTGCTCACAGTGCTGCACTGCAGAGTACATGTGCACATCTGCACATGTCATTGTACACATTTGACGTAATATGTAGCTAGTCAATGTATAATATAAATTTCTATGATATTTACCTTTGAACATATATATGTATGTTTCGTAATTTTGTCTACGTTAAGCTGATTGTGAGGTCATCGACACAGGGAAGTCCATCGCATGCATTTCTGAAATCAGATTTCGGCTTGGGAAATGGAATGAATTTTGCTCCCATCAGCTTATCTGGGTACCTGCTATCGGATTTACAGGTTCCGAACGAACAGTGCTTCACCATAGTAAAGTAGTTAATAAAGGACTTTTAAAAAACAACGTATTAAAAACACCTTTTTGTGTAACATCTCCGTAAACACCATTATATATAACGCCATTTTGTCCGACTGATGTCCGACCTCAGCGCAGATGCAAATGACGCAATAATGCAGCAATCTGATTGGTCAAAATTAACACACATAAGAAATGGATCGGTGTATTTTGAAAGAGGCACCATTGCTCATCATAACTATACACTTAGCATGCTTAGTTTGATTACTTAATTTCCAGAGTCAGAGCAGCAGAACAAAGAAAAAATGCATTTTTACTATATAATCAGTAGTGTCCCACCCCACAGGAACCCCTGACCCTGGGGTCACACATTTCACAATTTGGGAAAAGGCATCCTTGCTCATAATAAATGTTTGATTAATACCAAAAGAGCAGATTTCAAAGCATTAATTCATTTTCAGTATATATAATCATTAGAGCCCCCCCCCCCCCCCCCCACATTACCCCGGACCCATGGGCCTTGAAATTTACAATGCTGGAAGAAGCACCCTTGCTCATCATAACTATGTACTTAGATCATCAACATAATACCCAGGAGCAGAGAAGAAGATTTTCAAAGAATTAATGCACTTTCAATATATAATCAATATAGCCTCGCCCTAACACCAGAACCCCTGACCCAGGGGCCATGAAATTCAAAATTTTGGAAGAAACATGCTTGCTCAACATTATTATGAACATGATTCATCGGCTTAATACCCAGGAGAAGAGGAGAAGATTTTCAAGAATTAATGCATTTTCATTATATAATCAATAGAGCCCTGCCTTAACATCAGTACCCCTGACCCAGGGGCCATGAAATTCAAATTTTGGAAGAGGAACTCTTCCTCATCATAGCTATACACCTAGTTCATCAGCTTAATAACCCAAGAACAGAGGAGAAGATTTTCAAAGAATTAATGCATTTTCATTATATAATCATTAGAGCCCTGCCCTAACACCAGAACCCCTGACCCACGCCATAAAATTAACAATTTTCGAAGAAACGCACTTGCTCAACATAACTATGTACATGGTTCATCAGCTTAATACCCGAGAGCAGAGGAGAAGATTTTCAAAGAATTAATGCATTTTCATTATATAATCATTAGAGCCCCGCCCTAACACCAGAACCCCCGAACCAGGGGCCATGAAATCCACAATTTTGGAAAAGGCAGCTTTGCTCATCATAACTATGCATTTAGTTTGTTTGCTTTATACCCAGAAACAGAGGAGAAGATTTTTAAAGAAATAATGCATTTTCACCATATATTCAGAGCCCCACCCTAGCACCAGAACCCCTAACCCTGTGGCCATGAATTCCACAATTTTGGTAGAGGGATCAATGCTGATTACAATCATGCCTACAGTTTGGCTGCTTGATGTCCAGGAGTATAGAAGAAGATTTTTAAACATTGCCTTTATTTTGATGGTTTTAATCCCACCAGTCAGGCCCAAGGGGGCAGGGGCCATAAATTTCACAATTTTAACTCCCCTTCACCCCATAGATGCTATATGCCAAAATTGGTTGAAATTGGTTCAGTGGTTTCAGAGAAGAAGCTGAAAATGCTTAAATGTTAACGCATGACGGACAACGCACAATGACGGATGAAAACAGATAGCAATAGGTCACCTGAGTAAACTCAGGTGACCTAAAAAAAAAAAGAAAGAATATAAAATAATAATAAAAAAGATATCTCTGTCTTATTTTTAGAATTTAATAAAATCATAACTCATTGTGTATTTTACCTAAATAAAGTATGAACATTACTTAAATCCACATTTTAGAGAATGTAAACATCATTCAGAATTGACCTTAATTTAACTTCAAAACAAACTTCATTTGCAGACAGAGGTGTTAATTAATCTCAATGTGACAGATAAGGATAATGCTCTGGATTTTCTTCAAGAGGAAAGTTACCGTCAAGGTAGCTCAGTTGGTAGAGCGCTCGCCCCGTGATCGGAAGGTCATGTGTTGAATCATGGCCGCAACTGACCTAAGTCAATAAAAAATAGGTAGCAACTGTTCCTTCGCCAAGCGCTCGGCACTTTGAAGTGAAAGTTGTGGGTCCTTCAGATGAGACCTTAAATACCGATGCCCGAAATGTCATGGTAGGTGTTGGCACGACAAAGAACCCTCACTGCTCAATGGGCCTGAGTGCTGAGTAAAGGTCTTAATTTGAAGCCCTTAACCAGTATATGGTGACGTCTCTATATGAGTGAAAAATTCTCGAAGGGGACGTAAAACAACATACAATCAATGAATCAAGAGGAAAGTTAATTTATCCCACAGGACTCAATGCAGCTTTCATAGCTTACAATAGCAACATTCTAAGCAGTTATCTCTCTTTGCCCATTCATTCTTATGTCAAGTTAAGGAATCTACCCCACCACCCCAGCTCCAAATCAGATGACAGAGAGAAGCAAGCTTTGCATCAAAATATGTCTTACTGCCTATTCAACCAACATACTATATTTGAAATTAATTGGTTAATCATAACAAGAGGCCCAAGGGCCTTAATGGTCACCTGAGTATAAAACAACAATCCATAGAGGATCCATGAAATATAAATTGAAAGCTGCCAAAAAAAAAAACCCAGGTTATACAATATAAATTAATTTTTTTATCCAATCAAATGACATGTTACAACCAAAATTAAGGCAGATTAATTTGCCCTTATACCAAATTAATCTCACTTAATTGACGGAAGCACATTACAATATCGTTAAAACTAATAGTGGAACGAATTGGTTATAATCCAAAAGGAAAAAGACTCATATTGGTACGAGTTGATTAATTAGGTTGCACTTCCTTTTCCCACCATCCAGCAACAGGGTGAGGCAGGAGATCCACATCAAAATTATTATCGCAATCATCCGAAGGAAGTCAAACCAATTTTACACGCTACCTGGTCTCAACTATGCCGCCAGTTAGACAGACGATCACCTCATGCTCCAGAAAGGAGCGCGATCTAATTTTGTTTCGCCGGGCAGAGGGTGAGGAAGGAGATCCAAGCGGACCACACACGAGGCGGGACATCCCACCAACACAAGACCACGACTTAGGGGAAACCGGACCAGTACTGCAACATCAACGTCCCCAGCCACAGTAACAGTGGCGGAATCAACCCATGAGGCTTATGAATACGAACCCACAGGATGTCTGGAGGGCCAAGACGAGGAGACGTCGAGCAACATCTCGGGTGAGTGTGACATTTTGCTCCCCACAGTAGATGCCTTAACACACCATACAAACAATAGCGAATTCGGTGGCCCCCCATTTAACATTTCGGATTACCAACCTGCTCAAACCCCCAGTTCTATAGATCCCATTAGCGCCCATGTTCCACTAAAAATTAAACAAAAAATTTGGGAGGGAAAATTTGTCGATCTATCCATACTATTAAAATCGGCGCGGGAAATCTCAGATCACTTAGATACACAAGGCCAAATACAAATACGCAACAGCACAATGTGCCTTGTGAAGCATAAACCCCGCACCTTTTTGTCAATCGACAAATGGACTTCAGCCTTCATCATCTTCACAAGTATTATGTTAGAAAAATATATAGATCTAGAGCCCAAGAATTTTTTAAATATATGAGGGATGTAAGAATGGCAGCCAACAGATCTGGGAATGGTTGGTTCACATATGATGAACAATTTCGGCTTCGCAAAGTGTCAGACCCACACTCATCTTGGGGAATCATAAACTCTGAACTGTGGTTGATCCATGTCACCAACAATTACACCATGCAGGCCCAAGAAAAGCCCATATCTCCCACATAAAATTTTTTCCCCCAACATTAACAGCCCAATATACCAGCAGCTAAGAAAAAGGTAAATTCAGCACCCAATCGTTACTGTTATGATTTTAATTCAGGCAAGTCATGCAAATTCTACCCAAATTGCAGGTTTGTCCACTTGTGCAATTCATGTGGCGGATCACATCCCTCGATCAAATGCAGGAATAGAAATACCCAATTCTAACGAGGATATCAACAGTTTAGGAAAAACTCCAATTGATCTCTACAATTAGTCTGCTTATATACAAGGTTACAGTGCTAAATCTTTTCTCATAAATGGTTTCCTACATGGTTTTCAACTCCAGTACAATGGCCCAAGAATTTACAGGGAATCAAAAAATTTAAAAAGTGCTATAGTAAACCCCAGTATAGTGGAACACAAAATACATAAAGAACTCCTGCTCCAGAAGGTAGGGGGACCATTTGAATACCCACCATTCTCATCCCTTCAAATCTCACCATTAGGACTTGTCCCCAAAAAAGATGGAGATTTTAGACTCATCCATCACCTGTCCTTCCCAGAACATCAATCAATCAATTCCTTTATAGATCCAGCTGCATGTTCAGTACACTACGCATCAGTGGACGACGCAGCAGCCATCATCGCAACACTGGGGGCAGGTACTTTATTAGCTAAATCCGATATAAAATCTGCATTCCGGCTCATTCCTGTGGCCAAAAAATGATTTTGATCTATTGGGGTTTAAATTCCAGGGTAAATACTTTTTTGACAAAATGATGCCATTCGGTGCATCCATCAGCTGTGCAATCTGGGAGAAGTTCGCAACTGCATTACATTGGATCATTCAATCTAGCTCACGTAACCCCCATATTCTACACTATTTAGATGATTTTCTCTTCGCGGGACCACCAAATTCTAATTGGTGCCAATCTACCCTCGACCTTTTCAAAAATATCTGTAGCCATATCGGAATACCAATAGCTCTTGACAAAACCACCGAGCCCAGCACAACAATAATTTTTCTAGGAATTGAATTTGACACTATCCACATGGTAATGCGACTTCCGCAAGACAAGTTAGTTTCTCTCCGACAAAGCATTCAAACAGTCATGATAAGTAAAAAGGTCTCCTTAAAGGCCTTACAATCACTGATTGGTCTCCTCAATTTTGCCTGCAAAACAGTAGCACCTGGCAGAGCCTTTTGCAGGCGACTAGTTGATGCCACTATTGGCATCAAAAAACCATATCACATGATAAGAGTTAATCAAGGTATGAAAGCAGACCTTGCAGTATGGCACCAATTTTTGAAACACTTTAATGGGGTCACAGTCATATGTTCTGGTATTTGGTCATCAGATAACAGTCTACAACTATTCACAGATAGTGCAGGGGGGTTTAATGGGGGGTTTGGAATCTTTTTTGCTGGCCGCTGGGCTCACTCAAAATGGCCTACCCACTGGGTGTTTTCTGATGTTATTCGTGACATGACATTCTTAGAACTATTTCCAGTATATGTTTCACTCCTGCTATGGCACCCATGGTTATCAAACAAACGCATACTTTTCCACATTGACAACATGGCAGTTGTACAAGTCATTAACACATTGACATCTAAGTCAACAAAGGTAATGAACATTGTCAGAAAACTTGTTCTCCTCACTTTGCAACATAACATCACAATTAAAGCCCAACACATCCCAACAAAACTGAACAAAATAGCTGACAGTATTTCTCGTTCACGGTGGGGAAAGTTTCGCAACCTAGCTCCAGAGGTAGAGATGTGGCCCACACAGCTCCCCAAGCAGATATGGGAAATTTAATTGCTGAGTCCAAACGCCTTATTCATAGCTCCTTATCACAAAACACCTACAAAGCTTACCGGGCTGCACTGAATAAATTCTGATCATTTTTAAACATTTATGGCTTACAGCAAACCTGGCCACTGCACAGCAACATATTACTATATTTTATAGCCTACCTATCCTCCAAAAAATGTCACCCAATTCAGTGTCCCTTTACATTAGTGCATTGTCATACTTCCACAAAATAAACCATCTTCCTGACCCTACCAAGTCCTTCCAAATCAACAAAGCACTTCAAGGCTTAAAGCGCAACAACAGAGTTGTTCCAGACAACCGCCTCCCAATAACCCTACCAATTTTGGAAAAGCTTCTTATATCGCTACAGTCAGTGTGTTGCTCTACTTACGAGGTCAAACTGTTCACATGTGCTTTTTCATTAGCATACTTTGCATTACTTCGTGTAGGGGAATTCACCTTAGTCAACTCAAACACACAGAATTCATCCCATTGCATACAACTCAAACACATTCAAGCACATCCACACAAGCCCTATTTAAGGTTAACCATACCACACTCCAAAACTGACCAGGTTGGTAAGAATACCACCTTTATTATCCATAGCCAGCCACTTGCTACCCTGTGCCCAGTTAAAGCTACCTTGGATTTTATCGAGTGTAGGCCCCATACCCCTGTTAACCACAGTTTTCTAATCAATCTTAATACAAAACCATTGACGAGATACCAATTCAATGCAGTCCTTCAAAAGGCTATTGAAAACATATTACCAACACCAGGCCATTTTGGCACACACAGCTTTCGAATTGGGAGGGCAACAGACCTTGCATTACAGGGCACGTCCGATTCTGAAATTCAGAAGTTTGGTAGATGGAAATCAGTAGCTTTTCTTGAATACATAAGGATCATGTAGCTTGGTTCACAACAACATTCCCATACCTACTAGGACTACAAACATATTTGGACATGTGTATAGTCAATTTAAAATCCAAAACTAACCAACCCAAAGAATTGCAGGTCTAAAAATATGGATCATAGGATCATCCATTCCTTTTTGGGCAGGGGAAGCAGCCAAACACTACCCAGGAGGACAAAGCCTGAACCTCCCTGCCACACTGCTATGGAGATCACGCAGGGGGATGCAATGGCAGGAATTAGACCCACAAATCCTACAGCTCATCGAACATGAAGTACCCCCAAATTACTTAGTAATTCATCTAGGATCCAACGATTTGATAACTCCAAACTTAACTAGCAAAAAATTCATAAAAGAGATTCAGTGCAGCTTCCTGCGATATAATGCTCTCCTCCCAAATACTAAACTGGTGTGGTCACACATTTTACCACGCCGTTATTGGCATGGAGCTCCACTGAACAGTGGAAAAAAGATAGACAAGAAACGTAAAAGAATTAACAAAAATATCTAAAAATTTGTCACAGAAATGGGTGGGGGTGTAATTTCACATGCAAACATATCCGTTGCCAATCCGGACTTGTTTAGATTTGATGGTACCCACCTCTCCGAGCTTGGCAAGAGAACTTTCTCAAATAACGTAAAAAGTGGATTGTGGTCCCTCATTCAAGGGAAGGGAAAAGTATCCCCTAATGTAAAGTAATGGAGGAACATCATATCGATGTCTGTGGCGGGTCCGGAGGGATGAGTGGGAGGGTTGTGAACACATCTGGCTCGTTGTTTCCCTGCCCAGCCATCAGACAAGTTGGTGGGCACATTGTTGGGTAGACAGGTTGTCTACAAAGTATCCAACCTATGGCAATGTGTAATTAAAGTCAAGTAAAAAGACAAGTAAAAAGTTTTCGATTGGGGTCATAGCCAAGTCTGCAGGCCTGGGGCCCCCTCCACCTCTTGTAACAGGAGGGGAGGCTTAGTACTGGAGTACTTGGGTGTAAAAGTACTGCTGACCAGAAGCAATCACCGGAAGCAGGGTATACAGATGTGCTCGCAAATCTCCTGGTCCCTAATGTCTAGTACCTAAATTTGGGATCTCGGTCATCTGTGACCAACACAGGGCCACTGGTTTCAGGGATTTATCAGTACCTTCTCAGGGGCCGAAATTCGGCCCCATTCCCAATTGAAAATGAGTTCACTTTTTCCCAATTTGGCAGTATTTTTTCCCAATTGGTGAACAATGCTTTTATATTTAATTATCTTGGAAAAACACAAAGTAAATAACTGTCAGATTTTCTGTAATTTTCATCTGTTTAACTCATTTAGGAAAGCTACAGTCATAATGCATGTTTAAAAACACTGTAAAAACATCGCCAACTTTTAATCCGAATTTCCTCCGTTTTTCTGAAAATAGTGATATTGTGTAATTATATAGATTTATTAAGTTATTTCCACCTACTCAATTGATCTACGAGTGAATGATAAGGACTGAAAGTATCATTTCAGATAGAAAAATATATTTTCAATGCATTAATACATATTAAAAGAGGACTTTGAGAAAATGTGTACTTAGTATAATTTTTTGCAGGAGGTTTATAATCTCCAGAAACAGATTCTATAATGACCTAAATTGGAATCTAATACACACATGTACTACCCTAAGTTGTATAAATACTTTAAACTCATTGATGTCAATTTTACTTTTATTAGTCTATTATTCATAATTGATCTTATATGATGAAGTTGGATCATATCTAATTGTTTGTTTTATCGCCCAAATTAGAGTTCATGCTGAAATGTTAAATTAATTACACCTGAATACATGATTTAAGCCACATTTTTAATTTTTCCCAATTTCATCACACAGCCGGTAAATTTTTCCCAATTCCCCAAAAATGCAGCGTTTCCCAAAATAGGCTGATAAATCCCTGGGTTTTGCCCGGTACTTATTAGTCGGTATGCCAGCTATCCCTCCTGGACCCTATTTTTTGATTGTACATTTATGCAATGCGGCCATTTAATGCCAATTCCCTGATGTCCATCACAGTTATGAGTAATGCAAGATTGTATATGTTTTTGTTCAAGTCTTTAATAAATGTAATGAAAATTATACAGCTGTTGTCTATTGTAAAGCTGGCACCAAGGAAAGGTCATGATGACCCTATGTGTAAAAAAAAAATTGTAACAATGCATGTCAGATCCTACGGGGCAGTGATTACCTGACTGTTCAATTAAATTGTATAAAAATGGCTTAATTATCATGGTTTTGTTGTTTTTGAGAAGATTTTTAAATGATCTTTCCTATAAATTCCTAATTAAAAAACTTTGATCATCTGTTGTGCCCCCTCCCTACCCCAGGGGGTCAAGAAATTTGAATTAACATTACCCAAATATGCTTAAATATAAATAAGACAAATCATGGCTTTGCTATTCTTGAGAAGAAGATTGTTAAAGATTTTTCATAAGTATTCATGTGTAAATCTTTGATCATCCATTGTGGTCCCACTCTATCCCAAGAGTCATGATTTGAACAAACTTGAATCTATACTATCTGAGGATGCTTCCATGTAAATATAACCAATCACGGTTTTGCTGTTTTTGAGAAAAGAATTTTTTCAAGATTTTTCCTATGTATTTCAACGTAAAACTTTCATTGTCCATTGTGGCCCTACCCTACCCCCGGGGATCATGATTTTAAAAAAATTAACTTGAATCTACACTACCTGAAGATGTTTCCACAGAGGTTTCATCTTTCTTGGCCTAGTAGTTCTGGATAAGAAGATTTTTCCAATGTACAGTACAGCTCACGAGTATCTTCCGGAAAACACCGGCCACGGTGGACCCTTGGTCCACGCTTTTGCGTGGACTTTGAAAAATGTCGGTGTCTTTGATGTTTCGTTTTCAGCGCTAAGCTGGCACATGGTGTGACACGGTGTGTACACGGTGGGACATGGTGCGTTTGCTCCGTGGAACTCTTTGAAATTACTTTAAAATAATTCATTGAAGATTTTAGAATAAAAATCATTGAAATGCATATCATCCGCAGCGTACATTTTCCTACTTTCGATATAATTGTACTGATGTGTCAATGAATTTAACAAAGACGGAATTTTTCAAAGCAGTCAGCAATCTTGTGTTATTTGGAAGATATCTTCTTAAAGATTATTTTCTTTGTAAAACAAAAGCTAAATCTAAATTAAAAAAAAATAAGAAAGGAATATTCTGCATTTGTACTATGCTCAGGAAATCTATGTGGAATTGTCAATTGATTATCTTATCCGATGTACTTTTTTTAAAATTATAAATTACTGTAGAAACTGGTGTATATGTAAATAATTACTACATCAAAATATGACACAGAAAATATATTGTTTATTTAATTTGAATCGGATGAAAAAAATAGCTATGAAAAGATTGACTTAAATTTCCGTCCTGTAATGGAACCCATATTGAGATGAGACCCGATGTAGTCTCTGTGTAATGAGTAAATCTCTGCCCAGTCCATCAGAAAATATGAAATGTTGATATTCAGGTATTGAAGATGCCCCACTTTTTCATCTGTGTCTGTTTGTAATTGTTCAGAATTATGTTTAAATTATAAACCTTAATATTTAATTTGCATTTTGTGTACAGATCGAAGCATGGGCACAACATTTTCACAAAACTTGTCGCCAAGAATAATCACAATATGTAAACGATAAGATGTAAAACGTTATAATTATGCTTAACAATATTGTCGACGTCGAAAATGGAAAAAATTTCTAATGATACTATTCAATGAAAATGAAATTTCTGCAATATGTTCTATGTTAAACAATGATGTAAAAAGCCAAACAGTTTTCTTCCGTAACGTGTATGAAAATAAAGTCTATAATTGTTAATAGGTTCACTGCCTAACTAGGCATATGAATAGGAGATATGAAAAACTAGATTGAAGATTTTATATTTTACTAGTACCTAGCGGAGATTTTTCAAACCATTAAATAAAAGCAAGCATACTGTATATGTGCTCTCCCTACATGTAATAACAGCCCCCCTTTCCATAATGAGTTTTATGGATAATTTCTACACGGACATGTTAAAAAAAGAACAATATTTACATACGCCTATTTATTGTATTACCTGTCCTTTTTAAGGATTTATTCTAATCCTTTTCAAAAACAGCATTTTAATGATAAATAAAATCAATGAAAGAGAGACAATTTTACGACAGGGAGAGTTATGATTTCTTTTTTCTTCATTTCACCAGTAAGTTATGTTACAGTATAACGACTTTATATAATCTAGATACAGTAGAATAATATTCGAATAATATTCGTTTGTAACTGTAACTTGTTTTTTAAAAATATGTTGCTGTACTAAAAATTCTATAAACAATAAAAATAAATACTAGTAGTTGTTTATTTTTCAAGTTCCAATTAACTTCCCGACACGTGTTAGTTTCGAAGCCAGTTGAGGTGTATAGTATACACTCGTCTAGAGTTTCAACATGTGAATAATGTCCCAAGGGCCACAGCAACTGAATGTCCCAATATATTTTTCTTCTGAACAGGTGTGAAATATATTAGCCAAGCAGCGACTTTATACATACACGAGAAGTTTCTGCAATTCATCGATATCCGGTATTTGATTGACAGGTAGAGCACGTGGATTCCGTGTGTGATGCGTTGAACTTGTACCTAAATTGCACCGATTCTATTTCTTTTCGATTAATAAAAACTGGAGGTGAACTATGATTTCATAAAAAAAAAAATGAGAGAGATACATTATATGTATATGAGAAGAAAAAAAAAAAGAACAGAAGGATGAACCTGAAAGTAAAATATCTCTCTCTCTCTCATATCTTAACATTATAAAATATGGAATTCAAAATAATTTTTAATTATTACGAAAAAAGTGAATAGTATATAATTTGTAAAAGAACTTTAAGAATGCTGCATTGGCAGTTCAAGTGATTTCTTTTTTACTTTTCGTACTGATCGTAGAAGATTAAGTAGTAATAAAAAAAAAATACCCAGATAGAAATACTGACACTTTACATATTCGACAGAAATAAACATTCAAACATTGAATTTTTTTTACATTTATGTCTCTTAATGTCATGTTTAATCAATGGATGCATACAACTGCTTGAATTTCATGTGAATTTGCCGATTTTACGACTACCAAACTAAGTATAAGATTTTTTAGTGAATGCTATGTGTTTTGCTTCTTTTTTTTTTCTTGCATGTACATGTACTTTTTCTTCCTCACATGTAGCAACTTAGTATCTTCATTGATAAGTGGTCTACACTTTTTATTTTATTTCTGCAAAATAAGACTTTATTCATATACCATATGAATATCATAATATACTGACTCGACAATTTTTTTCACTATTATTATTTATGATGTAGTGATCAGATGATGCTAAATTAATTATCTGATATCATAGGTATTATTTGTAAATGCCTTTACTCTCAATACCTTTAATACCATATTATTTCACAGAGAAAATAACAACTAAAATTATCGATCCGTATCTATGTTTTACATTGAATAATTATTAAGTTCAAAGACAATGTACCTGTACTTGGATTTGTACCTGCGCACTTATAGCATACGTCAGAAATATATTAATTTGCACAATCGACATGTTATTTTTGTTTTCAATTGAATATGAAATATGAATTCAACAGAAATCAAAATAAATTTATTCAATTGATATATACATGTATACCGTCAACGGTGAACCAAAGTCTACACTGAACGCTGCTGTTATGTTACGACCTTATATGTATGATAGTGAGCTGTTTGAATTAAATAATTTTTCATTTACTATTTCTTTCTAGCAATTAAACCAACATACCTATAATTTCAATTCTAATTTTATTTTTATAAACAAACCATTTTCTTCCGTAATTTTCTTGCACGGTGGAACGGAGGGTCACCCGATGAAACGGTAATGTCCACGGTGTGACACGGTGCGTCTTTGGTGTAATCGCAATATACGCACACGGTGGAACTCCGTGTACATGGTGTAACACGGGGTATTTTCCACCATGTGTTTTCCACGGTGGGGTGGAAGAAACTTGTGAGCTGTACTGTATTCCATGTTAAATTTTGATCGTTCATTGTGGTCCTGCCCTACCCAAGGGGGTTTTGATTTGAACAAACTTGAATCTATACTACCTGAGGATGTTTGCACACAAGTTTCTTCCTTCTTGGCCCAGTGGTTCTGGAGAAGATTTTTAAAGATTTTTCCTATGTATTCCTATGTAAAACTTTGATCGTCCATTTTGGCCACACCCTACCCCCAGGGGTCATGATTTGAACAAACTTGAATCTACACTATCTGAGGATGTTTGCACCTAAGTGTCATCTTTTTTACCACTGCAGTGGTTCTGGAGAAGAAAATTTTAAAAGATATTTCCAATGTATTCCTATGTAAAACTTAGATCATCCACTGTGACCCCATCCTACCACCGGGGGTCATGATTTAAATAAATTTGAATCTACACTATCTGAGGATTTTTCCATATAAGTTTCATCTTTCTTGGCCCAGTGGTTCTTGAGAAGAAGATTTTTAAAAGATGCCATTAATTTTTCACTAATTCTTAATTATCTCCCCTTGGAAAAAGGCTTGGCCCTTCAATTGAACAAACTTGAATCATCATTACCCAAGGATACTTTGTGGCAAGTTTGGTTGAAATTGGCCCAGTGGTTCTTGAGAAGAAGTCGAAAATGTGAAAAGTTTACGCACGATGCACATCCGCATGACGACAGATGAAAACAGATAGCAATAGGTCACCTGAGTGACTCAGGTGACCTAAATAAAGTTATTAGAAACAAACAGAAAATTTGTGGACGGAAGAATGACAGATGGACAGACATACAGACAGCTAAACAGACGGACAGACAGAAAGAGTGATACTATAGGGCACCCTCAAATCCTTGCAAGGCCCAAAAAAGAAAAATCTCTAGCTTACCAGGAGAGTTGCTGAGGTGGAGTTGGAGATTTCGTGTTGAATTCACAGTATTTTTTCTATAAAATATGTCAAATACAATGTACTGCATAATATATATAGGAGTTCTCTGTGACAACATTCTACAGTATGAAAAGAAGGAAATCAAATTTAAAAAGCCATATTTGAGAAAGTTAATCAAGAAATATCATTCAAATGTTATTTGTTACCAACCTGAAGATCTGAGGAGCCTATCCATATCACCCCTTTGTCTGTAAACATGGCAAGGAAGCGGTTGTTGAATGATAGTGACATATCCAGGAACTTTGATACTTCTGTAGAGATTTCAGGGGTCTGTACAAAAGAAAACAAAGAAATACACTGATGCACCATGTTCCAAAACAAAGTTAGAGAACAGACCTTTTTTTTTTACTCTGGTTGCTCCTTAAGGAGTAATGACCCTCTCCCTAATTTTCACAATTTTTTTTAAAAAACTTTCCAACATTGATTTTTATCTAGAACTATTAGCATTAGATTCAAAGGAAAAATATAAGGATGACGTATGAAGCACTGCTTGATTTTTAATTATGTCAAACCATGACATGAAGAAGTTTTAACATGGAGAAAAGGAAGAAAAATAATCTGTTATCACAATATAAAATTATCAAGAGGCCCATGGGCCTTGTAGGTCACTTGAGTATCATGTAACAACTTTCCCACAATTGAATTGGGTTCTAGTTTTAAACCAGAGGCCATGAAATTCACAATTTTGAAAGAGGCACCCTTGCTCACCATAAGTATACACTTTGTTTACTTGATACCCAGAAGCAGAGCAGAGGATTAACTAGAAAACTGACCAGTCAGCAAGGGCCCCGCCGAAGGGTAGAAATATAAGAGTGCAGCTTACAGAATGAGAATTTTACTTGATTACAAAAATTTTAAAATATACATGTATGAAGAAGAATATGCAACAACAACTGTGTTTATAAAATTTCAAGATAATTCCTGAATATCCAACAACCTGTAAAAAGTATACCTGTATTTACACAAGGCAGTAAAAAACACTATATCTATAATAACTCAATTATAGGTATATTTAAAGCATGTGTTTTATAAAATGCCAGCCTTCAGTAAATGCAAATATCACCCAGGCTTGACCTTAAGTTAACTTCAAAACAAACATCAGTTGCTGACAAAGGTGTTAATTTATCTTAAAGTGACAAATAAATATAAGCCTCTAAAATATTCTGCACTAGACAAGATGATTAATCCCAGGGGATTAATTGTACTGCTCTCTCATCCTTTTCTTCCAAGTCTTCAAAAGAACTTTTTCAGTAATGATAGAATGAGGTTATTATTGGGCTACCTGTTAAAATTAACGAGGTTCGCTCCTGAGCTTTTGAGCAGATTTTTATCTTAACCTATATTTCAAAAATTCTGCATAATGTTTTAATTCTTACAATAAATTTGGATTCTACAATGCCAATTTAACTATATTCAGTTAAAACTACACGATTAAATTCCATACCAAAAGCATTAAGTGAGGAACTATATTTTGTGGCAGAAGGTTTTCTTAGAAGAAAATGATCATATTTTCTCTTTCAAAGTATGTTAAGTTTGGATTCTTATTTTTACATGCAGTCTGCACACATAGTTATTTTGTGCAGTGGACTGTTTTATACTGGTCCTAAATTGTCTATTAGATAAACTGTCATGAATTCTATCATCATATTTGATAAATATAGCAAATATTTTGTGAAAATGAAGGGAAAAAAAAGTCCTAATTTAGCTTAAAATTAGCACTATTTTAGTTATATCTAAAAATTAACATCACAGACCCTCACTTTTAATTTTCTTTTCTGAATATATACGATACTTTTAACCATTAATCTTAAATTCAGTAAAATGTCATTACTTTCAGATGATTTTTTTCCTTGTTAAATTTTTAATGCCAGAAAAATGAAAATGTTTTAGTGCAAAAAGGTCAAATAATTGAACATGCGGAGTAATTTGAAAATTTCTTCATTGTCACAAATTTTAATGTGTCTATTTCAGATGAAATAAGACTGTTTTTGTTCCCATAATTTATTTGAACAAAAAATATTGGAGGAAAAACTTTAAAAATTGATTTATGTGTAAGACGTATTTACAGTGCAAAAAGGTCAAACTAAATGCTCTGTAGCGCCAAAGGAAGTGCATTGACCCCCATTTTTTGTTTTGATTTTTAATAAAGCTATGTGTATAAATTCTAAAAATATACTTGATAAAAAATTCTCATTACTTTTGATGGCAGGATCCAACCTCCTTAATAGTGTTCTTGAATTTACAAAAGGCAGTCAAAAAAAGAAGAAAGAAATAAAAAAATAAATTAAAAAATAAAAAAGATATCATTATGTATATCTTTGTTTTTAGAATTCAATAAATTCATAACTCATTGTGTATTTTACCAAAATAAAGCACATTTCAGAGAAAGTAAAAATCATTCAGAATTGACCTTAACTTCAAAACAAACTTCATTTGCAGACAGAAGTGTTATTTAATCTCAATTTGACAGAAACAGATAATGCTTTGGATTTTCTTTAAGAGGAAAGTTAATTAATCCCACGGGACTAGCTGTAGCTTTCATAGTTTACAATAGGAACATTCTCAGCAGTTATCTCTCTTTGCCCTGGCATTCATTCTAATGTAAAGTTAAGGAATCTACCCCACCACTCCAGCTCCAAACTGGATGACATAGAGAACCAAACTTAGCATCAAAATATGTCTTACTGCCTCTTCAACCAACATACCAAATTTGAACTTAATTGGTCAACTATAAAAAAAATTATTAGAAAAACAGAAAATTTGTGGATGGAAGAATGACAGACGGATGGACAGACAGACAGACAGAGTGATTACTATAGGGCACCCGCAAATTCTTGCGGGGCCCTAACAAGAGGCCCAAGGGCCACATCGCTCACCTGAGCACTTTAGCTAGGAAAAAGCAGAAATCAGTTTAGTATTGAAAAGTTTAAATATAAAAATGGTTGGGGAGGGTATGATTTGAACAAGCTTGAATCCAAACTTTCTAAGGATGGTTTTGAATTAATATGACACATACTATATACCAAATTTTATTGGCGTGAGAGAAATATTCGCGAGTTTAGCGACCTATATTAATTACGAATATTAACCACCATGTACCATTTATTTTGCTTTGTATTTGTTGGGAATGTTTCCTCAGGCACGAAAATTATTCATCGCTGATTGATTTCAAACTGACGAATCGAAAATTAAAAATTATGCGAATAATAGTTGGTTTACAGTAATGGCTTTGCTGTTCTTAAGATGAAAATTTTTATTGATATATCCTTTATATTCCCTTGTATAACTATGATCCCCTACTATGGCCCCTCTATTCTCCTGAGGGGGTGGGGGTGGGGGGGGCATGATTTGAACAAATATAAATCTACATTTAACTGATTATGCTTTTATATTATTATGACCAATCATGCCTTTGTTGTTCTTGTGATGATTTTTAAAGATTTTTTCATATGTAAAACTTTTATTGCCCATTTTGGCCCCACCCTACCCCCGAGGGTCATGATTTAAACAAGCTTGAATCTACGCTATCTAAGGATGCTTCCATATAAATGCGTCTAATAATCATGGCTTTGCTATTCTTAAGAAGAAGATTTTTCTTATGTATTCCTATGTAAATCTTTGATCCCCCATTGTGGCCCCACCCTACCCCCCACGGGTCATGATTTGAACAAACTTGAATCTACACTTCCTCACAATGATTCTATGTAAGTTTCATACTTTCAAACACAGTGGTTCTTGATAAGAAGATTTTTAAATGATGCCATTAATTTTTTGCAAAATCATAATTATCTCCCCTTGGAAGAAGGCGTGGCCCTTCATTTGAACAAACTTGAATCCCCTTTACCCAAGGATACTTTGCGGCAAGTTTGGTTTATATTGGCCCAGTGGTTCTTGAGAAGAAGATGAAAATGTGAAAGCTCAGGTGAGCTAAAAATAATGCATTTTCACTTTATAATCAGTAGAGCCCCCACCCCACAAGAACCCCTGACCCTGGGGCCACACATTTCACAATTTCGGAAGAGCATGCTTCTCCATAACGGGTTTTACCATGGCGGCCCACCATGGTAAAATTTATGTGCGCCATGGTTAAACTAGCTGCACCATGGTCATAATTGGCGACCGCCATGAATAAATTTTTATTGCATTTCAGTATTGACACCTACTTTTTCATGACTTGAGTAGTTAATTGTGTTTATACTATGACTGGCATGCACCTCATGAGAGAAAGCGGACTATGCTAAACAACAACACGGTTGTTGATCAGCAATTATGCCATGAAGCGTGACAATTGAGAGTCAGTCGACTAATGATCAATATCTTGAGAGTTTATTTTTCGGTACATATGTAATTTAGGGGATGATCTTCAACATGTTCCCTATAAAATAAATGATTTACAAAAAATAAGACATAGCGCAGTATCTTAGTAATGTAAGATGTCAAAAACCGAATCGTTTCTGAAGCTAGAAAGAATTCATCCTTTCAAAATTTCCTATTTCCTTGCATATAATCAATTCCTCTAGCTGTTCTTTTTAAATATTATTTTTTTTATCTTTCTGATAAAGAAAATGCACATGAATGCCTATCACCAAGTCTGAGTTTTAGAGTTACCTCCATTTTATGAAACATCGTGTGGCGCTATTTTTTTTAGACTGGGGCACCTGGAGAAGTAAAAACAATAGAGGGAAATCATCGAAAATGCAGTGTAGTAAAAAAAGTTTAGAAAGAACAGCACAAGGTTATTTAGTTAACTGTTTCATTTTTAAATATATATAAGGAATTTCTTTTCATTTTAAATGACATTGACCTACATTTCAAGGTCAAACATGCCAATGCAGTTGGTCCCATGTCTGTAGCATACACCCTTTGAAAAAAAAGTTCATTTAAATTGAAGCAGCAAAAACTTTCAGGGACAGTAACTCATAGAAGGGGGCCAAAGAATCCCTTCGCACTGAATAGATTGAAAAGTGTACTAAATTAGTCGAAGGCACTCATGAAGGTTTGGAATCTCTGCGGTTTACAGATTCGGAAGAATTTTCATATCTAACATATTGTAGAACCTTATATTATATACCTTAACCTAAAATTTCAAAGTATTTTGTCAAAAAACAAAGGAGATATTAAGATTTTTGTTTCATCAAATCGGAACAAAGCGCTGGTGCATGCGCATGAGTTCATGCTAATTTGACCATGTCATCTTGTTTGCACTACTAATATTCCTTTATGTTATGAGTTTCAAGGCATTTCATCGAAAAATATAAAAGTTACAGCTATATTAAGTATATCTGTCATTTTACTCATAGCATGCGCCAGCACGTGCATGCATGTGCATGCAAAATAACCTTTGACAAGCACATCTACACAACATGCCTTTTAACCCTAAAAAGGTTTTAACTCAATTGGATGAGCAGTTTCTGAGAACACTCACGGGCAATAAAGTACCGGAGAAGAAATAAAAAAAAAAAAAATAACTAGAAACTTGTTGCCATGGCAACAAGAAGGTCTTCCGTCCCTTCTGCGTCATCAGAGAAGGTGATTCCTCACTCACTCTTAACACTATCTTATAACGTTGTGCATTCCTTTTAACTCCTTCATACATGAAATACTATAAAACATAAATTGTAAAATATATCGCATAATTCGAATGGAAAATAATACCAGATATCATTTCAAAGGTACAGCCTTATATTTCAGCTGAAAAAGGGGTACAAAAAAATCCAGACATTCTGGGGATTGAGTGGAGGTCACCCACCTGAAAATTGAACATGCTAACCATTACGCTAGTGGGACCATTTCTTAAAAGAGTCTCTATTATCCATCGTAAAATCATTGAAAAATATTGAGAGACAAAAAAGTTGAAAAATTCAACTTTTTTTAATTCGCTTCTTGTGGGGACCAGAACTATTGATGACGCACAAAAGGGCGATTCCACAAATCTAGAAGTCATGTTCTATCATCTCTAATAAGTCTCCAGTTCATATCTTTAGTCATTCTTTAGATCTGCCACAGAGAAAAATCCATTTAAAATCAGGAAATTGCCCGGAACATGGAACCGGAAGTGAACGCTTCCAAAATTCTTTCAAATGTAACAATGGCTTTTTAAAATGCATTATCCCTGAAAATGCGATGAAAAACTACTAAATAGTTCTCAAGATATCGCGTGCACAATATTTGTTTAAAAAATATATTACTAATAATTATAATATTTATTTTCATTTTTCAAACAAATTATATATTATGCATTCTGAAAAGAGCCTCTATCAACACTACTTAAATCATCGAAATACATTGAAAAACAAAAAAGTTGAAAAATTTGACTTTTTTCTTTTGCTTCCATTAGCGACCGGAAGTACTGACGACGCACAAAAAGGTGATTCCGCAGATCTAGATGTCATGTTTTATTATCTCTAATAATTCTCTAGTTCATATCTTTAGTAGTTCTTTAAATCTGCCACAGAGAAAATTCCATTTAAAAATCAGGAAATTGCCCGGAAAATGGAACCGGAAGCAAATTTTTCCAAAATTCTTTCAAATGTAACAATGGCTTTTTAAAACACACTATTCCTGAAAGTTTGACAAAAAACCACAGAATAGTTCTTGAGATATCGCATTCACAATATTTGTCTAAAAAATATTAATAATAATTATAATATTTATTTTCAATTTTCAAACAAATTATATATTATGCATTCTGAAAAGAGTTTCTATAAGCCCTACTAAAATCATTGAAATATATTGAAAAACAAAAAAGTTGCTGAATTCGGCTTTTTTCATTCGCTTCCGGTAGCGACCGGAAGTACTGATGACACACGAAAAGGTGATTCTGTTCACCTATAAGTCATGTACTATAATCTCCAACAAGTCTCCAGTTCATATCTTTCGCCATTCTTGACAAAAACGGTCGACAAAATTTCATTTTAAAATCAGGAAATTGTCCATAACTTGGCACAAGAAGCGAATTTTCAAAATTTCTCCAAGATGTATCAAGTTCCTACAGATGCGCATTTTCCTGAAAATTTCATTGGAAAACAATTGAATAGTTGCTGAGAAATCGCATGCACAAAATTTAGGGGAAAAAAAATAATAACTAGAAACTCATTGCGAGCAATGAGAGGTCTTCCGTCCAATTCTGGAAATAAAAACGAAAAATTCAAGCTGAAAAAGTGATAAAAGAAATTCAGAAACTCTGGAGATTTAACCCTGGTCATCAGCATGAAAATCAAACAATTTCCCATATGGGTGAATTAAAAAAAAATGACCACCAAACTAAATTTTTTTGGCAAAATTCAACTACTTATAACATATTTTTCACTTATATCATCATATTGCAAATGCATTCTAGTTTAAAATCCTGAAGTGGCAATAGAATAGACAATTGGATTAAAAAGTTTCAGAATTTTTATTAGTAAAATTTCTTTTGAAAAAAGAAAATATCATTACACCATAAAAGACTTTCTAAAATACATAATCACAAGAAATTATAGTTTTTTATGCTTTAAAATGGTAAAAGGGGTATAAATGATTAAATCTAGACCTTGAATGAGTATCTTCTCTTGCACATGTGACAAAAAATTGGCTTTTTGATTGTTATTTTACATTATTTTTTCAATTCTGGTTTGAAAAGTTTTAATATGAAAAAAATATGAAGCAATAAAATTCCCCAAAATTCACTTTCTTGTTCGTTCAAGTCAATTCTTTAAATCTAAGCCAAAAAAGAATTGTTATATATGAGTTCTCTTACGAAAAATACTAGATTTTGAAGTGACCCTATGTTACATTATTGTGTTGCACTCCTGACATCTGATATATATTTTATTTAACATTGTTTTAAAAATTATAACACACAATAACCCATTCTTACTTTGTAAATCAATTTGTTGTGTTGATATATTTCATCGTTTACAGCAGGTTTTTCATATTTTGAAGACCTTAAAACATGATTATTTGCAAAGTGTAATATATATAAATTGTATTTAAAATATATGTGAAATGATGAAAACTATTCCCTGAATTGACTGTAAAATTTCTGTAATTAGTTGATAGACATAGTGTTTTGAACATCAAATAGTATCAAGCATTTTTTTTCAACTTAATTTTTAGTAAAGATAGTTAAAAAGCATCGGTAATTATGAAGTAGTTTTGTTGCACTCCTGACTGCAGTAAAGTTTAAAATTAAAACCACAGAACACAAAAATTCATAAAGTGTTGGCAACATCAAGTGGTAATGAAATTGTGCAATACTTATAGTCCAATACTTCATAATTAAAACAGATGAAAGTATTTAAAATTCGCATTTTATCTGGAATTATACCCTATTTTATGCCAAAGAACTAGCTTAAATGTATATTTAGAAGATAAAATATATTTTAAAGCATATTTTCCTTTAGAAGACAAACACAGTAACCCACCAGAAAAATTCTTCTCATCATTTTTTCTTTCTTTTTATTCTTATTGGATGATTTATAATTCTAACATATTTGTTGCACTCCTGACCAAAAGCATTTGGGCCTTTAAAGTAGAATTGTGAAGTGAAAATTACATAAGAACTTGTTCTGTTGTTTCAGTGAAGTTGAGGAGGAATTACTCGAATTTTATGACAATGTTTTAGTGTGTTTATTTTTAATGTTCATTAAAAAAATCACAACAAAGATAAAAACACATCTGAATTGATAAAATTGAAAAAGGAAGGATTTTAATAATAAAACTGTCAATAATTTAGCATTAAATTATACAAAGAGATCATTATTAATTAATGAATACTTCTAAGCATGAATAGAAGTCTTTTCGTCACACAACTTGAATCTTTAAAAAATGTGTTGCACTCCTGACCATAGAAATATGGATCTGAAGCACAGACAGATCCTGTAATTGATAAATCTATTTGGTAAAAATGTTCTTTGTGTCTCTATTTTCCAAAATAAAAATCAGAAAATCATATAATGATAATAGTTTTTTCATGCTTGGGAGCAAAATATCAAATGTTGCACACCTGACATTTTGGGGTATGCACATATACTTGACTCTCATTAATGCTGCTTGTGATTTATATAACATTTTTAATTTTTAAAATGTATATCAGTTATTATTTTACACTTCCAAAATTCTTTTTTGTCTTAATTTTCTATCAGAATTTTACAATTGATGTTTTTTTGGCAACACTACATTTTTTCTGTTGCACTCCTGACATGGTATAACATTTTTTTAAACATCAGCCATGACCACAACCTGATTAAACAAAAGTTACTACAGTCCACATTTAAAGCTCAATACTTTGAATATTATCAGGAAAGTCTTTATTTTCAACATGAAGCATTATTTTTTATTTCACAGATCTCCAAAAAATATTGAAATTTCAAAATGTCACAAAAAGGTGTTGCACTCCTGACAATTTTAGCATCATTTTTGGGCATAACTTTTTTGTTAATTGAGATATCAACGAGATATTTGGCAGGTATTTAGACACTATCTAAAGACATATGCTGAGACATAGAAATCTATTTTCATTGCCTGTATTTTTAGTGTGGGTTGATAAATATGCGTTTGGTCATTTTTTTTAATTCACCCATATCAAAAAACAATACATAAAAGTATATTTTTAATATATTTTTAATACAATCATTTTCGTATTGTTTAGAATTAATACAGAAAAAATATATTATTTTTGTATCACCAACAAATAGGTAGATTATTTTTGTATTAAAATCTGACTTTGATTTTTTACAGGGTATTATTTTTGTATTTTTGGGGACTTAGATTATTTTCAGTATATCATTTTTGTATTTTTGTGGAGTTTTTTTCAAGTGTATTTTTTCTGTATTAAAATTGAACTTAGTAATTTTACAGAAAATTACATACAGTTAATCTGTATTTTTTCTGTATTAAAATTGAACTTAGTAATTTTACAGAAAATTACATACAGTTAATCTGTATTATTTTTGTATTAAAATTGAACTTAGTAATTTTACAGAAACTTACATACAGTTAGTCTGTATTATTTTTGTATTAAATTTGGACTTAATAATTTTTCAAAAAATACTATACAATCAGTATGTATTTTTTTTATATTTATTTTGGACTTAGTGTTTTCTTTTACTGAAATTTGTATTTCTTTGAACTTAGGAAAATTTACAGAATGTCCTTGCAATAAGTCTGTTGGAATTAATATTTTTTCTCAGATTTTATTAATTAAGACCACTGCTATAAAGGTTGCTTTTATACTATTTACATTTAATTGCTATTTAGAACAGAAAACTTCAGTAGTTTAAATTTGTTAACTAAACAATTTCATGTTTAAAACATGTCTTTACTAGGTGTGAAATTGTCATTTGGAAAGAGATAGATACGTCTAAGGGGACACCTGTGCTGTACATGATACTTGTAAACACGCGGTAAATTTTGAAGTTTCAGAGTTTCAGACTTTCTTTTTGTGTTGAAAATTTTACAGCGGGTTTACAACCGAGTGTTTACAACTATCACCAACAGCACAGGTGGCCACCTGCAGGCTAACAATAGAGAGTACATGTTATACTACTCAAAGAAATAACATGATTTACCAGTGAAAACACATCCCAACCAAAACAAAAACAAACATGGAGAGTTCCACTAATTACAGTACCTACGATGTTTTCTTGACTATACAACTCAATTTAGTATACATTATATTTAATTCAGTACGTATTACAATTACATGGAATAGAACGATTTAATTATCCGCTTTTAAAAAAAAATTAAATAAGAAATTATTACAAAAGAATATCATAAAATAATATAGAAAATGTTGTGAAATTGGTGTAAAGGATAGTTGTTAAACATTATTTCAATCTCTGGTACCGTACGTATGAGTTAAGTTGTCCGTCAAAAAGGCTATATATTATGTATCTCCCGCTCGTTTTGATCATTATATTTGAACTTTATGGTTTACTTCACAGGTCAACTTGAATATAACAAGAATAGATATGGGTTACCCCCATATCCAAGATATTCGACTTTCAATTTATTCGAATTTTCATTGTGCTCAGATGATTTCTCATAAAAAAACAAGTATTTACTGACAAATCGATACTCAAGCTGTAGAAAGTTAACTATAAAAGTGCCATAAATATCCTAAAGTGACATAATATTTAGGCTACTGAGTTTCAACATCTTTTGTTGAATAAAAATATGCATGTACTAGGAAACAAACTGCATGAACATATAACGTTACATGCATGTAGTGACTTTATCACAAAGTTGCACATGCCTAAAAATAGTTTTAATTTCACATAGAACATAGACTAAATATAATTAATAGTATAATTTTAAAAATGTATTTAACACCTCACTCATTTTCAGGAATATTTAATCCAAACAGCATGTTACAGGCCTGTAGCAACGTTTTCAAAGTGAAGGGGGGGGGGGGGCTCCGAAAAAATCCCGCGTACTATGGGCCTGTGCTACATGTGCACCATCTAACTTTCCAAATTATAGAATCTTCTGTAAACAAGTCCAAGCCGCTATGGATTATCAAAGATAGCCCAATTTTTTTTTTTTAAATAGCAGAACTATAGATCTATCAAGGATATATTTTAATTTATTTTTTAATTTTGTGCTATTTAAGTACAATCACTCAAAGTAAAGGCAGATGTTAAAGATGGGTCAACCTGTCACCTTTTAGAGTAATCAATGAACTCGTCCAGAGACGGCCGTTGTTAAACACAAAGGAAAGCTCGAGATCGGTTGCGGCTGTGGAGCATCACTGAATATTCCTTTGTCATAAAATAGAATCCGACATTTAACACTTAATATAGATTTTGATAATGCAGATGTTTTGAAGATAAACTTCATTTTTGTTTCTAGAAATGTTTTTCTTTACAGAAATAGTATATTTCCAGTTTTTAAACTGAGTAGATCGATGACCTAGCATCGTTTTTAAATAGATAACTCAGCCCCTCTAGCCCAGTCTAGGGCTTGAGTAAAAAAAACCTGCACTTGTTATGAAACTGGTGTATACATGTAGTTCTAAACTTCTTCATGTCTGTAGAAAATTCTGATACCAGTCTACATGATCTTAGTGTCACAAGCGAACGGTGTACACAACTGTGCTTGCAAGACCAAATAGCCTAGGTCTACACACGTGCCAAGATCCTTACCGACGAAGTTCGGAAAATCACATTGCTGTGCAGAGAAGTTAATACGATTGCAGGTGTTTAACCAAAATAACCATTCCGTTATTTAAAAAAAAGAAAGAAAAAAACCCACAGTTAATGATTAACATTCTCACTCAAAAGAAATATACGGCGATTAACGAACAATAATCATGACAGTAAAATAATTGGTGAAAAGATTTATCATTATCAATCGAAGTATGACCTATATATTTTCGTGAAAAAGACTCAGGAGGCAGCGAGCGTAGGAATATGAAAACTTTTTATTTGCTTTTCTGGGGAAAAAGTGATTTTCTTAAAAACTTTTACGTTAATTTTGTTTTCTTCAACGTATTAAATATTCATCATTATTCTTCACATTTGGTGTAATGTTGTATCTACTGATCATCAATGGAACTATTTTCTTCGGAGCAATTGTGTGAAGAGTACCTGACTTTAGTAATATATATCTTGAATAGATAATATGCACTGATCGAATATATTAAAAATGGCTACTCTCAGCGGAAATGATGACCGGAAATAACGATGTTTCGTAATCGGTAAATTCCGTAAGGAATAAAAAAATGATTCTGATGATTAAATTGAACATCATTTTTTTTCTAACATAATTTTAGGTTTGTTCACTTGATTCAAGATATTTAAAACCATGTAAATATGTTTTCTCTAACTGTTCCGATCTCAACATCGGTAATTTTCATATATATGACACAATATGATTGGTCAGATTTTAAAACTCTTCCGTACTGTTCTCTGATTGGTCAACAATATTTCACCCACACCATTTTGAAAATTCTTCCCGGGACGTGTGGAGAAAGCTGGAGGTGATTTTGAATAAACTCTCATTTGCTCGCGAGTAAAATGGATCGAAAAACAGAAGTTCAGCATAATCATGGTACACAGGATCATATATATGAACCAAGGAAAGCAAATACATAAGGAGACTGACGTTTTTTAGGCATCATATCTGGACTTTTATGGTGTAAACAACGACAGTTGCGGTAAGATTATGTATATTTTAGCACATTAAAGTTTCAGTTTTTTAAATAATAACTTAGTACAAAGATAGAGGAACAAAGAATGCCTTTTTTTTTTACCCCTTTTGTAGTATTGTAGAAAGATAAAATAGTACAGTTATTGGCCATGTGGGGAACAAGGGTTTTTGTGATAAGTTCTGATTGGGGAGGAAGGGGTGGAAGATGGGGGTAATTTTCAAGCCTTTGGCTTCCTAGTTCTAATTCATTCCAATTTTTTCAAGTTTGCCAGAGACGAATTATTTATTTTCCCTTCAAAAACAATTCTGTAATTTGTATAAACTCAAATTTTTTCGAGGAGGGGGGGGGGGGGTAGGTTGGGTTCGGGGGGGGGGGGGGGCAGTTTATTTAAATAACATTGGGGCACACATTTTGTTTACTCTTTCAACATTTTCAAGGACAGATTGTTTATTACAAACATTTTTTAAACAAGAGGCCCATGGGCCACATCGCTCACCTGAGCACAGTGGATAGGCAAAAGCACAATCAGTTCAGTATTGAAAAGATTCCGGGGGGGGGGGGGGGGAGGGGGAGGGGCTTGAATTTTAAACTACCTGATGATGCTTCCATGTCAAAATAACAAATGGCTTTGTTGTACTTGAGAAGATTTTAAAAAAATTTTCTGATATATTCCTTTGTAAAAATTTGATCCCCCCTTGTGGCTCCTCCCTATCCCAGGGGTCATCATTTGAACAAACTGGAATCTACACTACCTGAGGATGCTTCCATATCAATATGACTAAACATAGCTTTTCTGTTCTTGAGAAGAAATATTTTTTCTATATGTTCTTATGTTACATTCGATCCTCCATTGTGGCCCCGTCCTACTCTCGGGGGTCATCATTTGAACAAACTTGAATCTACACTACCTGAAGATGCTTCCATATCAATATGACTAAACATAGCTTTTCTGTTCTTGAGAAGAAATATTTTTTCTATGTGTTCTTCTGTAAAATTTTCTATCCCCCTATTGGGCCCCACCCTACCCTCGGGGGTAATCATTTGAACAAAATTGAATTTACACTACCTAATGATGCTTCCATATCAAAATGACTAATCATGGCTTTGCAGTTCTTCATCAGAAGAAATCTTCCTATATATTTCTATTTCAGACTTTGATCCTCCATTGTGGCCCCACCCAACCCCAGGGGGGCAACATTTGAACAAACTTGAATCTACACTACCTGAGTATACTTCCACATAAATATGATCAATCAGGGCTTTGCTGTTCTTGAGAAGAAGATTTTTAAAGATTTTTCCTATATATCTCTATGTAAAACTTTTATCCTCCTTTGGGGCCCCACCCTACCCCCGGGGGTCATGATTTGGACATACTTAAATCTATACTACCTTAGGATGCTTCCATATCAATATGATCAATTAGGGCTTTGCTGTTATTAAGAAGAAGATTTTTAAAGATTTTTCCTATATATTTCTATGTAAAACTTTGATCCTCCATTGTGGCCCCGTCCTACCCCCGGGGGTCATGATTTGAACAAACTTGAATCTACACTACCTGAGGATGCTTCCATATAAATATGACCAATCATGGCTTTGATGTTCTTGAGAAGAAGATTTTTTAAAGGTTTTTCCCATATATTTCTATGTAAAACTTTGATCCTCCTTTGGGGCCCCGCCCTACCCCCAGGGGTCATGATTTGAACAAACTTGAATCTACACTACCTGAGGATGCTTCCATATAAATATGACTCATCATGGGTTTGCTGTTCTTGAGGAGAAGATTTTTAAAGATTTTTCCCATATATTTCTTTGTAAAACTTTGATCCTCCATTGTAGCCCCGCCCTACCCCCGGGGGTCATGATTTGAACAAACTTGAATTTACACTACCTGAGGATGCTTCCATATAAATATGACTCATCATGGGTTTGCTGTTCTTGAGGAGAAGATTTTTAAAGTTTTTCCCCATATATTTCTATGTAAAACTTTGATCCTCCATTGTGGCCCCGCCCTACCCCCGGGGGTCATGATTTGAACAAACTTGAATCTACACTACCTGAGGATGCTTCCATTTAAATATGACTCATCATGGCTTTGCTGTTCTTGAGGAGAAGATTTTTAAAGGTTTTTCCCATATATTTTTATGTAAAACTTTGATCCTCCATTGTGGCCCCGCCCTACCCCCAGGGGTCATGATTTGAACAAATTTGAATCTACACTACCTGAGGATGCTTCCATATAAATATGACTCATCATGGCTTTGCTGTTCTTGAGAAGAAGATTTTTAAAGGTTTTTCCCCATATATTTCTATGTAAAACTTTGATCCTCCATTGTAGCCCCGCCCTACCCCCGGGGGTCATGATTTGAACAAACTTGAATTTACACTACCTGAGGATGCTTCCATATAAATATGACTCATCATGGGTTTGCTGTTCTTGAGGAGAAGATTTTTAAAGTTTTTCCCCATATATTTCTATGTAAAACTTTGATCCTCCATTGTGGCCCCGCCCTACCCCCGGGGGTCATGATTTGAACAAACTTGAATCTACACTACCTGAGGATGCTTCCACATGAGTTTCATCTTCCCTGGCTTTGTGGTTCTTGAGAAGAAGATTTTTAAAAGATGCTATTAATTTTTCACTAATTCTTTATTATCTCCCCTTGAAAGAGGGCGTGGCCCTTCATTTGAACAAACTTGAATCCCCTTCACCCAAGGATACTTTGTGGCAAGTTTGGTTGAAATTGGCCCAATGGTTCTTGAGAAGAAGTCGAAAATGTGAAAAGTTTACAGACAGACGGACGGACAGACGGACTACAGACAAAATGTGATCAGAAAAGCTCACTTGAGCCTTCGGCTCAGGTGAGCTAAAAATATTTTATAAATCAGCCCCCCCCCCTTTTTCTTCTCCAGATTATCAAATCAAATGGTTGTCCCCTAAGAAACCCCAGATTAAAGAAAAGTAATTTCAATGGTACAACTGTATGGAATTTGGTGAACTCCGCTGGATCTTTTGGAATTTCAATTTATAATTACTGTTAATTTTAGTCAGCAGAACATTGAAGAAAAGCTGATTAGTCATGGAGGAAGAAGATCCCTAGAAGATCCCTCTCAAGAAAGTATTGCAGGTGTGTGAGCTAAACAAAATCTATATAGAATTATTTTGGATGTGAAAATGTGTGTTTTGTTGAGGTAATGGTTCATTAAATTTTATTATTATATTATATTCTGTTCTATATTTCACAGTGATGAAGTCAGATGAGATGACAGGTTGTGTGATTTGAAGATGGACTTCTGCAACAAAGTAAACACTCCTCTACCTTTTCCAGACAAAAGAAACAGCAAAGCAGAGAGTTTGAAACATTTGGTAAAAGTACAAAGAAAACAGGATTAGTTAAACTTGTAAAAAATATCAAGACTACTGAAGAGCAGATTATATGTAAAAAGAAAGATCAACACTACAATTGGTAGCTGAATCAGTAGCCTGGCCACATTAATTACTTTTTAATTAGCTATTTGTACATTTGAGGAAATCTGAGTTACTAAAATTGTTATTTAACAAATATTTCAAATAAATAAAAGATTTTTGAATAACAATCAATAGATGCTATTAAGAACCTCAATCTCCAACCCCTTTTCTTCAAATAACAATTTTTGCCCATGATCATTTTTGTAGTTTTTAAAACTCTGTTTTGTATTATTTTAAGCATTTAAATGTATTTTTTGTCTATCATTCTTGTACTTTTTTGATATTTTTGAAATACAATCCTTCATGCTGATAAAAATACAAAAACAATACATACTAATACAAAATAAATACATTCTATATTTCTTTCATACTTTTTTGTGTACTGTATTATTTTCATATTTTATATCTTTTTTGTACTTTTAATTGTTCCAGATGAAACAAGAGGCCCATGGGCCACATATCACCTGAGCACACTGGCTAGGAAAAAAAGCAAAAATCAGTTCAGTATTGAAAAGTTAACGGGGGAGAGAGAGGGGGGTGGGGGATTTTAAACTACCAATGCTTTCATATCAATATAACAAATAACTTTGCTGTTCTTGAGCAGAAGATTTTTTCCCATATATTCATTTGTAAAAATTTGATCCCCCATTGTGGCCCCACCCTACCCCCGGGGGTGCTCATTTGAACAATCATTTGAACGATGCTTCCATATCAATTTGACTAATCATGGCTTTTCTGTTCTTGAGAGAAAGATTTTTTCCTATATATTCCTCTGTAAACTTTGATCACCCATTGTGGCCCCACCCTACCTCCAGGGGTCATGATTTGAACAACTTGAATCTACACTACCTGAGGATGCTTCCATATAAATATGATCAATCATGTCTTTGCTTATCTTGAGAAGAAGATTTTTAAAGTTTTTTTCTATATACTCTTACGAAAAACTTTGACCCCCCCCCATTGTGGCCCCACCCTACCCCCAGGGGTCATGATTTGAACAAACTTGAATCTACACTACCTGAGGATGCTTTCATATAAATATGACCAATCACGGCTTTGCTGTTCTTAAGAAGAAGATTTTTAAAGATATTTTCCTATATATTTCTATGTAAAACTTTGATCCCCCATTGTGGCCTCACCCTGTCCCCGGGGGTCATGATTTGAACAAACTTGAATCTACACTACCTGAGGATGCTTCCATATAAATATGACCAATCATGGCTTTGCTGTTCTTAAGAAGAAGATTTTTAAAGATATTTTCCTATATATTTCTATGTAAAACTTTGATCCCCCATTGTGGCCTCACCCTACCCCCAGGGGTCATGATTTGAACAGACTTGAATCTACACTACCTGAGGATGCTTCCATATAAATATGACCAATCATGGCTTTGCTGTTCTTAAGAAGAAGATTTTTAAAGATATTTTCCTATATATTTCTATGTAACACTTTGATCCCCCATTGTGGCCCCACCCTACCCCTGGGGGTCATGATTTGAATAAACTTGAATCTACACTACCTAAGGATGCTTCCATATAAATATGACCAATCATGGCTTTGCTGTTCTTAAGAAGAAGATTTTTAAAGATATTTTCCTATATATTTCTATGTAAAACTTTGATCCCCCATTGTGGCCTCACCCTACCCCCGGGGGTCATGATTTGAACAAACTTGAATCTACACTACCTGAGGATGCTTCCATATAAATATGACCAATCTTGGCTTTGCTGTTCTTAAGAAGAAGATTTTTAAAGATATTTTCCTATATATTTCTATGTAAAACTTTGATCCCCCATTGTGGCCTCACCCTACCCCTGGGGGTCATGATTTGAACAAACTTGAATCTACACTACCTAAGGATGCTTCCATATAAATATGACCAATCATGGCTTTGCTGTTCTTAAGAAGAAGATTTTTAAAGATATTTTCCTATATATTTCTATGTAAAACTTTGATCCCCCATTGTGGCCCCACCCTACCCCTGGGGGTCATGATTTGAACAAACTTGAATCTACACTACCTAAGGATGCTTCCATATAAATATGACCAATCATGGCTTTGCTGTTCTTAAGAAGAAGATTTTTAAAGATATTTTCCTATATATTTCTATGTAAAACTTTGATCCCCCATTGTGGCCTCACCCTACCCCTGGGGGTCATGATTTGAACAAACTTGAATCTACACTACCTAAGGATGTTTCCACATAAGTTTCATCTTTCCTGGCCCAGTGCTTCTTAAGAAGAAGATTTTTAAATGATGTCATTATTTTTTCACTAATTCCTAATTATCTCCCCTTGAAAGAGGGCGTGGCCCTTCATTTGAACAAACTTGAATCCCCTTCACCCAAGGATACTTTGTGGCAAGTTTGGTTGAATTTGGCCCAGTGGTTCTTGAGAAGAAGATGAAAATGTGAAAAGTTTACAACAACAACAACAACGCCAACGACAACAACAACGACAGACAATGGACAAATTTTGATCAGAAAAGCTCACTTGAGCCTTCGGCTCAGGTGAGCTAAAAATACAAAAATAATATATGTGATACAAAATTAATATATTCTATATTTTTTTTGTATTTTAATTCTTAAAGGTGAAAAAATACAAAAATAATATATGCTAATACAAAATTAATACATTCTGTATTTTTTCTATACTTTTCTATGGACTGTATTATTTTTATACTTTGGAGAGGAAAATAGAGAAATAATACAAAAGTACAAAAACAATACGTTTTTACAGGTCATGTGTATCATTTCTGTATTATTTCGAAAAAATAAAGTATATTAAAAATATATTTTTCTGTGTTTGGCTTTTAAAAAGTCTATTATTTTTGACCTTAACTGGAACCAAGATTTAGAGGGACTTCCAAATTTGGTCATTAAAAATATACTTTTTTTGTATTATTTTAGTATTTTTTTCTTGTATTATTTTTGTATTCATTTTCGATATGGGATGCTACAGTACAGCTCACGAGTTTTTTCCACCCCACCGTGGAAAACACACGGTGGAAAATACCCCGTGTTACACCGTGTACACGGAGTTCCACCATGTGCGTATATTGCGATTACACCAAAGACACACCGTGTCACACCGTGGGCATTACCGTTTCATCGGGTGACCCCCCGTGTTCCACTGTGCAAGAAAATTACGGAAGAAAATGGTTTGTTTATAAAAATAATTTTAGAATTGAAATTATAGGTATGTTGGTTTAATTGCTAGAAAGAAATAGTAAATGAAAAATTATTTAATTCAAACAGCTAACTTTCATACATGTAAGGTCGGAACATAACAGCGGCATTCAGTGTAGACTTTGGTTCACCGTTGACAGTATACATGTATGTATCAATTGAATAATTTATTATGATTTCTGTTGAATTCATATTTCATATTCATTTTAAACAAAAACGACTACATGTCAATTCTGCAAATTAATATATTTCTGACGTATGCTATAAGCACGCAGGTACAAATCCAAGTACAAGTACATTGTCTTTGAGCTTAATAATTATGCAATGCCAAACATAGATATGGATCGATAATTTTAGTTGTTATTTTCTCTGTGAAATAATATGGTATAAAAGGTATTGACAGTAAAGGCATTTAAATAATACCTATGATATCAGATAACTAATTTAGCATCATCTGATCACTACATCGTAAATAATAATAGTGAAAAAAAAAAATGTAGAGTCAGTATATTTTTATTTTCATATGGTATATGAATAAAGTCTTATTTTGCAGAAATAAAAAAAAAAGTGTAGACCACTTATCGATGAAGATACTAAGTTGCTACATGTGAGGAAGAAAAGTACATGTACATGCAAGAAATAAAAAGCAAAACATGTAGCATTCACTAAAAAATCTTATACGCAGTTTGGTAGTCGTACAATCGGCAAACTCACATGAAAATCAAGCAGTTGTATGCATCCATTGATTAAACTTGACATTAAGAGACATAAATGTAATAAATTCAATGTTTGACCGTTTATTTCTGTCGAATTTGTAAAGTGTCAGTATTTCTATCTGGGTATTTTTATTACTACTTAATCTTCTACGATCAGTACGAAAAGTAAAAAAAAATCGCTTGAACTGCCAATGCAGCATTCTAAAAATTCTTTTACAAATTATATACTATTCACTTTTTCGTAATAATTAAAAATTATTTTGAATTCCATATTTTATAATGTTAAGATACGAGAGAGAGAGAGAGAGAAAGAGATTTTACTTTCAGGTTCATCCTTCTGTTCTTTTTTTTTCTCATACATATAATGTATCTCTCTTATTTTTTTTAAGAAATCATAGTTCACCTCCAGTTTTTATTAATCAAAACAAAATAGAATCGGTGCAATTTAGGTACAAGTTCAACGCATCACACACAGGATCCACGTGCTCTACCTGTCAATCAAATACCGGATATAGATGAATTGCAGAAACTTCTCGTGTATATTTGGAGTCGCTCCTTGACTAATATATTTCACACCTGTTCAGAAGAAAAATATATTGGGACATTCAGTTGCTGTGGCCCTTGGGACATTATTCACATGTTGAAACTCTAGACGAGTGTATATCATACACCTTAACTGGCTTCGAAACTTACAAGTGTCGGGAAGTTAACTGGAACTTGAAAAATAAACAACTATTTATTCAATTGTTTATAGAATTTTTAGTACAGCAACATATTTTTAAAAAACAAATTACAGTTACAAACGAATATTATTCGAATAAATATTCAACTGTATCTAGATTATATAAAGTCGTTATATACTGTAACATAACTTACTGGTGAAATGATGAAAAAAGACATCATAACTCTCCACGTCGTAAAATTGTCTCTCTTTTGTTGATTTTATTTATCATTAAAATGCTATTTTTGAAAAGGATAAGAATAAATCCTTAATAAAAGGACAGGTAATACAATAAATAGGCGTATGTAAATATTGTTTTTTTTTAACATGTCCGTGTAGAAATTATCCATAAAACTCATTATGGAAAAGGGGGGGGGACTGTTATTACATGTAGGGAGAGCACATATACAGTTTGAAAAATCTCCGCTAGGTACTAGTAAAATATAAAATCTTCAATCTAGTTTTTCATATCTCCTATGCATATGCTTAGTTAGGCAGTGAACCTATTAACAATTATAGACTTTATTTTCATACACGTTACAGAAGAAAACTGTTTGGCTTTTTACATCATTGTTTAACATAGAACATATTGCAGAAATATCATTTTCATTGAATAGTATCATTGGAAATGTTTTCCATTATCAGTGTCATTGATAATTGTTGAGCATAATTATAACGTTTTACATCTTATCGTTTACATATTGTGATTATTCTTGGTGACAAGTTTTGTGAAAAATGTTGCGCCCATAATGCTTCGATCTGTACACAAAATGCAAATTGAATATTAAGGTTTATATTTTAAACATAATTCTGAACAATTACAAACAGACACAGATGAAAAAGTGGGGCATCTTCAATATCTCAATATCAACATTTCATATTTTCTGATGGGCTGGGCAGAGATTTACTCATTACACAGAGACTACATCGGGTCTCATCTCAATATGGATTCCATTACGGGACGGAAATTTAAGTCAATCTTTTCATAACTTTTTTTTTTTCATCCGATTCAAATTAAATTAAACAATATATTTTCTGTGTCATATTTTGATGTAGTAATTATTTACATATACACCAGTTTCTACAGTAATTTATAATTTAAAAAAAAGTACGTCGGATAGATATCAGAAAAAGACGTTTATGAGCTGCTGGCCCCTAAATATAGGGGCCAGCCCTTTTTTCTTGATCTTATCTGAACTTTTATTCTACATGTCTTACCAAATTATTCTCAGTTTAAATGTTATTACACAGAATGCAGCAAAATTTCATGGGAAAAAAATCCTAAAAGAACAAGGTTCACTTAGGGCCCTTTTTGGCCCTGTGAATTTCAGAAAAACTGAAACTGCTTGGTTTTAGTTGACAATGCATGAAATATCATTTAGACCTTTGGTGACTGCATATCTATCGAAAATGACGTAATTTTCTGGCTAGTCAATGCATTATGACATCATGAAATGCATCATTTTCCTCATATCCTGAAAAATTCTACAAAAACAACCAATTTTTTAAGCTATTTTTCGATATTTAATATAGAGCGCAACCTCTGATCTAAAATATGCAACTATTAAATGATAGAACTATTTCTGAGGATTACAAAACATGTTTTATTTTTTAGATCAGAGGTTGCGCTCATATTATTCCTCTTCTGTGAAAGTACTCAAATACACTTGTTTTCCTTAAAATTCAAGAACATTGCAATTCCATGAAGCCTGTTTTCCAAGACCTTGGCTTAAAGGAGAAAGTTTTTAATGGAAATGAAAGCACTAAGTCTCTACTTTATCTTGATGTTTAAAATGGAACATAAAGTGTTAGTCAATAAATCGGTTTATCTACAGGGCCATTATATGCATAAAGTGAACCTAGCTCTTTGTCGTCACATAGCTTCCGAACTTAAAAAAATTAGCCTATAATTTTATCGTTCTGCACATCTACAATGTATTAGCTACAAGTTCTCCAACTTTCATGTAAATATCATATGTCGTTTCTGAGATTTCTGCTGGACACAAGGCATCCCAAATATTAATTAAAGGGCAATAACTCATAAACGGAGGCAAATATCAAAAAATTGAAGAAAAAAAATTTTAGGCTTTAATACAATGTATCTAACCTGAAAGTTTCATAATAATTGGATAAAAGGTCTTCGAGAAATCGCCTGTCAAAAATCAGCAGGAAAAAAAAACAAGAGGCCCATGGGCCTTGAATCGCTCTTCTGATAAACTGTACAACCTATCACTTCTATTTGAAGCTTTGAAGTATCCTGTATATTTACATAAACCCTTGAAATTCCAATTCACACTCTGAGAACCCAAGATGATTCTATGCCAATTAGTACCTGAGAGTTGGTCATGGTGACCTACTTATCACTTGTCATTCTCTGAGGACCCATCAACTAAGTTTGATGATTCTAAGCCAATCAATACCTAAAATGTTTTTTAAAATTATAATCATAAAATTTTATAAGTAGGTCAAAGTGACCTACTTTTCAATTGTTTTACTCCAAGGACCCAAGATGCATCAACTGACAAAGTTTGATGATTCTAAGCCAATTAGTACCTGTAATATTTAATTAAAGCCATAAATTTTCAAAAGTAGGTCACCGTGACCTACTTTTCAGTCAACCTACTCCGAGGACCAAAGATGCATCAACTGACAAATTTTGACGATTCTAAGCCAAATAATTAATGAAAATATTAAATACAGCCATAAAATTTCAAAAGTAGGTCACCGTGACCTACTTTTCAGTTGTTGTACTCCGAGGACCCAAGACGCATCAACTGACAAAGTTTAATGATTCTAAGCCATTTAGTACCCGAAATATTTGATTAAAGCCATAAATTTTCAAAAGTAGGCCACCGTGACCTACTTTTCAGTTGTTGTACTCCGAGGACCCATGATGCATAAACTGACAAAGTTTTATGATTCTAAGCCAATTAGTACCCGAAATATTTTATTAAAGCCATAAATTTTCCGAAAGTAGGTCACGGTGACCTACTTTTTTAGTCGACCTACTCCGAAGACCCATGACGCATCAACTGACAAAGTTTGATGATTCTAGCCAATAAGTACCCACAATATTTAATTACAGCCATAAATTTTCAAAAGTAGGTCACCGTGACCTACTTTTAAGTCAACCTACTCCGAGGACCAAAGATGCATCAACTGACAAATTTTGACGATTCTAAGCCAAATAATTCCTGAAAAATATTAAATACAGCCATAAAATTTCAAAAGTAGGTCACCGTGACCTACTTTTCAGTTGTTGTACTCAGAGGACCCAAGACGCATCAACTGACAAAGTTTAATGATTCTAAGCCAATTATTACCCTAAATATTTGATTAAAGCCATAAATTTTCAAAAGTAGGTCACTGTGACCTACTTTTCAGTTGTTGTACTCTGAGGACCCATGATGCATAAACTGACAAAGTTTTATGATTCTAAGCCAATTAGTACCTGAAATATTTTATTAAAGCCATAAATTTTCCGAAAGTAGGTCACGGTGACCTACTTTTTTAGTCGACCTGCTCTGAAGACCCATGAAGCATCAACTGACAAAGTTTGATGATTCTAAGCCAATTAGTACCCAAAATATTTAAGTAAAGCCATAAATTTTCAAAAGTAGGTCACGGTGACCTACTTTTTAGTCGACCTACTCCGAAGACCCAAGATGCATCAACTGACAAAGTTTGATGATTCTAAGCCAATTAGTACCTGAAATATTTAATTATAGTCATATAAATTGAAAAGTAGGTCAAGGTGACCTACTTTTCAGTTGACCTTTTTTGAGGACCCAAGATGCATCAACTTCCAAAGTTTTATGATCATTGGCCTTAAAATGTCAAAATTATGCCTCTAAAACGCTTTGAAATCGAATGCCTGCAAAGTTCAAAAAGTAGGTCACTGTGACCTACTTTTTAATAAATATGTTTTTTTGGCCCCAAGATGCATCATCTTACAAGATTTAATGATTCTAAGCCTCCCCGTATTCGAATTAATAACCTTAATTTTTTTAAAAAGATTAGCCATAAAATTCAAAAAGTAGGTCAAGGTGACCTAGTTTTTAGTTGACGTACTTTGAGGACCCAAGATGCATCAACTGACAAAGTTTGATGATCATAGGCCTTAAATTGTTCAAAATATGCCTCTAAATCATTTTGAAAAAGAATGGCCGCAAAATTTAAAAAGTAGGTCAAGGTGACCTACTTTTGAGTCAACATGATATGAGGTCCTTAGATGCACCAACTGACAAAATTTGATGATCCTAGTCCTTATAGTAAGCAAAATATCAACATTTTAATAAAATGTAATTTTTGGTCAACTTTGAAGTGACCTTGAGACCACGCCCTTTGCCCCAGGGTAAATCCCCGTGCAAATTTTAATCTACAACATATCCTCATCCTTTTGTGTAAGTTTGGTGATAATCTGCCCAGTGGTTCTTGAGCAGAAGATTTTTTAGCAACCAGTACTTTTTTTTCTATTTTCCTAATTATCTCCCCTTGTTAAAGGGTCACAACCCCAGTTTTAGTATAAAAGGGAGCCCTTGGGCCAAGGATACCCTGTGACAAATTTGACAATAATTGGCCAAGGGGTTCTTGAGTTATGGCCCATATTCTAAAAAGTTTACGCACACCGCACACCGCACAAATGGCCATAGCATTAGCTCTTTGAGCCTTTGGCTCAGAAGAGCTAATAAGAAGAACTAGAAACTCATTACTAGTAATGAGAAGGTCTTCCGTTATACTACTTCCTGTTTGCATGAACATGTCTTTTCCAACGTCGGTATTAGCCTAAAACTTATGTAGAAACAAAATAACTTAAAAAATATTTTTTTGCTTCGTTTCCTGTCACGACCGGAAGTAATGACGACACACGACTTTTACACGAAGCAAATGAACTGATGACTAAATAAAAGTTTTGAAAGTTTTAGACTTAAGTCTTTTACTGTTGCCCAACAATTGTGAGAACAAATTCTAATTTTGAGGACAGGAAAACGCACGACCGGAAGGGAACTGAATAAAAATCTTTGAATTTTCTCTTGACTTTTGCAGTATCTACAGCATATGTAAAAACATTTCAAATACTTATCTATAAGTGATATTTATGAGAAAGTTAAACCACGAAATAACGTAGTTTATCTCATAAAACCGGAAGTTTAAAGTTTTTTTTTTCCCGGTGGAATCTTACATATTTCAAAACAGCGAAAGGGAAGCAAGAAAGTGATGAAAGTTTTAATTTTAAGAAGAAAAGTTGAAATTTTTGATTTCTTTGATCACTTCCTGTGATGACCGGAAGTGAAGGCTGACGCTTTTAACCCTATGTGCTTTGCCTTCTCACCAACGTTTTTTACTCCTATAAATTTGGTGTCTTACTTTCATGCCGTTTCCGAGATCTCGCTGAAATAACTTTTCATTTTGAGGACAAGAAAACACGCGACCGGAAGTGAATTTTACCAAGATATTTCACGTCACACTAGACATCTGCAGTCTCAATAACGTATATAAAAATCATTTAAAGAACTCTATCTATAAGCGATATTTTGGAAAAAATTCAAAACCCCTATTATGTAGTTTTTCTCTTATAACAGGAAGTTGTCGATTTTTGTTTCCGGTGGGACCAACACATATCGTAACTGTGATAAAGATACAATTATATGATGCAAGTCTTATTCCAAAAGAGAAAAGTTGAAATTTTTCATATCTTTGATCACTTCCTGTGACGACTGGAAGTGACGACTGACGCTCTTAACCCAAATGGTTTTGTCTACTCCTCAAGGTCTAATACTCCTAAAAGTTTGGTGTCTAAATCTCTTACCGTTTCTGAGATCTCACTCGGACAAGTTCTCGTTTTGCGGACATTTAAACGTGCAACCGGAAGCGAATTTTACAGAGATATTTGACGTTACTTTAGACATTTGCAGTCTTGATAACATATTCAAAAATCAGTTCAAATACGTTATCTATAAAAAATATTTATGGGAAAGTAAAATACTCAAATTATGCAGTTTTTCACTTATAGCCGGAAGTTGATGTTTTTGTTTCCGGTGGGACTAACATATTTCGAATCTACAAATAAGATGCAACAATGTGATGAAAGAAAAAAATCAAAAAAGAAAAGTTGAAAATTTCGATTTCTTTGATCACTTCCTGTGACGACCGGAAGTGACGGCTGACGCTCTTAACCCAAATGGATTTGCCTACTCCTCAAGATCTATTAGTTATATAAGTTTGGTGTCTTAATCTCTTACCGTTTCTGAGATATGACTGGGACAAAATATTTTTGAAAAAAATGGAAATCGGACATATCTGACGACCGGAAGTGAATTTTGAAAAAATTAAAAAATCGTCTAGGCGTATTTTCATTCTCTATCATCCCTGAAAATTTTAAGAAAATCCGTCCAGCCATCTCTGAGAAATCGCCAAGAAAAGAAAAGGGGGAAAAAAAATAATAATAAAAAGAAGAAACAGTAGAATCACTATAAGGTCTTCCGTCTGAAACGGAAGACCTTAATAAGAAACATTAGAATAACAGTTGGGTCTCCTGAAAGGAAGCTTCGCAAGACCCTAATAATAGTAAGAAACAGAGTAAAAACAGTACATTCCCAAACTCCATTTTGGGAACATAATAACTAGAAAATCTGCTATTGCAAGCAATAGCATATGTCACCCCGAACTGAACCATAAGCTCTAAGATTGTTCCAAAGAAAGAAAGTATTCGTAGAAAAATCTCCTCCCCCTTCTCACTCAAGTTATATAAAGTATTCTCTAGAAGAAAATTGATTTTGATACATCTGATTGGTTTAAAATAAAATTATTAATTTTTCTCTGATATCAGGAATAACAAGAATGTTTTCTGTAGAATATGGAAGACCTTAATTTACAGAATGCCAGGTTCACGTCAAAACATGGCTGACACAAAATAGTTCCTGAATTTTCCTCATCAATTTGGGCATTTTTACATAGGACATGGGCTAAATTTTTTTATGAGATGATAAAATATGTATATACTTTTTTTTTTAGTTTAGCAGAATCATGAACATTTCCGGCATACTGAATGTACTAAAGTGATGAGACTTTTACAAACCTGCAGGAGTGGATCCAAAGATTTTCAAATTCATAAAAAGATGGAAATTTAATTGAAATAATTCTAACTAATCAATGAATGAAATTATTCATATGCAAGTAATACATTCACAAGAAAACGTGAAATGCTAATGAATACGGCTAACAATCACTACTTTTCAAAGATAAGTCATCAAAATAAAAAAAATATATATCTAGATTTTTTGATGTCCTATCAGACCTGAAAGTTTCATGAAAATCAAGTCAGCTGTTTCCAAGAACTTGCATGCACAAAATTGGTAAGAAAAAAAAATAAATAAAAATGGTGGAAAAGAAACCTAAGAATAACAAGAAGGTCTTCTGCTAAAGATGGAAGACCTTAATAATAATAATAAGAAACAATAAAATCACTATAAGGTCTTCCGTGAAGATGGAAGACCTTAACTAGAAACTTGTTGCCATGGCAACAAAAAGGTCTTCTGTTCTTTTATGTTACTGTTTGCATTGATTTTTGCATGTAGAGATACACATACAGTATATACTAGTAAAAGTAGGGTAAAGTTTCTTTTCAGTACTCGCAGTCCATTGATATTTATTGCAAAAATGAAAGTATTCCTTCCCTATACAGTTTAAATGATATTGTATGCTTTGCTTTTGCATTTAGAGAAGCATATTTAGACTATTTAAGTAAAAATAGAGTATATAGACAACAACCTGTCAGTACTTACAGTACTTTGATTTTTAGTGCAAAATTGAAAGTATCCTTGTCCTTATATATGAAGTAGTATGCATTACTTTTTGCATTAAGAGAATCATATTTACACTATTTAAGTTGAAGTAAGGATTAAGAACTATCTAGAAAACAACCTGTCAGTACCTATGGTCCTTTGATTTTTACTGCAAAAACGAAAGTATACTCTGTCCTTATTTATGGTAATGCATGCATTGATTTTTGCAAGTAGAGAAACATCTATATATTAATTAAAGTAAAAGAATGCAGTACCTTTAAAATGTCCTTTCAGTCCTTGTGGTACTTTGATTTTTATTGGATAATGGAAGTAGCTTCAATTAAATTGATAAGATAATGTATGCATTGATTTTTGTATATAGAAAAACATGCCTGATTATACTAGTTAGAAAAAAGTGGGTATCTTGAAAAAGTCCTTTCAATACTTATGGTACTTCGATTTTTGCTGGAATTAAATGTAGCCTCCATCCTTATATAAAGATAATATATGCATTAATTTTTTTATGTAGAGAAACATGTAAATACAACCTTCATGTAAGTAAAAGTAAGAAATGCCCTATCAGTACTAACGATACTTTTTTTAATGCAAAACGAAAGTAGGTGAAATTCATCTGATTTTAAAACAAATTATATATTTAGCAATTGTAGACAAATCTCTACTATACCTGAAAAAATCTGAAAAAATATTAAAAAGCAAACAAGAGGCCCATGGGCCACATTGCTCACCTGAGTAACTTTGGCAATGCTGTTCTTTACCAGATTTCCCCCCTTGTAATACCTATTGTGGCCCCGCCCTACCCCCTGGGGTCATGATTTGAACAATTTAGAATCTACACTACCCCAGGATGCTTCCACATAAGTTTCTGCTTTTCTGGTCCAGTGGTTCTTGAGAACAAGATTTTTCAAGTTTTTCCAATATATTTCATTGTAAAACTTGGATTCCCTATTGTGGCTCTGCCCTACCCCCGAGGTCATGATTTGAACAATATAGAATCTACACTACTTGAGGATGCTTCCACATTAAGTTTCACTTTTTCTGGCCAAGTTGTTCTTGAGAAGAATTTTAAAGATTTTTCTTACATATTTCAATGTAAAACTTGGATTCCCTATTGGCCCCGTCCTACCCCAGGGGGTTATGATTCGAACAATTTAGAATCTACACTACCCGAGGATGCTTCCACATGAGTTTCAGCTTTTCTGATCCAGTGGTTCTCTCCCAGGATGCTTCCACATAAGTTTCAGCTTTTCTGGCCCTGTGGTTCTTGAGAAGAAGATTTTTAAAGGTTTTTCCCTATATATTTCAATATAACACTTGGATTCCCTATTGTGGCTCCGCCCTACCACCAGGGGTCATGATTTGAACAATTTAGAATCTACACTATCCCAGGATGTTTCCACATAAGTTTCAGGTTTTTTGGCCCAGTGGTTCTTGAGTAGAAGATTTTTTAATGACCCAACCCTATTTTTGTCTTTTCTAGATTATCTCCCCTTGTAAGGGGACTTGGCCCTTTATTTTAACAATTTAATCTCCCCTTCACCCAAGGATTCTTTGTACAAAGTTTGGTTAAAATTAGCCCACTGGTTCTTGAGAAGAAGTTGAAAATGTGAAAAGTTTACAGGACGGATGGACAGACGAATGGACAGATGGACGGAGAGACGGACGGACAATGGGTGATCAGAAAAGCTCACTTGAGCTTTCAGCTCAGGTGAGCTAAAAAGTCGAAAATTGACCACAACAGAAATACACTTCCAGTTCGGAAAGGAACTGCTGAAAACAAACATAATTAAGTTGTTCAGTGACAAATATCAGGATCTAATATTCCTGAAACTTTCACTTCCTAACCTAAAACCATTTCCAAGAAAAACACCAGACAAAAGTTCATTTTAAAATTAGAAATTCGGCCATAACTTTGGAAGTGAATTTTTCAAAAAACGGAATTTCATATAAACTTCACCTATCATCCTATTATCTGGTAAAAAAAATTGTAAATCTATCCAAACATCTCGGAGTAATCACACTCACAAAATTTGGGAGGAATAATAATAGCAAGAGGCCCAAGGGCCTTAATGGTCACCTGAGTATAAAACAACAATCCATAGAAGATCCATAGAGTATAAAATAAACTGATAGAAGAAGCTTTTGTAAATATTTGATCGTCCATTGTGGCCCCACCCTATCCCCAGAATCATGATTTGAACAAACATGAATCTATACTACCTGAGGATGTTTCCATGTAAATATAACCAATCATGGCTTTGCTGTTCTTGAGGAAAGAATTTTTTCAAGATTTTTTCTACATATTCCAATGTAAAACTTTTATTGTCAATTGCGGCCCACCCTACCCCTGGGAGTCATGATTTAACAAATTTGAATCTACACTACCTGAAGATGTTTCCATATTTCATCTCTCTTGGCCCAGTGGTTCTGGAGAAGGAGATTTTTCCAATGTATTTCCATGTAAAACTTTGATCATCCATTGTGGCCCCACCCTACCCCCAGGGGTCATGATTTGAACAAACTTGAATCTACACTACCTGAGGATGCTTCCATTTTTAAAGATTTTTCCTATATATTTCTATGTTAACTTTGATCATCCATTGTGGCCCCACCCTATCCCTGGGGGTCATGAATTGAACTTGAATCTACACTACCTGAGAAAGCTTCCATATAAATTTGACTCAACATGGCTTTGCTGTTCTTGAGAAGAATATTTTTAAAGATTTTCCCTATGTATTCCTATGTAAACTTTGATCCTCCATTGTGGACCCATCCTATCCCCTTGGGTCATGATTTGAGCAAACTTGAATCTACACTACCTCATAATGATTCAACATAAGTTCATATTTCCAAACACAATGGTTCTTGAGAAGATTTTTATATGATGCCGTTAATTTTTCACTAATTCATAATTATCTCCCCTTGAAAGAAGGTGTGGCCCTTCATTTGAATCCCCATTACCCAAGGAGGCAAGTTTGGTTGAAATTGGCCCAATGGTTCTTGAGAAGAAGATGAAAATGTGAAAAGTTTACGACAACGCCAACAACGACAACGCGGACAATGACAGACAATGAACAAATTTTGATCAGAAAAGCTCAATTGAGCCTTCGGCTCAGGTGAGCTAATAATAATAAACATAAACATTTCAAGAGGTCTTTCCACAGAAAGGTGGAAAGACCTAATAATAATAATAGTCAGAACAATTTCAATAGGTCTTTCCACAGAAAGGTGGAAAGACTTAATAATAAGAAAAAACAGAAGAATCCACAGAAAGGTGGAAAGACCTAATAAAACACTAGTAGACTAATTGTTCAGAGAACAATTAGAGGCCTTTCCACCTTCTTGAGTGTTTTCATATCATTTGGCTTCAAAAATAAGAATGCAAGAAAATAAATCTCAAAATTTGATTTTTTGCTACTATTTATTGGTGGGATCTGTCCTCTGAAGAGTTCTAAAGGTCTTTGCACATCTCCAAAAAAGATGTTTATTTTATTTATTTTTCTCTCTTTCCCTTTTCTCTTCCTTTCTCTTCCTCTTCCTTTCTCTCTCTCTCCTCTCCTCTCTTTTGCTTCCATGTTTATGCTTCGCTTGCTATGCACACACTGTTTACATAGTAACCATAGGGGCTTGTCTTCCGGATTGTTAAATGTAAAATAAATTTTAAAAATTTTGAATCTTCTTTAATTACACTTAAAAGTTTTTAAAATAGAGATTCTGACACTTTCAGTCAAGAAAAAATAACGTTTAAAAAAGACGTAACACACCTATATACATAAACTCTGTAGGTGTGGTATGTCTTTTTTATTTTCAATTCACCTGAACTTGATACTGTCCTCCATGGTCAATCAGACAAAGCTCACTCTCTTTGGCAATCAGTGCTCTGGACTGTCGATCTAAATTAATTATTGTCCAGCTACTGGGGGCTGAAGAAAGGCCTGAAAAATAAATTAATTATGAATCAGTTACTGTAAATGACGTAACATATTTATTTAGCATGTGGGATATTTGCAGGATACTGATTTTTCAACAAATATCATAATAGATTTAACAGCAATAAATACCAGACAACACTTTAAAGATAAAATTGTAAATTTAAGGTAAAGAAAAGTGACAAAAATTTTTAAACATTCTTGAGATTAAACCCGACTTGCCTGCGTGAGAGGCACGACATTAATCACTGTACTATTGGGGATGCACGCTTTGAGAGGAAAAGTGACTAATTTCTAGAATAAGGATTTATTAATTTTAAATAAAGTATATATTTAGCACTCAGGTAAGACTTTCTATTATCCCTACTTAAATCATTAAAAAATATTGAAAAGCAAAAAAGTTGAAAAAAAAATCAATTCTTGAAATTCACTTCAAATGGTGACTGGAAACATCGATGACGCATGAAAAATTAAATGAACATTTACAAGTCATCCTCTAAGATCTCTGACATGTCTTATATTCATATCTTTAGCCATTCTGGAGGAGTTGCGAAAACAATAATCCATTTTAAAATCAGGAAAATGGCCATAACTTGGAACCGGAAGGGAATTTTTCAAATTTTCTTTGTGATGAACAAAGTTCATATCATGTTCCATTACCTCTGAAAGTTTCACTGAAATCCAGTGAATACTCAGTCAAAATACAGAATTTGACTGAGATTTTTGTTCAAATATAATGATATAAATAAATTGTTAAGATGAACAATTTTGCTTCAGTAATGTTTAACAAAATATTGATCATTAAAGGGTTATAGATTAAAGACTTTCGGCCCTTCTTGGCCCCTAATGTGAGAGGTCAGCCCCTTTTTTCTTGATATCATCTTAAAGCTCTCATGATTTTGACCACTTTTTGTTCAACAACTATTCAGAAATCCTTTTTTGTTTTTGGGATAAATGCAAAAGAAATATTAAGGGCCGACCCTTCAAGTCCTAAATGGGGACGTCTAGCAAAAATTGAAAGAGTGCATATTGTTCAGAATATTATTTTGAACGTCTTTTGTTCAATACTGTTTATCAAAATATTCTTCCTTTTCGAGATATATTGTGCCAAAGATTATGGAATCTGGCCCCTAATGACCCCTTATTGCGTAACATATGATGTCAACATCATGTTATTTAGTTAAAGAGTGTGATTATGAACTATTTCGCTTCAGTAATATATTACAAAATATTGATCATTAAAGAGTTATTGATTGTACATTTTTGGCCCCTCTCAGCCCCTAATTTAAGGGGTCAGACCCTTTTCCTTCATATCGCCTAAAAGCTCTCATGATGTTGAACACTTTTTGTTCAACAACTATTCAAAAATTTTTTTTCGTTTCCAAGTTATATGCGAAAGATATATTTAGGGGCCGGCCCTTCAACTCCTTAATGGGGACTTCCAGTGGTTCTGGAGAAGATTTTTTAAAGATTTTTTGTATGTATTTCTATGTAAAACTTTGATCATCCATTGTGGCCACACCCTATCCCTGCGGTTATGATTTTAATAAACTTGAGTCTACACTACCTGAGGATGTTTCCATCTAAGTTTCATCTTACCTGGTCCAGTGGTTCTTGAGAAGATCTTTAAAAGATACCATTAATTTTCACTAATTCTTAATTATCTCCCCTTGGAAGAAGGTGTGGCCCTTCATTTAAACAAACTTTAATTACAAGGATACTTTGTGACAAGTTTGGTGGAAATTGGCCCAGTGGTTCTTGAGAAGAAGTCGAAAATGTGAAAAGTTTATGCATGACGCACACCCACATGACGTAAGACAAAAACAGATAGCAATAGGTAACCTGAGTGACTCAGGTGACCTAAAAATTACTAAAAGTTTTTGTTAACCTGCATTTTGTACACAAATGAATTCCCGTTAAAAACAAGAGGCCCAAGGGCCTTAACGGTCACCTGAGTACAATACAACAATTTAGAGGATCCATACACTGATAAATGAAGCTTTGTTGCTCAAAAGCAAGAAAAATAGTATGATTAGCATCTTCAAAATAATTGGTCTAGTATCTATCTGTCCCCTCTTTATCACTATAACCATGCACACTATTAACAAAAGTCTATTTTTTAAACCCATATTATTACTTCTCACATTGGCCTCTCTTTGCCTTTGAAGAACATTTTAAAAGATAAGCTACTTTTGTTTCATTTTTATTCATCTATTATTTCCAAGTCTGTACCTGATCATTTAAAACTATGAAAGTACTTTTTGAATTATACAATAAATATTCTTGCATAATTCTCTTATTCAATTAACCTTTCAAATACATTATTTACAGTGATTAATTATCAAAGTTGAATGACAAAGGGGAATAACTTCGCTCAGCAGAATACAAATTAATAGAGCCCTGGCCAGGACCAGAACACTTGACTAAATAGTCTAAGTGTTCAAAATTGTGGTAAAAATACCCTTGCATATTAATTAAAACTTTTATTCTGTTTGCTTCGAATATGCCCAGAAGCATAGAAGATTTTCAAAGAAATGCATTTTCACAATATTATTAAATAAATAAAGCCCCACCCTTACACCAGAACATCTGACTGGAAGAAGCACCGTTGCTCATCATAACTATACACTTGTTTCTTTGCTTTATAACCAGTAGTAGAAAAAAAAATATTTTGAAAGAAAGTATGCATTTTCACTATATAATCAATAGAGACCCCCCCACCCCCACCCTTCACCAGAACCCCTGACCCAGGGGCCATGGATTTCACAACTTTGGATGAGGCATTCTTCCTTATCATAACCATGCACTTCCTTGGTTTGAATAATACCCAGAAGCAGAGAAGAAGATTTTGAAAGAATTTATGCATTTTCCCTATAAAATCAATAGAGCCCTGCCCTAACACCAGAGTCCCTGACCCAGGGGCCATGGAATTCATAATTTCTGAGGAGGCAGCCTTGCTCATCATATCTATGTACTTAGTTTATTTAATATCCAGGAGCAGAGGAGAAGATTTTCAAAGAATTAATGCATTTCCACTATATATATCAATAGAGCCCCACCCTAACACCAGAACCTGACCCAGGGGCCATGAAGTTCATAATTTTGGAAGATGCAACCATGCTCGTCATAACTATGCACTAAGTTAGTTTATTTAGTACCCAGGAGCAGAGGAGACTTTCAAAGAATTAATGCAATTTTTCTATATAATCAATAGAGCCCCACCCTAACACCTGAACCCTTGACCCAGGGGCCATGAAATTCACAATTTTTGAAGAGGCACTCTTGCTCTTCATAACTATGTACTTAGAACAGGGAATTATTTAAACTTAGACTAATTATAAATCCTGGATTTTCAGAAAATTTTGAAATCAGGTGTAGTGCCTGAAAACTAACTTAGTTTTGTTTGAAATATCAGTTTTCACTGTAGTAGATACTGTCTAAATGGGTAAGTGTGTATATAAGAAGCTAATATAATTGAATTATTGTTTATTTTTATTCATTCATGTTTTTATTGTGTTTCAATTTCATATTTTTATTGGGGTTTTTTTTCAGTCATAATTATTATTTCTAGGGTAAATGGCTTTTATGCAGTGTATCTGGTGTTCTACTGTTGTATCTTAGGGGGTTAGTTGATTTGCAGGGTTTTAAACTAACTTTTGCTAGCCATGTGGGCTACTGAACTTTGCCATCCCAGGGGCCCACATCCAAATTTAGTTGCCCACACTTTTATTTTAAAAATTAAAAGGACAAAACACAGTTTATTTTTGTCTATAGAAGGTTTTAATCATTCAGATATTTCAAATTCCATTTCAATTTCCTTCAAATTTTCAAAAACTTCATTTTCAGAAATGTCATCACTTAGATCATCCTCTGAATCATACTCTTCATCTGCATCTCCGATTGCATGACTGGTTTCAGATTCTTCTTCGCTTGCATCAATGGGTTCTTCTTCATCTGCCTCACGGTTTTCTTCTTCTTCCATGGCATTGCTCTCCTCAGGATGATTCACAGCAATGACAGCATCACTGTTTTCCTCCATTTCTTCAGTCTCTATGCTCTTCTTCCTTTCAAATAGTGGGCGTCTTTGCCTTATGGAACTGCTGTTCCAAGAATGTATTGCTGGCTTTGGGTCATAGTCCATAATGTTTTTGGAGTGAAGCTTAATAGAGAGAGCATGATTAAGTGTGGTTTGATTGAGTCTAGATCTTAGATTTGTTTTGAGGCATTTCAATTGGGAAAACCCTCTTTCTGCTTCTGCAGAGCTTGGTGAAAGAGTGAAAATGAGGTCAATAACTGCAAGGATGTTGGAAAACTTGTTCTCAAATTTTCTCTGTATAAGGACCCAGTCACTTCCAAGAAGATCACTACAATTTAAACAAACAACTTTAACAAGTTTCTCAAAGATTATATTGGCAAGTAATTAGTTGCACTCAACATTTTTTTGATATATTTACCTCTTGTGTATTTCCTTTTTAATCATTGTCCATTCAATTTCAGCTTCAGGAACATTCACTCCAGCCTCTATGAGAACAGGATCAAAGTGCTCAAGTAGAATTTGCAACTCCTTATCCCCGAATTCTGCAATTATTTATAATTTTTTTAAGTTATTATATTTCAACCTAATTAATTTTTCCTTTTTCAAGCACTAAAATTACTTTTAAAGATTCTCTAGAAAAAACAGAAAAGAAAACACAAAATGTATTCAAAATTAGAACTGAACCTGGAAATAAAAATCAATGGGAACTGAACCTGGAAATTAAACATAATAAACTTGAATCTGGAACTAAAATAACCATCAATTCAAACTTGAAAGTTCAAACCAATACATGAACAGACTATAAACCTCTCAGATTTTGCCATTCCTTTGGCCATGCTTTTAAATCAGTTATGTGTGTTGCATTAACAACAGGCATTGTTGAAGATGGTGCAAACTCTGAAAATCTCTTCTGAAGAGCAGACTATGCTTTCAATGAAAGTGGTTTTTATTTGATTGAAGTGTTGAAAGCCAGTATTACACAACTTAGTGCCCTTATACTGATCATCTAGCTTTCTGAGGTTAGGCCCAACACTGAAATACATCAGCATCAAACTTTTGACTTTGAATTTATGAATTAACAATATCTGTAATTACTGAAAAACTACAGGAGAACAAACCTTGTTTTGCTCTTCCTTACAGCTTCCAGTGCACTTTTCAAGGAATCATGCTGACATGATATTAATGCATTCCTGTGCTGAAGGTTCAGTGATAGATGACGCAAAGGTGCAAGGACATCCAGCAAAAAGAGCATAAATCCAACAATAACTTTGGACTTTAAGAGTTTCAAAAAGCCTTTTGACTTTGCCTTAGCATCAGTTGAAACCCTTTCTCTTGTCTCCAATAACTTCAATTAGAAAAAATAATTAGGAAAATACAACAATTTTGACTCTTGTAAAATTAAAAAAATAAATTCAAAACATTTAGAAATTGATGAGTTAAATAATTACCTGTTCCATATGGGTTAATTATAATAAATTTGTATGATGTAATCACATGGAAGATGGCAGTGACCTGATGACCAATCCATCGAGTTCCTCCGACTCTAGTTGGAATGAGCAGCTTTTCATCCTGAGACTTTGTAGTTTCAAATGTTTTCTGCAGAACTGCTATGTTAAGAGCACTGTTAATTGTGATAAAAATAGTACAGTCCAGCTAATAAAATGTTCACTCGTTCTTATGTCTTCACTTTTTTAGTTACATCCTTCAAGCTTAACTCTAGCCGATGAGCCATACAGTGGATAGTAACAATTGATGGACAGTCTTTCTCCAGGATAGCTCTAACACCAGATTTGCATCCTGTCATGACACTAGCTCCATCACAACTCAAACACACTAGTTTATTCGATATCTGACTCCAGTCCATCTTCAGATTACTGACAACTGTCTCTTGTAAACCGTAAACAATATTTTCAGCAGTAGCTTTATTCGCTGAATGAACACCAATGAAATCTACAGTCACAATACCTGCTCTGCATCCTCTCACAAACCACATCTAATGTTCCTTGACAGCTGAATCAGTTGACCCGTCTCCAATCACAGGTAAAAATTTGGTGTCTTTGATCTGATTAGCTATCTTCTGAAACTCAACATAAGCAATAAACTGAATAAAAACTTTGGCCGAGTTAATGTTTCTATACGTTCTCCCTACATCAAATCCTTTCATTGCATCTAAATCACAAAGCCATGAAAAATCACTAAGTGGTCTATTTTTTTTAATGAGTGCATGACAAGTACGGAACATTTTTTCTAACTTTTCAAAGTTCTCTTTGTTAAGTGTAGAGATAATCTTGCCAGCTTCAGACTCTTCTACAGGCTTACTCTTTCCCTCATTCACCTTCACTGCATGTTTATGTTGTAAGGAATTTTCGTGTTTTGTAATGCTATCTAGTTTGTACGAGGTACAGCCTATAACAAACAGACAGGACCCAGTAGTACTCATTGGTATTTGTTGGCAATAAGTGCAAGTCATACCTTTTTCCGTGTCAATTAACCATGGTCTGTTTATCGTCCATGCAGTCAAAAACTTTCACTGTCTTTTAGATTTATCATAGACATCGTGATATTCTTTTCTATCTAATTTTGTTTTCTTTGGTTGACTGACGCCATCTATAAACCGCCACATGATTACAATTGTCAGAATCAGTTAGACGCTTTGAGAATAATGTTTCTCGGTTTTAACTACAAAATGCTTTACTGATAATGATCTAAGTAGTCTTGATCATCAAGACGTGACGACTATAAAGCGTTTTTTTTTGTTTTGTTTCGTTTTGGTAAAGACAAGCGTCTTTATGATCGAAACTACGACTTGCCAAAATGAAAATAGGAAACGTTCGGACAAAACTGGAAATTGTCATGCAGGCAACTAAAATTGCATTTTAAAATCGCCCACACGGACGTTTAGTCGCAAATGGCGAGTGGGCGATTGTTAATTTCAAACCCTGGATTTGTGATGCCAGGCATCGACTAACCCCCATCTGCGCATGCATCATTATTTTCTTGCTAAATTCTGCAGTTTTCTGCAATCAAACGGCAATATTAAAATAATCTCTCGAATGTCCGTCATTAAAATATGCTATGACTCCACTGTTTTCGCAAAACGTTCCTTCCGAGTTGCAGACATCCGTTAAACATTGCCAACAACTCACAGCTTCATAGTCCCCATGAATGAAGACCAGCTGAAGAAATGACTCGCAGCAAACGAAAATACATACCGATGCGTATTCAGCACGACAACTGCAAACACTTACATATGTTTTCACAATCATAACAACTTTTAAATCCAACGAAATGCCCAGAAAAACGCAGCGATGTAAACACTACCAAATTTACAGCAGTTTCCTAATGCAGACAACCACTCCTCGACATCACAGTCGTAACACACGACGTCACAGGTACACTGTTTTCCCGAACTTTTTCTGAAGCAAAATGGCGATTAAGCATTGTACGTAATATAAGGTATACTGTCTTTGTTGTTCAGGACACGTACTTTTAATTGTCTGTAAAAATTTCTCCTTTAACCAGGTAATTGAATATCACAAGAGGAAAGGAAACTGGAATGTCTTTAGTTCAGAAATCGGTCTTTGAAATGTGAAGATCCATGATCAGCCCACTTGTTTCACCTCCTGCTAAGAGGTGCATATTTAGTGTGCAAATCGAGAGTTTTCACAAGCCATTGTGACGTCACCCTCAATAATTTGTAACAGATTAGAGAAATCTTACAAATGAATCAATAAAAAAAATGATAATAAAGAGTTAAACTGCGGAAAACATAAGTCTTGTGTACTATAAACAAATTATTACTGATTAATCAGGTGTAAGGCACAACAATTCTCCACAAGGCAGCATTGATATAGTAGTACTTGATGTAGGCTACATGTAATACAGTATGATAGTACTTGATGTACATGTAAATATATTGTAGATAATCCGTTTATTTGAGACACCCCACCTGCCCAAGAAATAAATTTGTATTGAACCCTTTTATTGATTGATTTGTGTATGATCAAGAACTAACAAAAAGTGGGTTGACTGGAACGGGGGTGGGGGGGTGGGGGGGTCGACTTCTTATCGTTCATATAGGTCCCATAGCTAATAGCAAATGGATTTCTATTAAAATATCTATAAATCCTCAGCAATTTTATATGATATTGGATAATGATCCCCTTTTATATTAAAAATTTTAAAAAAACAATTCTAGATACCTACCCCCACCAGGAAAAATGCTCCCGTATACTCGGTGAAATTCGTAAGTTTCTCTATTAAAATATCGAAAGCCATGCATGCTTTTGTTCATACTTTATTTATAGAGTCTTTATACAAGCAAAATTAAGATGTATTATAATAAGTTTTAGTGTGTGTCCGTGTATGTTTGTGTCCCACCCAACATCCCCTTGAAATCCTCCATTGAACACAGGTGCAAAAGACATTTATAAATATTTACCCTTGGTTCAGCCAAGATATTTAAGAAATAAGGTATCATTTTTTAAACATCTATCGGGCTATAAATACGGGTTGGTCACGAGATCAAATTCCATAAAGCCCGAAGCTGGGTAAGCCTACATATCTCCATTGTGACGTCATAATGCCACACTTGACGTCAAAACTATAGGCCTAGTGCAAACTGTTTTGTTTCCAAAATAATGGTTGAAAGACATTTATAAATTTTCGCTTCATGATCACGCGGTTCATGAAATATGCTGAGGTGAAGCGTCTTTGTTCATGTTCTCATGAATTTTCAAAAATTAAATTAATTTTTCAGATATATTCCCGTGAGCATGATGAGTTGAAATTTTTTTAAAACGTATAACGTTATGCTCAAAATAATTTTCTTTCTCTAGTATACCTGGTACCTCCGTAGTTCCTCGATTGTCAGAGTTAACCTCTCTTAATTTCGTCTGTCATTCTTACACACGTTTTTTTTGCTAGATTTGTGAAAACTTGCAAAAAGAAACCTTTCTTTTCATCAGAAGTGTGTTGAGTTTCATTTTTTTTACCAAATACGACGCATAAAACAACTTACTACGACAAATGTTTACGCAATATATGTGCCGATGATTCAATGTTTGCAATGTACATGGTCGATGTAAGCGTTGAAAATGCTAGAGAAGATCTTACAGAGGAAAACAATTTCCTCTGCGATATTTTTTTTAAATACGTTCATGTCCACCATGCAACCTGAAACTGGTCTATACACGTATATATGAAAATCGCATTTGTTTATGCTTCCATATAGGCCTATATTCATTATACTCACTGAGAAATCACGCCGTCTGAAGCTTTTAGGAAATGAATATCTATTCATAGATGTAAATCCTATAGTTAAAAAAAAAAAACGATCTCAAATAAAATTCTAGTATTTTAATTAAAACTAGAGCATGTAAAGATCCAGGTATGAATTAAATTTATTTATGAAATAGATTACAGCGTTCAGAACTACGACAAAGGCTAGACGTGTCAAAACGAAAAAACACATGGATAAAAAAAAATCTGCTCGACGCTCACCAACACTCTGCAACATCACATCTTTAGGGCCTATCTTATTCTTTCTCCATTTTAAAAATATTGCCATGAAGACCTTTTGTCATGGGCGTAATCATAATCACGCTCCTTATTCCGGAAATGGTTACCGTAAATCTTTTTTTTTTAAACATCACATGAGTCGACAGGCTCCATACAGTGTCAATTCTCCGGGACTACTTTCCCTACGAATAATGAAAATCAGGTCAAACATGAAGGTCAAGGGTAAAAAAATCAAAGCATGATCGAAACATCTTGTCACAAGCAATGCACATGTCAAATATGAAAGCCCCATCTTTTCTCAATCAAAAGTTATAAGGAAAGATAACATTTTTGAAAAGTAGGTCAAACTTCAATGTCAAGGTCACAGGGTCAAAATCATGGTATATTTAGAAAGGTCTTGTCACAGGTAATAAATATGTGTCATACGAAAGTCCTATCTTTTCTCTTTCAAAAGAAATTTTACCAATTTAAAGTAATGTTAATTTTTTTTAAAAGTAGGTCAAACTTTAAGGCCAAGTTCACATGGTCAAAAATCATACTATTTTTGGAAAGGTCTTGTCACAGGTAATGTACTTGTGAAATATGAAAGCCCTATCTCTTCTCATTGAAAAGTTATGACCAAGGTTAAAGCTTTTGTGACAGACTGACAGACCAATGAAATTTAATGTCCCCTTACTTTGTGAAAGCTGGGAACAATAATTTGTATGGTACATAATGTATATCATTGTTTTACACATGCATACATATTTTAAAATAAAAGTAAATGTTATTCAACATAACTGTTTTTTATTTGAATACATATAGCTAAGAGGCAAATGATAAAATGATCACTGTGACACATCAGTGTTACATTGTGTGTTCTTTTAATCATTTATTTAGAATTAGATATGTATCAATCATAACTAATTTGATACCCCACAATGGCCCAAATCCAGAAAAAGTGGGGTTTTCATCAAAGCTTCTTGATTGTGTTGCTTTAACTTTCAAATTAATTTCTTGCTAGGTAAAAACAAAGCAAATTTATATAAATTTAGGGTTTTCCATTTGTTCCTGGTTTTGATTGAATTTAAGTTTACATGTAGATACCAAATTATAGATTTTGGGATAATGAAAAAGCTGGTTTGATACAAAATTTTTTGATAATGTATTCAGCAATTATAGAACGTGTACAGAAAAAATATTAATTTCAAATTTATTAATTTCAAAAAGAATACTTTCCTGAGCTGAGAATCCTAAGTCCTCAAGTTATTCTTTTCACATACAACACCCAAAATCTGGGCCATTGAATTTATTTTGCAATGTTTTTCATAAATATTATAAAAATCAATCCAAACTTTGCTATCATATAGTGATTATGTATTTTAATTTGAAATCATGAAGATTCAATATCACTAAATCAAACTGAATGTGAAACAAGAGGCCCATGGGCCACAACGCTCACCTGAGTAACTTTGGCCCTGCTGTTCTTCACCAGACTTTCCCCCATGTAATACACCTATTGTGGTCCCATCCTATCCCAGGGGTCATGATTTTAACAATTTAGAATCTACACTACCCCAGGATACTTCTACATTAGTTTCAGCTTTTCTGGCCCAGTGGTTCTTGAGAAGAAGATTTTTTAAGATTTTTTCTATATATTTCAATGTAAAACTTGGATTCCCTATTGTGGCAACGCCCTACCCCCGGGGGTCATGCTTTTAACAATTTATATCTACACTACCCCAGGATACTTCTACATTAGTTTCAGCTTTTCTGGCCCTGTGGTTCTTGAGAAGAAGATTTTTTAAGATTGTTTCTATATATTTCAATGTAAAACTTGGATTCCCTATTGTGGCCCCGCCCTACCCCCGGGGGTCATGATTTGAACAATTTAGAATCTACACTACCCCAAGATGCTTCCACATTAGTTTCAGCTTTTCTGGCCCAGTGGTTCTTGAGAAGAAGATTTTTAAAGATTTTTTCTATATATTTCAATGTAAAACTTGGATTCCCCATTGTGGCCCCGCCCTACCCCCGGGGGTCATGATTTTAACAATTTAGAATCTACACTACCCCAAGATGCTTCCACATTAGTTTCAACTTTTTTGGCCCAGTGGTTCTTGAGAAGAAGATTTTTAAAGATTGTTTCTATATATTTCAATGTAAAACTTGGATTCCCTATTGTGGCCCCGCCCTACCCCCGGGGGTCATGATTTGAACAATTTAGAATCTACACTACCCCAAGATGCTTCCACATTAGTTTCAGCTTTTCTGGCCCTGTGGTTCTTGAGAAGAAGATTTTTTAAGATTTTTTCTATATATTTCAATGTAAAACTTGGATTCCCTATTGTGGCCCCGCCCTACCCCCGGGGGTCATGATTTGAACAATTTAGCATCTACACTACCCCAAGATGCTTCCACATTAGTTTCAGCTTTTCTGGCCCAATGGTTCTTGAGAAGATTTTTAAAGATTTTTTCTATATATTTCAATGTAAAACTTGGATTCCCCATTGTGGCCCCGCCCTACCCCCGGGGGTCATGATTTGAACAATTTAGAATCTACACTACCCCAGGATGCTTCCACATTAGTTTCAGCTTTTCTGGCCCTGTGGTTCTTGAGAAGAAGATTTTTAAAGATTTTTCCTATATATTTCTATGTAAAACATTGATTCCACATTGTGGCCCCGCCCTACCCCCCGGGGGTCATGATTTGAACAATTTAGAATCTACACTACCCCAGGATGCTTCCATATAAGTTTCAGCTTTACTGGCCCTGTGGTTCTTGAGAAGAAGATTTTTTAATGACCCCACCCTATTTTTGTCTTCTCTTGATTATCTCCCCTTGTGAGGGGACTTGGCCCTTCATTTTAACAATTTAAATTCCCCTTCACCCAAGGATGCTTTGTACCAAGTTTGGTCAAAATTGGCCCAGTGGTTCTTGAGAAGAAGTCAAAAATGTGAAAAGTTTACAGACAGACGGACAGACAGACGGACGGACGACGGACAAAATGTGATCAGAAAAGCTCACTTGAGCCTTCGGCTCAGGTGAGCTAAAAATGCAAAGGTACCTAAAAGTTTCACAAGCAGGAGTGGGATTTGGGCCAGGCTTCCTATTTTCAACAGAAAAAAATGGATACAATGACATGGGACGGTTCGATCTTACTGAAATGGAAAAGTGGAAGGGGTGGGGGTGAGGACTGCCCTTCAATGAAAATTTTAATGCTACAGTATATGTATATTAAAACTAAGAAAAATTCCAAATATCCTCCAAAAAAGTGCCCCCCCCCCCCACCACCGCAAATGCTACGAGCATTGTCATTGAAAAAACGAAATATCATTTATCAAACCAGAGGAATATTTCCTATACAAACGACAAAAACACTGATAAGGGTGAATTAAAAAAAAATGACCACCAAACTGAATTTTTTTGGCAAAATTCAACTACTCATAACATATTTTTCACTTATATCATCATATTGCAAATGCATTCTAGTTTAAAATCCTGAAGTGGCAATAGAACAGACAATTGGATTAAAAAGTTTCAGAATTTTTATTAGTAAAATTTCTTTTGAAAAAAGAAAATATCATTACACCTTAAAAGACTTTCTAAAATACATAATCACAAGAAATTATAGTTTTTTATGCTTCAAAATGGTAAAAGGGGTAAAAATGATTAAATCTAGACCTTGAATGAGTATCTTCTCTTGTACATATGACAAAAAAGTGGCTTTTTGATTGTTATTTTACATTTTTTTTTTTCAATTGTGGTTTGAAAAGTTTTAATAAGAAAAAAATATGAAGCAATAAAATTTCTCAAAATTCACTTTTTTGTCAGTTCAAGTCAATTCTTTAAATCTAAGCCAAAAAAGAATTGTTATATACGAGTTCTCTTACGAAAAATACTAGATTTTGAAGTGACCCTATGTTACATTATTGTGTTGCACTCCTGACATCTGATATGTATTTTATTTAACATTGTTTTAAAAATTATAACACACAATAACCCATTCTTACTTTGTAAATCAATTTGTCATGTTGATATTTTTCATTGTTTACAGGAGGTTTTTCATATTTTGAAGACCTTAAAACATGATTATTTGCAAACTGTAACATACCGTATTTGGCCGAATATAATACGCATTGGTGTAAAATACGCACCCCCCTTTTTGAGCCTGAAAATGGGGAAAAAAACGCAGTTCAGTTGTATTATACGCAGCAGAAAATTTTACCAAGCAGTGTTCTGAACTTTTGAAAATCGCTGTAATTTGCTATGAAAATCGGCGCGGAGATAAAGTGCCGAAAATTTACAGAACACGATATTTTATTCAAATGCGTTTTTACATGTATTTCTTAATCTTGACTTTCCATATCGCGGCAATCTGGAGGAAATTATTTATTTTAACAGAGCACGAGATAATGTTGCATTAAAGTATTAACAGAGTTTATTATAAATTTTTTTAGCATACGGTGATATTGAAATTATATGTCGCTGTATTCTAACTATTCTTTGTGGAAATAATTTTATTTCAACAAAGCACGAGATATTGTTGCAAGTTTAACAGTTGTCATATTTATTTTTAGTTTAAGGTAATCATGTTGAAAATTATGTAAATTTAACAGGGCAAGCGATATTCGCAACATCAAAGTATTCATAGACTACGATCTTCCTCTTTTGAACTTGAAATTAATTAATTAAATTAATAGCTGATGTTATAAAAAATAAAATCAAAATTTAACAAGCGTGTAAAGTGTAGTTATCAACACACCTCCAAAGCTGTGAAAAATGATGTACAAAGGAGGGATATATGTCTTCATACATCGAGGTAATCTTCGTGGATATCTTATTTTCTACAGAGCACGAGTAAATGATAACACCTTAGTACTTCATATTTCCTTTTTTAACTCTCAATCATTTTAACACGAGGCCGATATAAGATAAATTAAAAGTACATTTAACAAGCGTTTAACTGTTTATTTAGTCGTAATCAACACAGCCTTATACATACGAAAGATCATAAACCAACCTCCAATTTTTAACAAAGAAAATAATCAAAGCCATTAATAAGGGCAGTAAATCAGTGCTCTAACTGTAAAAACAATGCTTTGGAGTCGGTAAACAATTTAATTGCCTGGAGGGGTGTTGAGGGGTAATTATCAAGTGACAAGCGCATGTGTTCACAACATTGGCTTCCATTCATTGGGACATATAGAGGGGTGTTTATGTTGAAATGAATTTTCACTGAGTTATTTAAAACCTAAAATAAACTTTATTTTATTGTATTTCATTAAAAAATGACTTACTACTTTTTTGACTGAGTGTCTGACTGATTAGGTACATGTGTTCTATGATTACGGGACCACGTGGCAAAGGAATGTGTGAACATCTATAAATAACATCGTTAATGGCGGCCTACATGGAGACGATGAACATGCAGCTCAAATTAATTTTAACTTGCTTTTAAATTTAATTTAACTATCAAAAGGTTATAAATATAACCTTTTTAACAAGCCTACATTCCCACACCAGAAAAATTCTACTCATCATTTTTTCTTTATTTTTATTCTTATTGGATGATTTATAATTCTAACATATTTGTTGCACTCCTGACCAAAAGAATTGGGGCCTTTAAAGTAGATTGTGAAGTGAAAATTACATAAGAACTTGTTCTGTTGTTTCAGTGAAGTTGAGGAGGAATTACTTGAATTTTATGACAATGTTTTAGTGTGTTTATTTTTTACGTTCATTAAAAAAATCACAAAAAAGATAAAAACACATCTGAATTGATAAAATTGAAAAAGGAAGGATTTTAATAATAAAACTGTCAATAATTTAGCATTAAATTATACAAAAAGATCATTATTAATTAATGAATACTTCTAAGCATGAATAGAAGTCTTTTCGTCACACAACTTGAATCTTTAAAAAAAATGTGTTACACTCCTGACCATAGAAATATGGATCTGAAGCACAGACAGATCCTGTAATTGATAAATCTATTTGGTAAAAATGTTCTTTGTGTCTTTATTTTCCAAAATACAAATCAGATAATCATATAATGATAACAGTTTTTTCATGCTTGGGAGCAAAACATCAAATGTTGCACTCCTGACATTTTTGGGTATGCACATATAATGCTGCTTGTGATTTATATAACATTTTTAAGTTTTAAAATGTATATCAGTTATTATTTTACACTTCCAAAATTCTTTTTTGTCTTAATTTTCTATCAGAATTTTACAATTGATGTTTTTTTGGCAACACTACATTTTTTCTGTTGCACTCCTGACATGGTATAACATTTTTTTAAACATCAGCCATGACCACAACCTGATTAAACAAAAGTTATGACAGTCCACATTTAAAGCTCAATACTTTGAATATAATCAGGAAAGTCTTTATTTTCAACATGAAGCATTATTTTTTATTTCACAGAGCTCCAAAAAATATTGAAATTTCAAAATGTCACAAAAAGGTGTTGCACTCCTGACAATTTTAGCATCATTTTTGGGCATAACTTTTTTGTTAATTGAGATATCAATGAGATATTTGGCAGGTATTTAGACACTATCTAAAGACATATGCTGAGACATAGAAATCTATTTTCATTGCCTGTATTTTTAGTGTGGGTTGATAAATATGCGTTTGGTCATTTTTTTTTTAATTCACCAATAAAAATGTTCGTATGTAGTACAGCTTATTTTCTGTTCACACAATGCCTTCAACATGGAAACAGCTAAGTGCATTGCTCACTTGGACCGACTATTCTGAGAACCGATTAATTAATGATATACATAAAATGACGACTGATACAGTTACAAATTTTTTACCGGAGGGGGAGGGGGCTTTTTTCTGAACATAACTTTTTGCTGTTGAAAATGTTCAAATGTTCAGGCCGCCCGATTTCATCTTGTAGTAAATATATTGAAATCGGCATGGTAATGTACATGTATTAACGACATCTGTTTGTGGGAAAAGATGGAACCTATCCATTCCCGTCCCACGAAATAGCATTTTCGAATTAGACATTTTCTATTTCTTTCTTTCTTCTTTTTTTTTTTTTTGTTAGTTGTAAAAAATTTTTTTTTCTGGCTGGCCCTATATTCAGATACAATACTACGCGTGCCTGTTAATCGATGCTGAAAATGTATTGTATTTTGATTTTGTATGAAATGTTTTACATCCTCAAAATTTCGTTGATTTTTTTTTCCCCAATTATATAATCGGGTGGATGAAAAAATAATTCCCGTCTTTAATAAATACAAAAGAGACAAAGGACATGATAAACAGGGAAAATGCCATAATTTTTCTTAAACAGTTTCATCCCTGTGTATAATAATCTTGACCCATTTCTAAGTTCCACCATATAATCTTATGAATATTTTTTTTCGCCTTCAAAGTACAATTAAGTGTAATTTTTAACTTTATTTACTGATTCAACAAACATGTTTGCATAAAAGCTACCATGTTGATTGTGGTTAATGATAGACCTAATGTTTTTTTTATGAATTAAAAATTCAGTGCAAGTTATTTTTTTTATATAAGCACATAGATAACGCAACTTGTTTTAAAAAATCATCTCGTGTGTATAAACATATAAAATTAAATATTTATATATAAAATTTAGAGAGGGTTTACATCAGGAAATTTGCTATATATTTTCATGTATCAACAGCAAAAGGGTTATAAATTTTCATTCGCATTAATCATATTTAATTAAAAAAGATATTAGATCTATAGAGTTCCTTTGTAGTAAAGTTGTAAATTTTCCGCGCTGATTTAACTGTGATGTCACGCAGTTAACACGGTTCAACGGGGTCATATCAAAAAGCCTGTGGCAGCGATGATATGGAGTTGTAGCATAACGTAATACTGAGCTGTCTGGAGCTTGATGAGTTGATCACGTGACGCCATGCAATCGCTTCCTTAATAGTGTTATATAAAAGAAAACATTTGCAAATGTAAATATTTGGATGTGAAATCGTTTTTTTTTTTTTTTAATTTTAAACTAGTCTTTATAGATTATAAGTTCGAATAAAATCTTAGCTATACAGTGCGGTCTCGTTATTACGATGTTCATTTTGTCACTGGAAAATATCGTAATACCGAGGGCAACGTAATAAAAGTTCCCAATAAAATCCATTAAAACATCGTTTTGAAAGTTTGTTATTTTTGTGGAAGGTGTATTTTTGCCCTTTTGTTCCCTTCTTCTGTTCTAATTCCTAATCAAAACGCTAATACATATATAATTTATTAACAACTTATCTTGAATAGATATCTTCATGGTGATATTTCTTCTATTTCTTTCATTTTAAAAGAAATACGTATATTTCTTATAAAAACTTCGGCGATCTATCGGATCTTCATTTATCTACCGCCATTTCCTTACTTTTACTTTCGTTTCTGACTGTAGATAATGCGTTCGTAAAAAATTCAACAAGCCGTCTTTGTATTCAATTTATAGTCGTTTACTACATAACAACAACAATTTTTAATGAGCTTTTGGGTGTTCAATGAGCTTAGAGCAGCAGTGAACAACTGATGAAAGAGTGTGACTGGCATATTTAAGGACGGAATTTGACAACGTACAAGCTATATGTCAAAATAAATTTAATTTTTTAAATTACTGAACAGAGTTCAATTAGCAGTTCAGCAATTATCGATTTGTATTTCTGCTGACACCTGTGAGGTAGTCCAAGCCACAATCAAAGCTGTTAAAACGTAAGTGAAGTTCAAATTTGGCCAAAATTATGTTTGATACCCAAGCTGTCCATTACCGCAATTTAATTGCAAACGAAATTACACAATACGTGTTTAACATACATGCACAAGATTAAATGTAACCTTTTATTTAATAAATTAATTTTATTTATTAACCAAAGTATAAAAGATAAAATAAACTTTACAGACATAGATAAACTAGAGACTACGTTTATAAATAAACAGTTTAAATTTAATTGTTTAACAATGGCTTTGACACGATGTCTCCAGTTCTGCTGACCTCGCTAGAACAGTCAAGGTGTGTGCAGTCAAGCGTCACTAATCACCTAACGGCCCTGCAAGTTAACACTCTGTCAGAGCACAGGTGTTTCAATGTTTATTTAGCGTCTCCTTAAGTGTCTACCGTCGATCAACACTGAATAAACACAGAGTGAAAAAAAATTTTGGACAGAATTTTCACATCGTAATACCGAGTCCCGGCATTTTAGGACATCGTAATAAACGGTTCTATTTTGTATAGATTTGTTAAGAAATGGTTTTGTGCTTTGAATTTACAACGTAATAAGCGTTCTATCTTATTAAACTGTCACCGTAATAACGAGTCCGCACTGTATTGTCACTTGCCAAAAAATTGAAGTATATGGAATGAGTAAGATATATGTTACTGTCGACTTAATATTTTAAGTACATGTATGATATCCCCCAAATATACTATTAGTCGCTCCATTCTTTCCCTATAATTTCTAGTAGATCTGTCATTAACAGGGGACAACTCTTCAAATATACAAATTCGGTGTAATACATGTAGCACATTTCCATCAAAACTTTTGTGTTCTACATATCTATTTTATTATGAACAGCAATACAGAGATATAACATGCTCATCAGTTTAACTTGAACTATTATACCTGCCAGGCCACCTGTGAAGAAAATGTCACTCAGAATTGCCAAGGAAAAGAAGGGCGGTTTGGGGGGGGGGGGGGGGGGTACCAAAGGAAGTGCTGTGCTTTTAGTTCCATTAAAAAATGACAATTGCTCAATTTCTATCGTCTAAGAGAGCAGTTCTTCTACATTAAAAAATAACATTAAAAACATTTTGAAGTTAAAATCTTTGTGTACGATTTTTGTTTCAGAGAAGCTTAAATATATTTTTATCAAGTGAAAACTCGATCACTAAAAGATACTTTCATAAATCGATTAGTCTGTCAAATGGTCTAGGTGCTGGCCGTGAGTGTTTTATTTTGTTCTTCACAAGTTAGATTTCTTCAAGAACCATTTCAATATTTATCAAAAACAACATGAAAATATTTTGTCGACCTTTACTGAATAATCCATTCAACAAAAATTTTTTAAAAAAGGGGGGGTACAGTACTTGAATTTCCAGAAGTTGCATTTTAAGTTATTTATTATTATTCTAATAACTGTCATCCTCATCGGATAGTCTTAAATGAATTAAACAAAAGTAATAACATAACATGTCTTTGCCTCCTGAATTTTGTAAAGACAAAAAAATTAAGAGATTACGCACAGTTCGTCCTCCTTTGACTCGCGCATCAAGCCTTGTCTTTCGGTTAAACGAAATATAGTGATACTGTGATTTGTATATTTTTATCTGATACCATTTTAATTTACTGAGTATGTAAAATTATAGAGGTGAAAATCATGTTACAGAAATCTAAGGTAACGTATTATGTATGCATCTCAATACATGTACCTGCAATTCCGTCTGTATTAAAAAAAAAATAGAAGTGTCTGATGAGACTGTAGCTTTACTGTTTTGTACTTAAGAGCATTTGCAAGGTTCCTGGCTATTGTATAGAAGTCTCTTCAACAGGTTTAATGGTACTAAATTGCCCCCCCCCCCCCCCCCCCCGAAATAAGTTTTGCAAGTTTTGGTATTTTTCTTTTCTTTTTTCGGGGAAGGGGGTATGCTTGTCAAAATTTTTCAGATATCATCAATATTCTCCCCCCATTTCCTAAAAAACGCTACTTTATGCTTGGTTTCCTCATGATGCCAGCAAATCATTTGTGAATTCTTTTGAATGAATTTTTTTCCTCTGTGCAATACAGATAAAAAATTTTGAAGTATGAATTTTGTGGCCACAAACATGAATTAATGCTTTACCTTTTGTTTGTAAAAATAATCATATAGTTACTCAGACGATCCCCCCCCCCCTTTCTTTTTAAAACACATGATCAATCGACTCTATAAAGTATGCTTGATATTATTTTCACACAAAACGTTATATATCTATAATCACACTTTTAAAACAATTTCAAGTGTACTTTGTGTTTTCACAATTGGTAACATTTGAGGAAAATACAGCGAAAATACAACACCATCCAAGTGCAAATGTGTTCATTTTAGGCATTACGGTGAATTTTAAATTTTTTTTTTCCTTTGTTTATTATGAACACTTAGTCTTCCTTTTGTCGATCCATTATCGCTCCTAAAATAGTAAGAACTATATAGATGGGAAGATTTTTGAAAGATGAATGGACGCTAAACAGAAAAAAACTTAATGAAAATGCCCTTACTACCATTTTGTCAATTACAGTTGGAGAAGGAAACAAAGAATGAAATCGGCAGCAATCTTTCCATGTGTGATCATACTACCCTGGATCTTGTTACATGATGATAAAATATTAATGATTACTTGTTGTATCAAAAATAAATTATCGTGGTGTCACAACAAATTTTACAACATATTTTCTCTATTTTTTGTGATCGGTTTTTCTCTCTTTATTATTTTTTGTGATCTGTTAACTACCAACTACGTAACTCTTTTCTTCTGGAATATGCATGCTCGATTTCACAGTTGGGCATTCTGGGATTACAACTGTAGATGAACTGTACCATGACAATTCGTTTCATTATCTATAAAAGATTCGTGCTTTGTTGTTTAACCTGTACATACGAGGGGTTATCAAAAAGTTCGTGGACTAGCGCCATAAAATTAAAACCACTTTAGGTACATTAATGAATTTTAAAATATTTAGTTAGCATCATCTTTTCTATCTATAGAATAAACCACAATTCATAGGTTTTATTTTTTAATAAATTAGTAATGTTTTTATAAGCAATGATATGTCCAGGCGGCGCAATCGCGAACATGACGCTTTTTCAACCTGAGTGTAACTAAGAAAAAACTCTTTTGATATGACCACTTGACATCCAAAAATCCCGTTAATTCAGGCATGTGATGGGACACAATTGTTCCGCAAAATGTGCAATTTTTACCCCATTCTGTATGTTCTATGAAATTTTATCCTATATTTTATAAGGAGTGTCCATACAACTTAGGACTTGAAAATGACGTCAAAAAGGGGGAGGGGTTTCTTTTTCCATCATTCTATAAAGTTTTGCCATTGAAAAAACTGGTATAGACTTAGGGAAAGATTAAACTGGCTACAGAGAAATACAATGCATCCAGAGTACTTGTTATTAAATGCCAAAAGAGATTCAAAGAGATTAGAGATGAGCAGTTAATGTCGATTTGTAGTCAAGGTGTGAAAAGTCAATCTCGTCAAAAAATGATGTTGATCATGTGTGGTTTATATTGAACTCCAACAAGCAAAATATGCTAGCATAATCAAGCGAGGATCTTTCCTTAAGTAAACCCATACCGAAATAAGTTATAACTAAGTTATAACTTTTCTGTAACTTTTTTGTACCTCAAGAAAAAGTTACATTTTAGTTATAACTTTTCTGTACCTAAAATGGACTTAGCCATTTTTAGATGTAACTAAAATATAACTTTTCTGGACTTTGTCATTTTACTGTATAACTTTTTTGTACCTTTTTGAACTTAGCCATTTTCTGGTGTAACTAAAAGGTAACTTTTCTGGACTTTGTCATTTTAATGTATAACTTTTTTGTACCTTTTTGGACTTAGCCATTTTCAGATGTAACTAAAACATAACTTTTCAGGACTTTGTCATTTTTCTGTGTTACTTTTTTGTACCTAATTTGGACTTAGTCATTTTGCAGAATGGCTACTTAGTTAAACTGAATATTTTTGGGTTTTTTTTTTTTTTTTTTTTTTTTTTTTTTTTTTTTTTTACCATACACCTAAATTAAATTTTTTTTTATATAACTGTTGAAATTTAAACATATAAAATAATAAATAAGCATAATTATATTAGTATAGTAATACAGTTTTACATACCTGTAATATCTACAGAGGATATGAATAAAAAGGTGGGGATGATTAAGGGCTACATAAAGGTACCACTGTTTATATGCAGAATTTTCTTTATCTAAAAATTATTCATATAATGAATTGCATTATATACTGCTATTACTTACGCAGACATTTATTTTTCTGTTTTGTTGTGAGTTGAGATTTTTTTTTAAAAAAAGAAAAAGGGGGGCTTCTTAGACATCTTTACTACCAATGTTTTTCTCATCCATTGCAGTCCACAGCCACATCCACTTTTAAGTTCAACAGAAGAGATGTGAAGTTGAGACTTGTAGTAAATTACATCTGAAGTTGGGAATAAATCTCTCTCTAAATCTCTCTCTCTCATTAATAAATATTTTTGTTTAATTAATATTTGTCTTGTAAGTACTAGTTTCATCTAAAGTTGGGAATAATCTCTCTCTCTCTCTTTCTCTCTCTCTCTCAGAAAATACGTATTATATATATTTCATGTTTTGTAAATTATATGCATGTACATCTTAAGGTGGAATAATTTCCCTAATTCTGGAGAAATATAAATGTTCAAGAGATATAAACAGTGGTCAAATAATATAATCTCATGAAGTCATTTAATATTTTGCACAGATTTTTCTTCGTGTGCAAAACAGTGTTAATTTCTCCATTGTTTTCTCGTGACACAGGTGTTTGTACTAGATGACCTTTTTGGCCTACACTTCGTAAATTTCAGCTTGTGTATTACGCAATGGTACAATTTTACAAGGGTTGTTTGAAATTTAAAGTAAATCAATCGTAATAAGGGTGGCTAGAAAGATAAACAACAACATACAGTGTATGCATGTTCATTTATTAACAGATATTACGATGTTGGGAATAAAGACTGCCAGTTATATTAAGATTTTAGCAAAAGACTAGGACATGTGGATTTTATTATTTGCCTGATTAAATAACCCAGTTTTACTAGTTATTTTCATAAATAAATAAAATATTAAATTCAAAATGGCGGCAACGACACAAATATGGCGGCAACGACGTCCGTTTTGTCCGTTTTGTTGGAACTCTGTTTCAAAATTTTAACACCAACTGGCTTTTTAATATTTAAGATAAGTTTCAAAATACACAATTATGTTTATTTGGATTTATAATAAATTAACTATGAATTATTTATTTATTTATTTTCAATCACGTGACTTATTCTAAGTCTCTGATTGGTCAACAACAGAGCGCGGATTTTTTCATGGACGATTTGAATGTTGGTGTGTTGAAAGTGTTGATAGAAAAACGATGACAAAATCATTCGGTAAGGCAATATTTATGTTAATATTTTGATGTTTTTGGTAGGAAATGTTTATTACCTCTAGATGGGCATTCAAAAAAGAAGAAATATGTAGAATGAACAAAATTCTAGGCATGTGAATCTCAGATTTCTTGTTTGTTTTGATTGGTATGTCAATGACAAAGACTGAAGTGAAAAAATTGAAACATAATATTTTTTCAGCATTTAGTATAGGAACAAAAAATGTTATTCTTTGTCATATTTAATTCTTTAAATATTCCTATAGATCAGTTTAATTATTAAATGACCTATATTGTGTAATTGTTTAACAGATTCTCTGAACTGTTTTAATATTGTACATATTGTAGCCTTTAAACACCACATGATCTTAACATGATATAGTGTACTGAAATTTCTAATTTTTATTTAATTTCAGCAGTATACTGGTACATTATTTCTTTCCATGAGCATCTCATGTCTGTGCCAAGCTGGAGTGAAATCCTTCAAAAATATCACCTGTTTTAGGTAAGTAAATAATCAAATCTTATTTTTATTTCAAATTCGATAAATCTAAAGCTAATTCCTATAAAGCTGTCAGGTTCTATATTGTTCTTTATGTTTAAAATTTTTTTTAATGCATGTTTATGTGATGAGCCTTGAGGTTGAATTTTCTCAATTACACAACAGAACTCTTAATTCTTGTTTTCCAAGTTATAGATGCATATGCCTTGAATTTGAATGAATTGATATTAAAGAGTGGTTCCAATCTGATATGCTTTGAGTGCAGGAAACACTTCAACTTTTTTTTAAAAGAAAAAATATTTAAAGTTTGAACCTTTTTAATTTTTGCAGAATTGAAGAAAAATGAAGAGAAGGTTCAAATTGCAAGCATATTTCAAATGAAGACTCGGACGACTACCAGTGCAGGCCATTGAGGGGTGCAGACTGTCTGCCGGCCTGCCAAGTCCCTCGACCAGCTCGACCAAATACCAGTGCAGCCTGTCGAGGGGGACATACTGCTGGCCGGCCAAGTCCCATGACCACTTCAGCCTACTACCAGTACAACCTGTCAAGGGGTGCAGACCTCTGGCCGGACGGCCAAGTCCCTCGACCAGCTCAGCCGACTACTGGTGCAGCCCGTCTTTAAATAATCCAGATAAAAATCACAGCTGTACATCCACAAGGATACCTGTGCAAGGACTTGGGTGGTATGCAGCTAAGAACTGTGACCGAAATCACTGCTTAGAACCTTCTTTTTTTTTTTTTGAAGTACAGCTAGATCATGGCGCTAACATGAAAAACTAGAGAGTTAAAATCTAGGCAGTGATGCCTATTTATAAAAGTTCACAAGAGTAGAATGCAGTTTACTAGGTAATTTTACAAAAACTCTTATGACTATATGCTAAAAAAATGTATTTTAAGAAAACAACCCTTCTGAGAAATTTCAATCTGTTATGATGGCTTGATGAAAAATAAGGTAGACTTGAAAACATGAATGTGCATTCATTCAATTGTATTTGACAATGAACCAAGCTCTCTTAATCATGTTTATAAAATAAAATTGTAAGTGCTTTTAATTTTTTTTAAATAATCTTTTTTGTAAAAATTTTAATAATCTTTTTGTAAAAATTTTAATGAGTAGCTTTTTTAAAGCCTATAATTGAGTAATTCCACCACAGGTTAACATGAAGTGTATAATTTTATTGTAACTTTTATTAGGTATAACTTTTTGTAGTTATAACTTTTTTTTAGGTATAACTTTTCTGTAACTTTTTCATAACTTTTTCATAGTTATAACTTTTCTGTAACTTTTTCATAATCTTTAAAGTTATAACTTTTCATGGGTATAACTTTTTTTAGTTATAACTTTTTCATAACTTTTTATTAAGTATAACTTTTTTATAACTTTTTAAATAACTTTTTCCGGGTATAACTTTTTTGTAACTTTTTCCACCATTTATTTGGGTATAACTAAAGTATAACTTTGTAACTTTTTTATAACTTTTTGTGTAACTTTTAATAAGTATAACTTTTTGTAGTTATAACTTTTTTGTAACTTTTTGCACTTGCTGTATTTATGTTGAAATAAAAAATGAAAACTTATACAAAAGTTATAACTTTTTTGTAACTAAGTTATAACTAAATTATACCTCACTTAAAACAGGCGGTTCCAAACTCCGATAACTTAGTTATAACTTTTTTGTACCTTTTTTTAGTTACAAAAGTTATAACTAAGTTATAATTTATTTCGGTATGGGAAGATTCATTTACAATTTTTTATGCATTGAAATCAGCCGTTCATGACATTGTTATGTCATATAAACAAGTTAGGTTTTAGTTTTTGCTTCACTCCAGGGAATCTCGTCAAGATAAGTGTATTGAGACAGAGGGAGCAGGCATTGAGAAATAATGACGTTGTCGGACGTCATGAAACTAAAGGACGACAGCGCCGGGTGATCATATAATGTCTTTTTTATTTTATAATAATTTGAAAATTGTCAACGTATCAAGCTAAAATTTTCTACACTTTTTAAACTTTTGCTGTTTAATGTTCCTTACAAATTTTGTAAACACAAACTACATAATATTAATTTTATTGCATCAGTCCACGAACTTTTTGATAACCCCTCGTATATGTACAAAAAGTAACAGTTAACTTAGGTCTTTTAATGCCAAGACTGAAGATATCAGTTAATTCTAAAATTATACATGTAATAAATATCTAGCTTTTCTTAACTATTTTCCGACATGCTCGGATAACAACCTTGGATATGTTTGCCAAGCTTGCCGAATTAGACCCGAGAAGATGCGATTGCTACAAATCAGTACCACACTGGAATATTTTAAACTAGGTGCTCATTGGTTCTACTGATCTCTTATTTTCACCTTAAGATTTAACAGTAAACTACAAAATGCTTATAACACGATTAATGAATTATGCCATTGCCGATGTGAAGCTCACTCTTGATTCACCTATCTGAATTGACACTCCCCCCCCCCCCCCCCCCCAGTGCACCACTATGCCTTTTTATTTATAATTAATCGATCCAGCAACTTAAACCAATGGTTCAGATATCTATTTGTGTGATTTATGATGGCCACAGTGCTAGGTCAGCTTTCTTTTTAAAGGATAAGCTTGTAGCTGATTCCATGTTAGGCATACGGCAAATATAAACAATAACGCTTATTACATTATACAACGAACTACTTTATTTGATATTATGCACTGACAGCTTAATTATAAATCTATCATTAGCATTTACTGAGATTTTTTCTTTGAGATGCAAAATTTATCATGTTTATGCAGTAAAAAAAAAAGGCTAAAGTCTCCAAACTCAAAACACCTATTTCGAAGGGGTGGGTGTGGTTTTTTTTTTAGTACATTTCTTTTTCAACTGCAGCAGTTTGCGAGTGCTCGATCTTACTGCTGCAACAAAATGGGGAGACTGCAGGAAGCATTTAAATAAAGATTTACAACAGTGAAAAACTATTCTTAGAACCCCCCCCCCCTTAAGGCATTCTACGGGTTTGCATTGTCAATAAAAGGAATCTCTCTTTTATGCATCAGCCGAAACGAGATATTTAAAAATAGCATATAAATATGAAAAGGTTTACATTATTGATAATATTCAATCTACACTAGTATCAACAAAATTAAGAATTGTAAACCTCCATGTAAAGTGTTAACTGTTGTTCGAAGAAGAAATAATACTGTGCACATTATAAAAGCATTACTCCAGTCTAACAATTTTCCCAACAAGGAAAGAACAATTATATGATTTTGCTTACATGTTACCTTCACTATCATTATTTATTTTCTTCCAAAATATTTTATTAAAATGTAACATGATCTGTTTCCTATACAATATTGCGAGTTTGAAAATCCAGCACTGCATTACTAGTACTTACATGTCGAGCCTGTGAACATCAACCAGGAAAACCATCATCAATGCAGGGATGATATATGGAGAGACAGGATTAATATTTAGAAGGATTAATTTATGTGAAATATAAAGAAATTGATATTTTATACATGATGGTGTGTTTTGAAAAGTGTTATTCTTTTCTGAGGTTAAGAGAATGAGGGGGCTACTCCAACCGAAAAAAAATCTGACTCCAATTTTTTGGAGTAGCCAAGAATAAGTGAACAATTAACTTATAACTCCCCAAAATGTATTAGGGAGGGGGTGTTAGAACATGTAAATGACTCATTCGATCACATTTTACCAGGTGTCCTAAGTGTCTGAGTTTACTCAGAATGGGGCATTTTGGTTTACTTTGCTATTTAAATTTTTACATGTATATCCCAGAAAATATCTGAGGGTGGAGTTGGACACTCCAGATATCCCTCTAAATCTGCGCAATGGTATTTTGTCTGAAAAGAGTCCTTGTATGGACAATTTCATTCAAAGGCATACAGCCCTTTCCTATTCCCATGTTATTGAAATATGATATAGTATGTTTATTCACCAATCAAGGGCCCTCAGAGGGCAAATACAATTATTACAATAAGATCACATTTAATTAAATAATATCAAAATATCGTAATATGGTAGAATATTAACCATGTTATATTTAATATGTAGGTATAAATGGAAGATTACAATACCACAAAGAAGATACTCGTGAAAATGCAAGATTTTTAACATATCCACAATTGTCTGAAACTGGGACAAAAATATTGAGAAGGTAGAAAACCACATGAAGATAAAGAAAATGATGATAATAATAGATTTGCAGCATGCTATTATATAGTGATCGAGCTGCGCAATTTGTTATCCATAAACCAAGGCAGCATCCGACATCGATCCCGATGCAAATTATGTCACTTCCATTTTGCACAGAACTTTCTCACTCACCCACAAACAAACAAGCAACTCCGTTGCGAAAGGATAAAAAGTACACAGAAATGTCGAAGTGTAAAAATCTATAATAAAGATCGATGTACTTTTCTACATGGGAAGAAATTCTGTGGATTTTCTCCGGTGTAGCTGCATCTAGACTGAATTCAATCAAAGCGCAATTAACGCTTATCTTTATATTACCCATGAGAGTGATCCGAGACAAATGATGTCAGCAGTGTTGAGGGAAGGATCCAAAACTTTTACAGATTTAAAATTAAAGCTTTAAATTTTATTTTTAGAGAACAATATGACGCCTTTAAATTTTTTTCGGGGGTTGGTATAATTTCAATATTTTATATGCTCAATAATAATTATAATAATACATTTAAAATGAAACATACATGTATAATTATAAGAAATAAACGAGTAAACAATAAACAAAGTTAAATAAAAAGGAAATTAAAATAAATGTTGGAATTTGTATGTAACCCTTAATTTGATTTTAGAAAGAACCCAGTGGTTCTTGAGAAGAAGATTTTTAAAGATTTTTCCTATATATTGCAGTATTTTCCCTAAGAACTGGCTACAGGCCAAATTGACCGCTTCAATTACTAAAAATGCCACTTTGAAATAAAAAATTAAAAATTTTAAGTGTTGTAATGTCCACAGGGATTTGTCATAAACTTCAACCCTAGGCCTGTTACAATGGATCTCTAACCCTTTACTTTGAAATATAGGGAAAACACACTTTATTGCAATGTAAAAATTTGTTTCCCCATTGTGGCCCCACCCTACCCCCGGGGGTCATAATTTGAATAATTTACAATCTACAATACCCCAGGATGCTTCCTTGTAGGTTTCAGCTTTTCTGGCCCAGTGGTTCTTGAGATTAAGAAGATTTTTAAAGATTTTTCCTATATATTGCAGTGTTTTCCCTAAGAACCAGCTTCCGGCCAAATTGACCGCTTCAATTAATAATAAAGTGCCCCGCCACAGCATGATACGCCCATCAAATATTGTTCAATTGTCATAAACAGTTTAGAGTGCAAAAAAATCATGTCAACCTTGATACAAGGATTTCAATGATTTTTGCATTCCTCATAATATTTGTTTATACATCTCCTGTTGTGTAGGCATTAATTATAACAAATATTACATTATAGATTTTCAACTGGTTGTGTTAGAGCTTGACAAATGCCCATCTGCAGCCTCCCCCCCCCCCCCCCCCCATCCAGCTTTCAGATTTGCGAGACAAGATGCTCTGAATTTGTTGATATTTTCAAATAAAGTGCCCCGCCACAGCATGATACTCCCATGAAATATTGTTCAATTGTCATAAACAGTTTAGAATGCAAAAAAATCATGTCAACCTTGATTTCAATGATTTTTGCATTCCTCATAATATTTGTTTATACATCTCCTGTGGTGTAGGCATTAATACCCCCCCCCCCCCCCCCCCCCCCCGGGCTTTCAAATTTTATGACAAAAAATTAATTTAAAATATCATATTAAACAATATCAATTTAGTCTTAACAACTTAAAATATATCAAATTAATATAAAAAAATAAAACGCTGGCCATCAAATGACATATGCTATAAACTGATAAGCATTTCTTCTGTCTAATTCCCAAAGGATACAGATAAGAGCTGCTTGATCAGAGATCCTCTAACACAAATGATTGAGACAGCTGGCCTTCCTACACTGAACTCATTAATTAATCTTTAACTGGATGCATGTCCACTCATTACTCCCTACGGATGAACAGATCTATACATACTATCTGCTTTGTAGTGCAATAAAAATGCATATTTATGTCATTCTGATATTAAATTTGAAAACAAAGATTTTTTTTTATTTGTTACAAACATTTATAAAAAGAAAAAAAAACTTGTGTAATCTTGATGCAATATTTTTAATAAGGTTCCTACATTACTCTCAGATTTGTAGGGACTATCTACCATAATTAAAACATTTTTTTTAAATACTTGATTATTTTTTAGATTTAATGTCAGACTGATTTTAAGCAATTCATACAGACAATGGGCATGCTGATTCCAATACCCCCCCCCCCCCCCCAAGTATAATTAGTTTTAATTCTATTATACAATATCTATTAGTTTATTATACAATATCAAATTAATTTATTATACAATATCAAATAAGTTTTAATTACTTTTCACCAAATTCATTTTCAAAGTTAGGCTAGCCAACTATTTAATCCAACAGGGCCGATTCTTTTTACCCAGTTCCCAAGAGATATAGATAACACCTGCTTAATCAGAGATGCTCTACCAGTTAGCTCCTCACACTAAACACATTAATTTCTCTCTAATTTGACATGCAATTTTCTGTTATCAAATTCTCCTTGACCAGTGCTTGATAATTACACCTATGGGAGTGGTGGAATTTCTCTTGTAACATTACATTTGTTTTAGATTGCTGTAAAGTGTATAATGAAAAAATAAGTATTTTCTTGATTTAACATATTTTTAATAAGGATACTGCAACACTCTTGCATTTTTGGGGATTGTGTAATCTAATAGTAAAAAGACAGTTTTATCTTTAAATTTCCCAATTTATTTTAACATATTTTAATAATTCATGGTTGGTTACCAAACTAATATATATCAATTTATTTGTATCCGTTAGTAAGCCTATATACAAATGACAAACAATTTTATTCATTTTACATACATATATTTATCATCATTTTTTTTTATCAGCAGGATATTGCCACTTGATGAAATCCTTTGCAACACAAACAATTTTAGCCTTGAAAGAACCCATTCGATACATTCTTGCTGATGCTGAACACATGAAATCCTATCATATCTCTGATAGTGTTGTAATCCCCTCTTCTATATTGCTGCAAAGCCATTTCTACTTGACTTATAAATAATTTAATTCTGATTGTAACGCGTCATTTGATTGGATAAAAAATTTACTTTATATCATATAAATTGGGTTGCCTACGTCACAATGACTTGCATCAAAATGTATCGTTCCGACTGACTTTACATTTAAATATGTACAATTTGAAGTCATTTTTTATAGACAATTATCTTTTTTCTTACAAGGAATGAATGAAAATTAAATTATAAGGAATGAAATTAATAGCTACCCAATATATACGGTATAAAGTGGATTGGAACAGTTTAGTACGCTTTTTTATAAACCGCTTCATGGTTTATAAAGCGTAAACTGCCCCAACCCACTTTATACCGTATAAATTGGGTAGCTATTAAATTCATTCCTTAAATGACTGTGTCTTTGTCAATACTCCTCAACATTAAATCCATGATTACAATGCATACAAGACTTTGTTTCTTTTGTTATCCTCCAAAATTTACAAAAAACAATAACAAGGTAGCCATGATTATCCACTGGATAAGAGACTTAACCCACCTCTGTGGAATGGTTAGCTTTGGCCAATATTTAACCACTGGATAGCAAAGTTAACCAGCAGATAAATTCTGAGCAACAGAATTTAACCAATGGTTAAAAGTTAACCGCTGGATAAGAGATTTAACCAGCGGTTAGCGCTAACCAGTGTTTTGAGCAACCCAGTTCAGGTGATCAGAAAGGTTTACTTGAGCTTTCAGCTCAGGTGAGCTAAAAATTGATGCATCAGATGCAAGTGAGATTTCAAAATGGCTGAGCGAGTTGAAGATTTGAGCCAGGGTAGCAATATTAGGCAGAATATGATGTAGATGATGAGAATATTGATGTTTTAGTTGGTAATGTTGATTGTGAAGTTAACCAGGGAGACAATGATGACTGGATTTTGAATCTTTTCAATGAGGATAGTGAGGAAGAGGGAGAATTTCTCGACTTTCAGAATGAGTGTGTAAAGGAAGATTTCAAACCCCCGATGGAGAATCACTACAAATACATATACGTTGGTGAGGCCACTGTAGAACACCCTGAAGAGGCATCAGCAGGACAGTATTTTGAATTATTCTGGACAAATGAACTAATTGATAAATTAGTAAAATGAACATTTATGCTCACCAGGAATATGAAAAAACCCTCCCATACAAAAAAAGGTACATATAGGCATGCCTTTTTTGTGCTTATTCAGTACCTAAAGTGTGCCTACTAATATAGGTACAGAAAAGGCATACCTATTCTGTGCCAATAATGAACTTAATTTTTTTCCAATGTACCTAAAATGTACCTACTTTGGACTTTGTCATTTTTCAATGTGCCTGAAATGTACCTATATTGAACTTTGTCATTTTTCAGTGTGCCTGAAATGTACCTATATTGGACTTAAATATTTTCCAGTGTACCTAAAATATACCTACATTGGACTTAGTCATTTTCTAGTGTGCCTGAAATGTACCTACATTGGACTTTGTCATTTATCAATGTGCCTGATTAGTACCTATAAAAGACTTAGTCATTTCACAGTATTTTCGTCTACTTACCCATACCAAAAATATTAACATTTCCATATATCTTTTCTTTAAATTTTGTACCTTGAGGATGAGTAAACTTTTAGAATATACAACTTTTTGTACCTAAAATTGACAGTCATGTTTGAATTTAAGTAAAACTTAATTCAAGACTTTGTCATTTTTCAATGTTATTTCTACACTAAATTGGACTGTCACATTTATTGCATCTTTGTAACTTAAAACTGATTTTTTCAACATGGGCACCTATTTGTGATAATATTTAAATAGAATCATGTTTTTCAATCAGAGAAAAATGAAAACTCAAACAAGTGAATCAATAATTAATAACAATTGAAATTATACTTTTATAGTAATACAATTATATCATGACATTTAGGATGTGTCATTTGTGTGTGTGTGTGTGGGGGGGGGGGGGGGGGTAGAATAAAAGCCACTTTTTATCCATTATTTCTTTTCTTTTTTTAAATTATTATTCAACAATTTTTGTTCATTTGATTATTAATTATATTATACTTAAGATTTTCAGTTCATTAATGCAAGCATAATGTCTACTGTGTTGGGGGAAGAAAAAAAGGGGGGTAATTTTGTTAATCAAATGCCAAAAATATATATATAATTATCAATTCAATTCAATTAAATTTTTTATGGCAAATAAAAGATCCATTTTTGTTCTTTAAAAACCCCCTCTACCCTACAGGGTTCTTAGTAATTTTGTTTTACATGTTATGAAACAAAGGAGGGGGGTGTCTTATAAACACAGTATAATTATAAATACCAATATTTTGACCATCTGAATTGCCCAGTTTAACAGAAAAAAGTGTATTAAAATCAATAATACCTTGTGTTACAGTCTATTAAGGACATTGGCAACGAAGCAATCCGGGTTCAAAAATTCTGTATTTGCATTTTCTCTTTTGTACACAATGATTTACAGTTATCGTCCTTGAATTATTTTCAATTGGGAGTGATCTCCCGTAATACGAAATCTTCAGCGTTGTGGAGAGTAAAAATGTGTGTTTCTGAGGTAAACAACATGTCGAACGTTTCATAACACACGATGAAGCGATACCAGTCTGCTTCTACAGGTAGATATATATCAGAATCCAAGAAAAAAAGAATCGATTGCTTTATAGAAAACAATGTAACAAAGATTGTGAATGATCATTCTTATTCAGGTCTAGGAAAATCACTATATTTAGCTATATAGCTAGATCTACCTATATAGCTTTATTTACCTATATAATATAGCTTTATTTAGCTATTTCAGAGTAAATTTCTGTTTTATGAAAAGCAGACAAAAAGTCGCATAATGAGGCAGTGTTAGTTTTCAACTTTGAAATGTGCTGAAAACAATTCACCAAAAACCCACTTTTAAAAATGTTTCTCCTTTTGTGCAGTTGCAATCAAAGATCTAAAAGTTTTGGGGCTATGTATAACAGTTAATCTGTGAATAAGCAGCTACTTTCACAAAGAAAAGCAGTTTTGGTCAACAAGATAATTGATTGGTAATAATTCAGCACAATGCAAGGCAATCACACTTAGTCATGCCTCATCGCACTTCCAGTAATGGACAGCTATCCAAACAATAGAGATGCATTTTTTGGTTAAAAAGTGTTTAAAAGAGGCAATGTTTTTACTATCTATGCCCTAGGTTGTTTTTATCAAACCTTTTTAAAAAAATATCAGCCATATTTTCCATGCGACTTTTTGTTTGCTTTTCATAAAACAGAAACTTATTCTAAAATAGCTAAATAAAGCTATATTATATAGGTAAATAAAGCTATATAGGTAAATTAAGCTATATAGCTAAATATAGTGATTTTCCTGGACCTGTTATTCTTCAAGACCAACAAGTCATGAAAATCTTGAGAATCCCGATGTCGATGAGCCAGTGTCATTATTTGAAGAAGATAATGGAGACCAAGCCTCGATAAATGGATCACCAAACAGTGCTAATAAGACAGAAGATAGTAATACTTTATGTAATTGTTTAGATGAAGTTGATATAGAGAATGAATGTGAAACGGGGACCAGTTGGAGGCAGGGTAGACGAATAGTGGAGTTGGGGTTTCTTGTAGACAAACTCTGTGAAGGTTGTTCAGTCAGCCATTCAACTATACCTTTAAACATTACAAATATAGTGCATGAGATACGTTGCGGGTTGGGCAGCTTACTGACCATCAGGTGTCAACTGTGTGATGGAAAGACAGTTGTGCCAACGGGAAAAAGACATAGTGCGCCCAAGGAATCTCAGTGGGGGAGAAAAACTTGGGATGTCAACACAAAGTTAGCTTTAGGTGCAGTACAATGTATAACAATGTTTCTCAAGAAATATATAATACTATGTTAATGTAGATGTTAGTTTGACATACCTTGGAATCATATATATTTTAAATAATGGCACAATATGTTTTTTTTTAAAATACTCCAGAATTTTTTTTCATACTTGTTGTTTTGCAATTCAGGTATGCTACACAGTGGTATAGGGGAAAGGAAAGTGTCCAACCTATTGTCTACACTGAACATACCCCCTTGTTCCAAAACAACACTCAAGAAAAGAGAGAGGGAAATAGGTCAGGCTCTAGAGGAAATTGCTCATTCCAGTTGTTCTGATGCTGCTGTTAGAGAAAGAGAATTGACAGAGTAATACAAAAAACCAACAAATTTTTGAGAAATTTATATAAAGTGAAATGTATACTTATCCAAATATCATGTAAATTATGGAATAATTTTTTTTTCATTACATGTATCAATAATAATGGACAATTGCACAAAGTAGGATATTTCTGTTACACCGACAAGATATACATGTAAATTTGTACACTGTCTACATTATAATACATTATTTTTTGTACTTCAGAGAGTCTCCTGTATCTGCATCATTTGATGGTGGCTGGCAAAAATGTGGATCGGGGAAATCTTACAGTAGTCTATCTGGTAATTTTTGGCAATTAAAATAAAGAACTTCACATTTATAATTTGACTCTATAATATATAACAATCTGTGATTCTGGATAAAAACATTTATAAGAAATGATTATTTAATTTTTAAAAATTCATGTATTATATCTGTGATGCTTCACACTTTAATTTTTCATGAATGCGTTAGTGCTTCATGATAAATATATATGCAGACGTGAAGCTTTGTAGTTCATGTACCTCATGACTTATCAAATAATAGATTAATTTCTTCTATTTATATTATTTACCGTATCTGATGACTAGTCACAGATTATGTGCTTTGAATGATTATTTTTGTGAAAAAAAAAGATTTCTCTCTATTTTTTTTATTCCATTGAAGTATTCATGTTCATCCATGTGAGTTCATGAGGAAATGAATTGAATTCCTATTTGTGAAGACTTTTAATTATAAGAAATGTAAATATATACATGTAGTTTTTCAGGTAGTATAGAATATTTGCATATGCTTATAAAGTCTTTTAGCATTTTCAAAATTAAAAAAAAAATTGATTGAAGTAATAAATAATTGAATCAGACATATTTTGTTTCCCTGATAATAAGCTTTATAGGATTTTATGGTTAATTTGTTTATATATATATTTTTTTAGGCCACGCCTCTTTTATTGGAAAGAAAACTGGGAAATGTATTGCATTTTCGACTAGGAATAAATACTGTAGAAAGTGTGACCTTGCAACGAAGAAGGGGTGCAGTGTGGAAGACCATGATTGTAGAAAGAACTGGGAAGGTAGTTCCAAGGCTATGGAAGCAGACATGTGTATTTCCATGTTGAAAAATCTGGAAAGAAATGATGTAAGTGTTGGAACGATCATCATGGACAATGACTCAACAACAATTTCTAGAGCCCGTGCAGAAGTGAAAGCAGACCTAAAAAAGCAATGTGACAGAAACCACCTGCTCAAGGACTTTACGAATAAACTTTATGACTTCAGGAAAGCAAAGAATTTCAAGGAGCTCACACCAAAAACAATTGCACATTTATCGAAATGTTTTCGATACTGTGTATCACAACATCAAGAAGATGCGGATAAAATGAAGACGAATTTATTGGCACTAGGCAAACATGTATTTGGAGACCATTCATATTGTGGTTCGTGGTGTGGATATTTGCAGAATCCACTGAAGTACAAGCCCAAAAATCTTCCCTACAGCAGGTACCTTTGTGATGGAAATTTAAAGATTTCCCTTATGGATTTGCTGAATAAATACGCAAGTGATGCTGATAAGTTAACCTATTTAGGTAGTTCTCAGCCTAACAAGAGTCTCAACAATACAGTTTCCAGCAAGGCTCCTAAATCGAACTTCTATTCTGGATCACAGAGTAATGACTACCGAGTTGCAGCCGTCATTGCACAAAAAAACTTGGGTTATGGATATGTTTCTGAAGTAAGTTTTTTAAATAAGTAAAAATAAAACCACAATTATATGACCTTTTACATTATTTTTTTTTTTTGAAAATTCCATTGAATTGATATATATATATATATTGTATTCATTGCAGGTGTGTCAATCTGTGATGCTATCTCCTGGAGAAATTACAAAAAAAATTTCAAAGGATTATGACAAAAAGAGAGAGAAGGCAAAAGAAAGAGAAAGCACAGTGGAGTTCAAAAGGAGAAGGAGAGAGAAAAAGGAGCAACAAAGTAATCATCAGAAAACTTGTGAAGTAAGAGAAGGAATATCTTATGAAACTGGTGTTGACATGAATAACAACATATGTAGTGATGATGTTTGTGAAATACCACCACCTACAACTGAAACAACCTGCACAGTACTGAAACCTGGAATGGATTATGCATATGTGTCATTTGATTTGGAAACTACTGGACTTGGTATGTTTTGTAATAAAACTATTGCAATTGAAGGTATTAGAAATTAATCTTATTTTAATTATTTCAATAATTTTTTCTAAGCAAATACAAATATATGCACGATATATTAATAGACTTATGTGTAAAAAAATTTCTGTACTTCACAGCTCAAGATTGTGAAATCACTCAAATTGGGGCAGCATACACTGACGAACACAGTTTCAGCGAGTATCTTCTACCTTCCAAACGAATTTCAACTAGTGCTATCGCTTTGACTGGTCTTCCTGTTGCTGGGAAACAGATGTATAAGGAAGGTCAACCAGTTCAAGCAACATCCCCATGTGAAGGACTTCGGAACTTTTTGCATTGGTTGTCTACAATTCACAAGCCCATAGTGTTAATGGCTCATAATGCTAGATTTGATGCAAATGTCTTTTGCCGTGCGTTAATAGGAAACAAACTTAAGGATGGTGCCGGGAAAGTTATTCAAGGATTTGTCGATACTCTTCCACTGTTTAGAAAAAGTGTGCCTGGACTCTCCTCTTACAAACAGACTGATTTGGTAAAATGTCTCCTTCAAACATACTACTGTGCACATGATGCAGCATCTGATGCAAAATCTCTCCTACAACTTGTAAATTCTCAGACCTTCTCAGAGGATCTCTTTCTTCAACACAGTTTTTCACTTGACTCATACATCAATGTTATTCAATATCATGAGAGAGTGCAGAAGAACAGTTCATCACTAATATGCTTAGTGGAGAATGCTGTCATTTCCAAATTGATGATGACACGTATTGCAAAGTCTGGACTTTCTTTATCACACCTTTTATTGGCTTATAAAAGAGACTCTGAAAATGGTGTGTTCCAGCTGCTCTCTGAGAGAACAAATGAAGGCAAAGCAAGGGTGACATGCAATAAGAAAATCATTGGAAACCTTTGTGTTTACCTTAAAAGCATGAGTAATTAAATGTGCAATTTACAATGGCCTTTATTTATTTTTTTAAATAATTGAACAAAGTGAAACAAAGGGCAGTAACTCTTAAATAGTAAAGAGATGCATAAAGAGGTACATTATCCTTGTAAATATTGGTAAATATTTCATTTTTATCAGGATATCATATAAAATTAACATACAATAATGTGTATCATATCATTGTTAATTACATATCTTACTTAATCAAAATTTGCTCCTTCACAAATAATGATATCAACTTATTTCTTAATTTACATTGAAACCAATATTAAATGACAAATGTATATGTTGAGCAATTTTGGAATTAATGGTATGGAAAGGTATGCTGGTTGAGTCAGTTATTGTATGTAAAAGCACATTAGTAATCTGTTATAGATTACTGGATAATCCTGTCCATAAACAAGAAACGTTGCCAATCCCCTTAAATGATATCCAAATTAGGACATCTCTCTCTCTTTCTCTCTCTCTCTCTCTCTGGTGAAATACAGAAATGTTAGGGATGTTTAAATTTACTTATATAGAGAGTGGGAATTTATTTATATCCAGCATTCCAGTGATATTTTAAAATAGACTTCATTTTTCTTTGTATGCAAAACGATGTTGATTTCCAGTGTTCTTCAGTGACACAGGTGTTTGTACTTGGTGACCTTTATAGCTTACACTGCAGAAATTTTGGCTCGTGTATCACGTGCAGTTCTTCAATCACAAAGGGCTGATTTGAAGTCTACAGCTCAATCATAATAGGTAAATAAACAAAAGAAAAAATAATAAAAATGAAATAAAAACAAGATATTTATGAAATTTGTTTTAAACTATAACTGATAGTAAAGTAGTAGCAGTAAAGAATAGAGTCACATTTACAGATCAGGCTTGAAATTTAATATAAATAATAGCCTTCAAGGTGTTCAAAAGACGTGTGCTTATTGTTTAATTTACCATACACATAGTATGTAAACATGATGTGTATATTTTACAGGGTTCATGTAGTGACACTTCATTTCGATGTTTGGGAATGTACTTAGAGTGCCAGTTACATTAAGATTTTGGCTGAGGTCTAGTACATAAAGAATTTGTTGTAAATCAGTAAATTTAATCAATTTCACATGTAATTTAAAAAAAAAAAAGAAGTTATGTGAAATTAGAATGGCGACCCCGATTATAACACAAAATGGCGTCCAAAATGGCGGTCCCGATTATTTACCCAATTAGGGACGCTATATTTCAAGGAATTCATACTAATCGGCTTTTTAATAAAGTTGACGCCATGTAACAGTTGTTAAATATGCATTGTTATAATTTTTTATTGTTTACACGAACTATTTCATGAATAATTTAACAAACGTTTTTAAAATCACGTGACTCCTGCGAAGTCTACGATTGGTCAGCGACAGCGCGGATTATTTCAGAGACGATTTGAAAATTTGCTGTGATGAAAATTTCAAGAAGAAATCAGAGACTTATTAGTCGGTGAGTCTTTATTTCAGTTTAAATTTTGATGCTGCTTGTTGTAAATGCATTTATCCACTTAGAGAATGCATTAGAATATGAATATCAAGTGTAGATTTCGCGATATTCTAGGTATTTGTATCGTAGATTTCTGGTTTGTTTTGATTCAAGATGGCAGTGCTACACATGAAGTAAATGTACTTAAGCATAATCTCTTTCTTTAACATTATGTATCACAAGACTTTTGTAAAAAAAAAAAAAATGTAATTTAGAGTCTTTTCTTAAAATATAAAGATATGAAATGTGTCAATATCTGGGAACAGTTACTTACAGTAGCCTCTGCATGAGCATGACGATAATAACAAATGAAATCCAAATGAACTGTGTGAGATAAAATTATTGTAATAGGGTCTTTGAAATATAAGATAAAGATCTTTGTTTTAAAAGGGGGGGGGGTAAAAAAATTTTAATGAATCAAGCAAAATTTACAACCTTTATCCAGCATAATAAAACATAATAAATTTTATATTTATATAAGTTGTGCATAAATTTCTGATCATCTAATCCCCAAGCTCTCCACTTCCATACCTGGGGGGGGGGGGGGGGGGGGGGTAATATGAGACACATCATTTAATTCAGAGTGTAATGTTTCAATAATTCAAACATAGTGTGTGCATGTGTGTTGGTCAATATTAATGCCAGATAATTTCATGAACAAACATATTCTTTTTTTTTCAACAGAATACTTGTCTCCTGTGGTCATTTAAATTCCAAGCTGGAGGGAAATGCATTAAAACTATAACTTTATCAGTAAGTATAAGATCTAATCTGATTTTTGTAAAAAATGAGTAAATGTATAAGAATATAACAAGGCACTGCTCATCAAACTCCAATGCAAACTATAGGGATTTCATCTACTAAATATGCTTAAAAATATTTCAGCATAAAATGTAACTAAGTAAGTGAAGATAGGGACCTATATACTAGGTCCCTGGTGAAGAGCAACATAATAATAATTGAACTTTTTCAGAATTGAAAGAAAATGACATGAAACTGAAAGCAGAAATTGTGTAGCATATTCAAATGGAGGATCAGTGTTTTTAGAGTCCAGATGGAAACCGCAACTGTAAAGCAATGAAGACTAACAAGGTGTGCTGGTAGAAAATTCTGTGATGGATAGGAACTCTATAAAGATAATGAAGATTACATGAATTACAAGTGAACAATTCATGGGGGAAAAAATTGACATGAAATGGAGTATACTTTTGACTTTGTGTATTTAAATTAACTTATGTATATGCCTAAAAAGGTATGTCTATTTATTTCTTTTATTTTTTCTTATTAAGAAAGTTTAAAATATCATTATCTTGATATCATTAACCATATTAATCTAAATTAATTAAATGTTAGGGATTTGATTAATTAAATATTTGGGATTTTAGGTATAGATTGTATTTATAGAGATGACTTTTTAAAGAAGTGTTTTTCATATATTTTGATGTACTATCATGCAATAAATTTTTATTTTTTCCATAATTATTATTGTTTAAATCAATTTTTCTTTTACATAGGCCTGCCTCAAACGTGCCTATTTGATAGGTACATTATAGGCATACCTTAAGTATACTTTTGGCACAGACTCTTGAGTACCAAATTGGTAGGCATACTTTAGGTAGACTTGTAGGTACATTTTAGGTATACCTAAAGGGTACTCATCTGAATGTTTGAGGTGTGTACCAATATTGTGCTTTTTTGGTACCTAAACTGTAGGTATACTTTAGGTATACTTTTGGCACATTCTTGAATGTTTGAGATGTGTGCCAATATTGTGCTTTTTTGGTACCTAAACTGTAGGCATACTTTAGGTATACTTTTGGCACATTCTTGAAGGTACCTTTTAGGTATATTTATAGGCACATTGTAGGTATGCCTAGAAGTTACCTATCTGATCGTGTGCCAATATTGTGCATTTTTGATACCTAAAGTGTGCCTATTAATAAATATAGGTATACTTTAGGTATGCCTATTTTGTACCAATTTGCTACCTATACTTGAACAAGTGGTTCCAAACTTGCATACCTTAGGCATGCTTTTTTTGTACCTATTTTTACCCAAGATAGGCATGCCTAATCTGTACTTTTTTTTGGTATGGGCTCCCCCACCATTTGCAGAAAAATGGACTCCAGTGGAATCAAATAAGGGCATTTTGGGATTAAAAGATTGCATTAATCTTGATGGTTTTAGCCCCACCCCTCAGGTCCCAGGGGGGCAGAGGCCATGAATTTCATAACTTTTGTTCCCCTTCACCTATAGATGCTACATGCCAAAATTGTTTGAAATTGGTTCAGCCCTTTCAAAAAAGAAGTTAAAAATGTACAAATGTGAACACACGACACGTCGCACAACGATGGATGAAAAGAGATGGCAAATAAAAGATGTTTGAATGACTGCATGTCACTAAATTTTAGGGCCAATCTTGGTCTGTAATTTTGCAGGAATCCCAATTAAATAAACCTGTATTTTCCCAAAATGTATTGGAAGTTTTCCCAAAGAAAAGCTTCTTAAGTTTGTGATCAATATCAGTTTCTTTATTTCATGTTTCTCAAAAAATTAAGTGTTTTGTCAGCCATTTTGAATTCCTTCTTAATCAGATAATTCATACCACTATTGTTCTACATGTAAGTTATAAGAAAACTCATACTTTAATTATTCTTGAGTTGTTATTAATAATTATTTGTCTTTTTAAATTGCTTCTCATGTGACAAGGAGTTTTCTTGAAATCCCAATCAGGCCTAATTGACCTTGATCATTGAAATTCTAAATTATATCAGCCCAAGTCTCATCCCAAAGTACTGTCTAAAAAAGCCTTACTGCCAGGGATGGGGTAATCGTAATTGAGTAATCGTAATTGATTGTAATGATTACTTTTTTCAAGTAATCGACAGTAATCTGTAATCAAAGAGATTTTTGATTACTTGTAATCATAATTTAATCGATTACAGCTAAAATTTTTAATGTAATTATAATTACTTTTTCGATTACTTTCGATTATTTTATACATAAATGGATGTTATTTTGAAGAATTATTTCCAGTCAGTCACACATAAATATCAAATATAAACCACCTAGTGTAATGTTTGGATTTCCTAACTTTTATTATCAGAAGTTTAATTATGTTCTCAATAAAATTTGCATTATAGACCTACTGGTCTAGTATTAAATAATTCAGAAGTGTATTTCAACCAAATTATTAATAAAATATACAGATTTTTCTTCTGCATTTTACATTTGATCCACTGTCCTCTTGCTGCATGTCCTTTTTCATATTTCAGATGTTGAAAAACTGTCTTCGTTGTAATAGAAAATTATAAATAGCAAAAACAGATTTAAGTGCTGTATTAAATTTAAATAATTTGGTATATAATCTACATTGTACTCGAAAAAAAAGAAGATGGAAATACTTATTCATATCTGATTAAACAACTTCAAACTTGTGTTTAGTAACTTTAAAATTTGCAAAATCATTCTCATGTTTTCATTCAAAATTGTAAGGTTGCTTTTTTGTCAGTGAGAGGTTATATTAAGAGTCTGTATTTTTAAGAGAGGGAGAAAGTATCACTGTGTTTGCTTATCTTGGCTAATTAATTGACTGAGACATCCCTGATTTGCAGATAATGAGGTGTAAACTGTGAACTACCTAGTGTTTAACTTTCATTCCATTGAAGACAAACAATATTATAACAATTAATAGCTCTCAAAACACTTATTTCAACACAGAATGAAATTGTGCTATTAGTTTAATTACTTAAAGACACATTTTAATTTACATGTTTATTACTAAGAGTTCTGATTTACTTATTTTTTTGAAAAAGACACATACAGGAATGTTTAATGTGTACTGTTAACATATGGGCAGCCCAAATACTTCTAATGAAATAATTCACAATAAAATATAAGATAATTTTTGCAACAAGTCAATAAGTATGGAGGTTCAGATCCAAGGTTGAAAGGAATAATTAATTCTTTGGTACATTTTACTGTAGGAATCATGTCTCCACTTTCCATGGTATAGAATCCCTCATTTGGGCATTTAGTGAGAATGTTAGCCAGAATAAAACCTTAAAAGAAACTGCACTGAAACTGCAGGAACACATTCAAACTTCAGTGGATAACATCAAAATTTAAATATTGCTTTGATATTTGAAGGGAAAAAAACTTGGAAGTAATCGATTATTAATTGATTACATCTTCCAAAGTAATCGATTACAATCAATTACAGGACAAAAATGAGTGTAATCGATTAATAATCGATTACACTAAATTCCTCTAAGTAATCGATTACATTTTTCAGTAATCGTACCCATCCCTGCTTACTGCAGTAATTTTTACACTGACCTTGAGCTTGAATTTACCATTTTTGAATAATTTTTTGAAAATTACGAGAGAATTAACTTTCAATTTCGCTAGTGGTGATAAAAGTTCATTTGAACCCTACATAAGTAATATGTATCAAGTTGTATACCAGCTGATGACATATGCTTACATTCTATTGAAAGTAGAATTTCACATACGATTGTACCATTACATATACTGATATATCAGACTAGTTTCTGAATAGGAATTTTTACCTGGGACCTCAGCCAGTCTCCTGATCCTAGGTTCGTCCACACTGTTGACAATGTATACTCTAAAGGTACTGGTCAGTACTGCTATACCAGTCCCTTGGAAACTGCTGAATATTTTACAGTCTATCACCTTCACATCCTTTGCTTCCTATACAATTAATAGAAAACAAACTGAAAAGGAGTCTGTTATTAAGTGTTACAGACACTGAAATGTGCTACTACCCCCACGTAGCAAAAATGTACATGCTATCTACACAGTTTGCACAATACCCTTGCTTATTGTAACATGTAAGACCTTAGCGCTCCCCATGCGATCGTACTTGGTTTGCCCAAGTCTTACGAGGATGATAACGAATGCAAAATACAATGGAAACTTGCCTATTGTGTCAGGTATTAATATTTAAGGAATGTTTTTTAAGTTTTGTGTGAGTTATTGGTGTGTAAATCACACAGACTTGTCACGTACTAGGCATATTTCATGAAGTGTGTTAGCGCTTCATGAAAATATGCCTAGGTGCAAGTCTGTAAGATTTACACACCAATAATTTACACTAAACTTAAAATCATTCATTTATATTTACATTTTTCATGTCTAAAAGCATCAAAAATATACTCAATGTTTGATTTTCTGGCTGCCCTATATCATTATATTTTTACTTACGTCTATGTAGCCTCATTGTGAAGTCATATTAGTTTCTCTGTGTATATATATACACATGAATATACATCAATGGTATCCAAACCAATTTCACAGTTGGCTTACTAGAAAAACACAGCAAATGTAAATATATTCAGATATGTCTTTGTCATAAGCCTAGTGCTACAATTAAGTACACAAAGAGAAACCTCTAATGCCTGTATATTTACTTGAGGTGATGCCTGTTGGCTACACAAACAACTCAGCTGCTTGCCACTTGGTAACACTTAATTGGTACCAACATTTGCCTCTTGGGTATATAAACAACTTGGTAATACTTGTTACCAGCACTCACCACTTGGTTATACATCATGGCTATTTGCCACTTGTCACAAACTACATCATGTTCCCTAGCCATCCTGGCTCTCAGACTCTGTGATCATTTGGTCACTGATAAAGTGTAAAACAACTTTGAGCAGGCATTTACCAACTAGTATATCATCTCCATGATTTTATCTGACAAGAACTCATCAGTTATTAATCAGGACACCAAAATATACCCATACTCTTTGCATTGGCTATTTTGCTACAAAAATAATCTTTATGTCTATCTTTTATAATGTTTACAGTCAAGAATCCGACTTTGAGCATGCTTTCACCATTTAAACCAATCATTCTTTTTTATTTTGTTTCTATATATATATATATATATATATATATATATATATATATATATATATATATATTTGGGATGGCAATTTGTAATTTGTAACCGGTTAACCCGTTACTTGGTCAGAACGATGGTAATCGGTTAGAAAATCTGTAATCTGTTAGTCGGAAAAAATTAAAATATGTGTAAAATTCCTTAAAACTTGATCTACAATGTTTAAAAACCCTCTAAATATTGATAAGTTATGACGTTTTCACATTTAATTTGGCTGATTTGAAGGTAAATAATTAAGACTCTCAAGATTGAAATTGTTGGGGTAATTGGTCACTCTGTGCAGTGTTAATTGCTGTTTAAACACCATGTCATTACCCGGACTGTCCTAAATTTCTTTAATGATATTAATTAAATCTTTGAGTTCTTTTAAATGATTGCAATGTGTATCTTACCCCGTCCATCCTTCGCAGTTATCTGTCAAATTATATTTTTAAACAAAAATTGTAAATTAAGTGACAGTTCAGACTCAGTTTCTGTTTATGGTGACAATGCACAACAACCTTGTGTTGCAACATTATCAATTTATTTGATATCTAAGAGATGTTTAATGGTTTCCTTTTATTTTTTTTATTTTTTTTTTTTTTTTTGCCTTTCGAAATTGAAATAAAATATCATATAAAGCGTACTAATACAGAGGTGATGTATATTGAATATTACTAATGTATTTTCAGTTTTCTTGTGTATATACCTAGAGTTTACTTGAAAAAAATATAGTATCAGGAAAATGTGTATTTTGATAATTAACTGATTAATCTGTCAGACGTCTTGCAATTAACCGATTAGCAATTCAGCAAGATAATTCCTAAATATCCAACAACCTGTAAAGAGTATACCTGTATTTACATACATCCCTGTATTTACATGTAAGGCAGTAATAAACATCATATCTATTATACATATGTAACTCAATTAAATGTATATTTAAACAAGAATAAAGCATGTGTTTTATAAAATGCCAGCCTTCAGTGAATGCAAATATCACCCATGCTTGACCTCAACTTCAAAACAAACATCATTTGCAGACAAAGCTTAATTTATCTTAAAGTGACAAATAAAGATAAGCCTGGAAAATTTTCTGCCCCAGACAAGATAATTAATCCCTGGGGATTAATTGTACTGCTCTCTCATCCTTTTCTTCCAAGTTTACAATAAGAACTTTTTCAGTAATGATAGAATGAGTTTATTATTGGACTACCTGTTAAAATTAATAGTATTCTTGAATTTACATAAGGCAGCAAAAAAAAAACAAGACGCCTGGGGGCCACATCGCTCACCTGAGCATGTGGCTAGGAAAAAAGAAAAATCAGTTTAGTGTTGAAAAGCTTAAATGCATAAGTGGTCCCAACCTACCCCTAAAAGGGAGTGGGGGTATGATTTGAACAAAATCAAATCTACACTTACTAAGGATGCTTACATAATTTTTTGACTGTGACATTTTTCTCTACGATTTGAACAAACTTGAATCTACACTATCTGAGGATGCTTCCATACAAATATGACAAACAGAGGCTTTGCTGTTCTTGAGATGATTTTTGAAGATTTTTCCTATATATTCTTATGTAAAACTTTGATCATTCATTGTGGCCCCACCCTACCCCTGGGGGTCATGATTTGAACAAACTTGAATCTACACTACCTGAGGATGCTTCCACATAAATATGACCAATCATAGCTTTGCTATTCTTGAGAAGAAGATTTTTGAAGATTTTTCCTATACACACCTATGTTAAACTTTGATCGTTCATTGTGGCCCCACCCTTCCCCTGGGGGTCATGATTTGAACAAACTTGAATCTACACCACCTGAGGATGCTTCCACATAAATATGACCAATCATAGCTTTGCTATTCTTGAGAAGAAGATTTTTGAAGATTTTTCCTATATACACCTAGGTTAAACTTTGATCGTCCATTGTGGCCCCACCCTACCCCTGGGGGTCATGATTTGAATAAACTTGAATCTACACTAACTGAGGATGCTTCCATGTAAATATGACCAATCATAGCTTTGCTGTTCTTGAGAAGAAGATTTTTGAAAATTACTATGTAAAACTTTGATCCTCCATTGTGGCCCCGCCCTACCCCTGGGGGTCATGATTTGAAAAAACTTGAATCTACACCACCTGAGGATGCTTCCACATAAATATGACCAATCATAGCTTTGCTGTTCTAGAGAAGAAGAATTTTGAAGATTTTTCCTATATACACCTAGGTTAAACTTTGATCGTCCATTGTGGCCCCACTCTACCCCTGGGGGTCATGACTTGAACAAACTTGAATCTACACTAACTGAGGATGCTTCCATGTAAATATGACCAATCATAGCTTTGCTGTTCTTGAGAAGAAGATTTTTGAAGATTTTTCCTATACCCCAGGGGTCATGATTTGAACAAATTTGAATCTACACCACCTGAGGATGCTTCCACATAAATATTACCAATCATTGCTTTGCTGTTCTTGAGAAAAAGATTTTTGAAGATTTTTCCTGAATACACCTATGTTAAACTTTGATCGTCCATTGTGGCCCCATCCTACCCCTGGGGGTCATGATTTGAACAAACTTGAATCTACACTAACTGAGGATGCTTCCATATAAATATGACCAATCATAGCTTTGCTGTTCTTGAGAAGAAGATTTTTGAAGATTTTTCCTATATATTCCTATGTAAAACTTTGATCGTCTATTGTGGCCCCACCCTATCCCCGGGGGTCATGATTTGAACAAACTTGAATCTACACTACCTGACACACCCCTACTAATGTTATTGTGATTTAAATTCAAGGCACGTGGTGTAGGTTGACCCATTCAAAGGTTAAAGGGTAGAACCGGTTTTAAAAATAAAATTGGCAGTAAACAGGAAATTGCTATAATCTGTTTCTTTTAAAAACTTTCTGAAAGATTTTCAAGATTTTAAACAGAAATGGGTGAGATTTAAAAAATCACAATCTACTTAATTAATCTTCGCTTTTGTGATAATTTACGGCGAATATTGGAGCTTAGTAGTGTTAATTTTTCCAAAATCGCCCGATACACCGGTAAAAAAAAATTAATGTATGATAAACCTTTGTTTACCTTATATGGCTTTTGTTATTAATACGCACAGAGGATCTTACCACCAACAATTGACCAATCATTGCATGAATAGCAACGTTAACTTGACACTTATATGTTTACATTTTACTTCGAACACGTGGTTCAACTCAATCTACGATCGATATTGAATGGATTGCAAAAAATAAACCAATTAAAAAATCTATTTATATGAGAAAATACAAAGAACAGAAACTATGAAAGATGCCACGGGCGTTTGTAATTTGTTGTTACGTTGTTAACTAGTAAATGCATATAAAAATGTAGTCTGTACACGTTCATAGCTAGCGCTTCAAGGTTAAGGAAACGAGCAGCATTTCTTACAGTTAAAAGGACAACAAAGTTTTTTTTTTTCAAATTACAATACCCGTGATCATCTGTGCTTTTTGGTCAGGGAACCCACCTGACAATTGTATTCACTGATAGTACAACAAAGGAATACAGACGAAAATCACCTTACAGTATGACTGATAAACCTAGAATTCCATGTTTATTTAACATGTTACTAATGAATTGTATGCAATTGTGAGCATGGAAATAATAGAATAAAAATGGAAAGCACGAAAATGCATCCAAATGCATGGGGAAAAAAATGTTCTGTGTGCCTTTCCGATCGCTTTGTTTTTATTTTTCAAGCGTAAAATTCCTGTAGTATCCGTAGTAACCCACAATGCAATTCAACTCATTCAGATTAAGCTATAAGAAATTATAATACATAAGTGCAGAAAATAATGTCATGAGGAATACTTATTGACGTTTGAATGAATTCAAGAGAGATTGAAGTACATTTCTACAGATATTATTCAGGGATGAAAAATGAAACGCAAGATAACTTTTCTGTTTACCATGTCTCCACGTGCTACTCACTTCCTAGCCACATTTCTGTGAATAATTTACCTTATCTCGTTGTAGTCTCGCTAGATCTTGCCAGAGCTACTGTGGGAGCTACTGGGAACTCCTCGGATTTTATCATTTGCAGAACACCGAAAAAGAAAATGTTCCGAACACATTAGTAGGGATGTGACAATAATTCCACATGAGTTTCATCTTTTCTGGCCCATTGGTTCTTGAGGAGAAGATTTTTCAATAATGCCATTAATTTTTTGCTATTTCTTAAGTATCTCCCCTTGGAGGAGGGCGTGGCCCTTCATTTGAACAAACTTGAATCTCCTTCACCCAAGGATACTTTGTGCAAAGTTTGATTGAAATTGGCCCAGTAGTTCTGGAGAAGAAGATGAAAATGTGAAAAGTTTATGAGAACGCCAACAACAACGCCGACAGACAACGGACAAATTTCGATCAGAAAAGCTCACTTGAGCCTTCGGCTCAGGTGAGCTAAAAATGAACAAATAAATCAATAAATAAAATAAATGAAAACAAAAAATAAAAAAAGCAAATCTTTACACATATCTTGTTTTTAGAATTCAATAAAATCATAACTCATTGTGTATTTTACCAAAATAAAGTATGAACATTATTTAAATCCACATTTCAGAGAAGGTAAACATCATTCAGAATTGACCTTAACTTCAAAACAAACTTCATTTGCAGACAGAGGTGTTAATTAATCTCAATTTGACAGAAACAGATAATGCTTTGGATTTTCTTTAAGAGGAAAGTTAATTAATCCCATGGGACTAGTTGCAGCTTTCATAGTTTACAACAGGAACATTCTCATCAGTTATCTCTCTTTGCCCTGGCATTCATTCTAATGTAAAGTTAAGGAATATACCCCACCACTCCAGCTCCAAATTGGATGACATAGAGAACCAAACTTAGCATCAAAATATATCTTACTGCCTCTTCAACCAACACACCAAATTTGAACTTAATTGGTCAACTAAAAAAAAATTTATTAGAAAAAAACAGAAAATTTGTGGACGGAAGAATGACAGATGGACAGACAGGGAGATGGATGGACAGACAGACAGAGTGATTACTATAGGGCAGCCACAAATCCTTGCGGGGCCCTAATTACCGTGTCAAATGCATACAATAAAATATTGCAATCAAACTTTATCACAGGTTGTATGTAATTTATTATTTTTAATATGCCCCCCTTGTTAAACCTAGACGCTTCAGTTGTTTAAACACTACAAAATGTAATGAACATATTATCAGATCAAAGTTTTTAGAAAAGAGAAAACATGACAAAAATTCATATACTGCAAACATATCAATACTACGAATTGAAAAGAATCAGTTAGAAAAATTTAGGATTTTTGTTATTATTTTTAATTTACACATAATGGGGGCCCAAGGATCACATTGTGGGCCCGTAAAATTTGAAAAGTTAGGAGCCCACATGGCCCCTAAGTTTCAAAAGTTAACCACAACCCTGCAGACACTAGACACTGTGTTGCATAGGTGTGCTCAAAGCGTGAAAGTGAATAGATTTGAGTCACATGTTCAGTGCTTTAATGTTATTCATGAGGTCAAAGACGGGTTGAAATTTGTAAACAAGGTGTCTTTACTATAGAGACAAGAACCCGTGATTTTGCACCTTTTTGGAAAATAACAAATGAGTGCAAGACTGTTTCAATTTCTTTCATGAATGTAATTGACATATGTAACTCTTTACATTGACCTTTTTTACGACAACTTGAAACATCCATGCACGCATATAAAAAATGGGCCTGCAAAATGGGGGTGTGGCCTAAAGTCTATGAGAAATTGATGTAAACAACGTACCCCTGCTATATTAATCAGATAAATACCTAATTACAGTGCAAGGAAGTAAAAATTGAAATTAATAAACTTCAATGTTTGATGGAAAGATTGAGGCAAAAATACGTAGAAAATCTTGAATTTTAATTTTTTGTAAATTATCGGGGGCCACATTTGGACATTTAAATGATTCATTCTTTAAGCACGGTAACTTTTCATACGCGGACTTTGTTTTTTGAACATACGGTTCTCCTGATTTTAAGCATGGTGGTATTATTAATAGGAATAATTAAATTTTGCATTATAAATAATTTTTTAAGCTAACGGCAATGCTGTCTTTAAAAATCACAGTGTAATATTAACAAAGCCCAAAACGTTGCCCCATTAAATTAATATCAGACTAAATATATAAATCTTGCACTTAAACGTTGCTGTTTAAATCTTCGTGTGGTAATGATTTTATTCAAGAAAGCATGAAATATTATTGCATTTATTTTATTTTTAGCTAACGGCAATCATGACATTACACATTGTCTTTATCCTTGCAGAAATAATTTTATTTCAACAAAGCACGAAATACTGTTGAATTTTAGTTGGAACAGATCTTCATGGTATAAATCATTTCTTTATACATCGAGGTAATCTTCGCAGATATCTTATTTTCTACAGAGCACGAGTAATTATAACACTTAAGTTTTAACAGACTTCATATTTCCTTTTTAAACTCTTAATTCATTTAACAAGAGGCCGATAAATATAAGACAATTAAAGTAAAATTACATTTAACAAGCGTTTAACTGTTCAATGTGTCGTAATCAACACAAGTCCATATGAAAGGCTAAAAATTGACCCCCAAATTTTAACAAAGAAAACAATTAAAGCCATTAATAAGTGCAGTAAATTATCAGTGCTCTAACTGTAGAAACAATGCTTAGGAGTTGGTAGATAATTTATTTACCTGGAGGGGTGTTGAGATCAAGTGACAAGCGCACATGTTCATAACATTGGCTTCGACTGGGACATATAGTATACAGTGGTATAGTGGGGTCTTTATGTTGAAATGAATTTTCACCGCGTTATTAAAACCTCAAATAAATGTTGATTTGTTGTACTTCATTATAAAATTGCTCAATTTTTTTCCAATCGAGTGTCTGATTAGGTACATGTGTACTATGATTACACAAGCACGTGGCAAAGGAATGCGGGAACGTCTATAAATAACATCGTCAATGGCGGCCTACATGGAGATGATGAATATGCAGCTCAAATTAATTAGGGCTTTTCGCTTTCAGGCGAAAATCCCTATTGTTTTCGTCTTTTTTATTATTATTATTACACTGAACACTTTTTTTTCATTCACTTCTTAAGGAGTACCTTTAAAGATAGGTATTTTCTTTTATAACTACTAAATAGAGAATGTAAATATCTCGCGTATGTAAGGTTTTGAACTTCCGGTTTAGGCACTTCTTGTTTCTCTAAGAAAAACTAAAATTTCTAAAGAAGCTAAAATCTTTTTTATTTCGAATGTCTAGACTCTCAAATTCAAGATATAAATTATAAAGACCAATACCTACAAAAAAGTTAGTGATGGTGATTTTTGACCACTGATGCTTTCTGAGATATAAGACTTCAAACATTGAAGAAGGGGGGGTGAAATTTTTAAAAGTCACAATTAACCCATTTCCTACTGCAGCCAATTCAGCTGGGCTTATCAGTAATACAGAGGATAAAAGAGCTGCTGCTGTGAATTCTCAGTTAATTAGCATCATGTTTACATTCTGCTCGATAATTAGATAACTACTGTTTGGAGACATATAAAAGTATATATTTTCTAAAAGCTCTTAAAATTCTGCTTCTAACTACAGCTAAACTTCGAAATCTCGAACACGGATATTTCGAATACCCCGGATATGTCGAAGTAAGGCCGCGGTCCTGACGACATTTGCTTTATAAATGATTAAAATAAACCCCTCTATGTCGAACATGGTAATGTCGAACACCCCAGTTATCTCGAAGTAAAATTGTGTACCCATTCATTAAAGTCACATGCGTTATCTCGAAGTCAGGATAATTTTCCGCTCTGATGATCAAGTCCGTTAGGTAAACTGAATGCTCTATTGATAACACCCACCTGTCTGTCACGCTTGGGTTACCTGTGTTCCTGTGATCAACAAATAATAGCGCGTTAATTATACAACGTGTATGTATGGCTTACCTTGATTTTAATTATGCAAGCCAAAGGTTGTGTGTATTAGTCTAATGCATACACGTGGATGACACCTTGTTTTGTGGCTTGGGTACATTTATCTTGATAATCGCTATTTAATGCTATAGTTTATGCATATGAAAGTGAAAATTATAAAGATCGAAGTAAAACAAAATTCTGTAATTTAATGCAATTAGAATTTATTTTTCCTATATGAGCGTGCAGAATTTACAATTGTCTATATACACCATCATGTGAGCGTGTGTCGCAGTGAAAACTTGTGCTATAGTGCCCTGTGGTTCAGTGTTGTTCTATTGTTAGACAAAAGTGTGTGATTCTTCTTTTGCATTTGATTTTATTATCATGGTAAAATAATTTCTTTTAACTGATTATACATATGATTGCGCCCATGGGAAAAGGGCCCTTATGGCAATTTTTACACATTTTAAGTTTTTCATGGATATTGATAGAGCAAGGTTAGAAGTTGCCAAATCTGAATTTTTATGACCCTACGTCAACTCTAAGTAGGTTTTTTCTTCATTTATATCAATGATACTTTAACAGGTAAACAGTGACGTCATGTTACTTTCGCACCAACGTCAAAAGTTTTCAGAGTGAACATGACTTTCACTTTGCATTGTAATGTTACTACAGTAATAAATGTATGTTATTGAGCATTTCCAGAGACATTTTTGAGTCGTTGTCTCTTTTAATAATTGTATAATATGATAATAAATAGTTGAATTAATTATTATCCATCATGCAGTTGTGTATAGAATTATGCGTGTTTGTTCGTTTGTTTGTTTTACATTTCACTATGCTGGAATGTCAGGAAAACCCGAGAAGCAAGCGGCTTCTGTTCAATATCAATTTATTCTCTCAAAACCAAAGTATTTATCTTGTGTAATAATCGTTTGAGAAACCTGTAGAATTCATTCGAAAATCATCTCATTTTAAGCATGGCTCTCGATAGGACAAGTTGTCAATTTTTTTTTTTTTTTTTTTGGTGGGGGGGGTGAATCCAGTATAAACGATATCTCTTTCAAAATGTGAAGTTAAAAATATTTCAAAAAAATTCTCGGAAACAACGATGAAATAGATGCTGCTGGGTAATGAAAATTTGTTTGTTTTTTTTGTTTTTGTTTTCTAAATATAATTAGACAGAAAATTTGTGAAATGTAGTGAGTTACCGTATACGCTGTACAACAATTTAAGGACATTAAGTTGATACACTGCATGTTAAGCAATATTCGATAAAAAAATTTCAAACAAAAAATCAGAAGGACTTCTGCCCGCATGTGGTAACAAAACTTCTTTTTTTAAATTGAAATGATACACATTTTTTCAGTCACAGCAAGGAACATTTTTGAATAATTTTTAAGTAAGCAGGTTGATAAATTATAAACAAATGGATGAATTATAATTCACATGCATTTAAAATAAAAGGAACAGATCCAGGATGACCAGTGGTTGGATTGTGTGTGTGTGTGGGGGGGGGGGGGGGGGTTAAAAGTTAAATGACAGAAACATGCAATACTTGTAGTTAATATGAGTTTAATAGCATACTAGGGTTGTCGTATTTTTAAAATCTTCCTACATTTAAGGTGTGCAGGGGGGATGCCTTCCCACAACCAACCCCATAACCTCCAGATACGTCATTTGGTTAGGTTTGAAATAATATTGACTTAATTCCTCAATTTATTTTTGCACCTTGAACTCTCTCCTTATGTACATGTATATGAGCAGGGTCATTTTCAAAACAAACAGCGATCATGAGCTCCACATGCCTGGAACTGGAAACTTAACTGCTATCAAATCTAGTTAATCATGAGAAAAATTGCATCCTAGAATAACGATTTTGTTTGATTTTGTAAAATTAAATGGTTTTAGAAGAACATGGGTATTAACAGATACCGGGTATTTTATTGTCATTTCAACAAATTTTATCCGAACTTTGAATGAAATCAATATGTCATTTTTTTAAAATTAATATCAAATAGATTTTTCTAAGAAATAAATCATAAATAATTATATATATGTTGTCGTTATGAATCAATGACATGCAGATTAATTGATAGAATTTTTCGGCTGGGGGGGGGGGGGTGTAAAGATTAATTGAAAGTTTTTTATATCCAGTCAGTTAAATGCGACTGGTTCATAATATTCCTTGACTGGCTGAGTTTTTAAATGACAAATTTTTACGATGTGGCATACATTTAGGTACATGTAAATATTGTTATGTGATGGTGTGTTTAGAATTCCCCCCCCCCCCCCCCCATTTCTGGCAGCTTCTTTATCGTATGAAATTCTAATGTTATTGTTTTCAAATGTTATTGTACAGTGGTTCCCGTTTTATCGAATAGTCAAGTTGTCAGCCTAGTTTTATCCGAATAGCCGAAAATTAGAATAGCCGATTGCTCCATACCGAGTCCAAAGATAGATGTATAGAGCTACATGTATTGATAATACATCGTAGCAAATTTCAAGCTTGCACTTTCCTTTTCTTTTGACATGTTTACTTAATGACTTTACTAAAAATAATTTATTTCACTTACTTTTGAATTTAATATGAAATTTTTTTTCAAATAAATTGACGTATAGAATATATTCTTTGATAGTTATTGCCATCTTTCTTCAGCACATGTTTACATTCCTTCTTCGATGGTCGCCATTTTGGAAACGGAAGTAGACTAAATGCTTGACTAATAACCGTAAACTATTTTTCCCTGGATAGATTGTAAATTAAAAATAAACAAAAATATTAAATAAATGTAATTGTTTCGTTTTTATTTGTTTCTTTAATACGGTTACGTATTTTATACTGTGTGTGAGTTTACCAGTCTCGTTCTTGTCTGCTGAAGAGAGATTTTGAGAGCCATGTGGAGAAAGATGGTATGAATTTTGAGACGTATTTTTATAGAACGGGCCATTTGTGATTTTTACCATAAATTTTGCACTGAAAAGTGAATAAATATTAAGCCAATTGACCAAGTTAAACGATTGAATAGGTTTATTTCATTATCCAAGCAAATTGTCATACACAAGCTAATCAGTTCAATAATTAAAATTTCACGCCGAAAAAATTGCAAATAATTGTCATAATTAACAAGTGCATCATTGAACCCAAGCTGATCACCACAACTGTAATCAAAACATCTCTGTTTACTATGCCCACTATTGACACAGGTAAGGTGCCTGTGTGTGTCCAGGCGTAACTAATTCCCTCATTGTCGTACTCAAGCCAGTCAAGGTAATTGGTGTCAAACTGTGTAAACAAAGGCTTCACATACGAAGTTGGAGGTGTGAACAAGGTGCTGATTATCAAAAAACACTATGATAGTCCAAATTTTTGTATCGGATAAAACGAAATTCCAATATTTTCTCATCAGAATATCAGGTGAAATTATTAATAAATATATAAGAAATGGTTTTGTGCTCTGATATTATATTGAAATAGCCGAAATATTCGTTAAACCGCTATCCGATAAAATGGAAGCCACTGTATATGAAGTTTTACAATATAAAAGTTCCATTCTGGCCCCATGCCAGAGACTTGGATATGCTTATTCTTGTAAAGCTTTACAGATACACTGTAAAGTAGTTAGGTCCCAGTAATATAAAATGACCCTGGCCCTCTTCCCCGGTCTCCTGCACTGCCATAAAAATAAAAACTTGCAACATGTTCTTGTGTGTGTGTGTGTGTGGGGGGGGGGGGGGGGGTTAAAAGTTAAATGACAGAAAAATGCAATACTTGTAGTTAATATGAGTTTAATAGGTATAATATTTTTAGCATTTAATTTACTTTGTACAATGCATGTTCAAATACAATTTGATCTTAACAAGATTTATTTCAATAAATCCAAATAACAAAATCAGCCCGTTTACATAATTCAAAGGCAAGTTAAGCAATATCATACTAAACCGATAACTGAGATTATTATTTCAATAAAAAAACGAGTTTTAGATTGATAATAGAAATGTAATGACATACAATGCTGAGATTCTATGAATGACAAGGATTACATATATTTGACTTTTAAGTGACTAAAAACTGCAGATAAAGCTAAAACCTTTGAACTTTTTTATGCACAACACGAGTACCAAAATGTTATATTTTCGAGTTACTGAAAATAAATAGACAGCAAAAGAAAAAAAAAGGAGATAGAGATTTCTTTTCATAATACGATATTGTTGTTTTTTTGAAAATTCGCCTTTTCATTAAAGTTTCACATTTCACATTGTATTAATAAACTCGATTTAATGTAACATCTTTCCATCTCTCTTTCTCTCTCCCTCTCTCACACACACCTCAGGTATACATACATGTAAACTTTTTTTTAAGCTAGAACAATTAGAACAATTTTATTTCATTCGGTAGTTTTTGTTTGTTTTCAAGTACTTACATCGGAAGTGGCAACAACAAAAATAAGACGAAACAATTTTTTTTTTAATTTCATTTTATTTTATTTAAATTTATGATCATTATTACTAAAAAAAAAAAAAATAAAATTCAAATTATTTTAAAAAATAATTTCATGTTAAAATAAATAGATGCACATGTAACAGATTTAAAAAAATAAATGAAAGTCTGGTTCAATGTAGTATCTATTTCTTATTCTATATTTTTTTCCTCTTTCACTTTGACAGCTGCTAGTTCCATAAGCTTTCAAAAATACTTTTAAAGAAAATATAAATATAATACTTACAATTAAAACGTTTTTTTACTGATGATAAGTAAGATTTTTAAAAATATTTTTTATACTACGGGAGCAAATTTGTATGAGTATGTTGATTTTGGATGGTGTTAAAAAAAAAGAAAAGAAAGTCCCTCTCTGGTACCTCTCTAGTATCTCGCTTGTCAGAGTTACCTCTCTTGTGTTTATTTATAGTTCTGAAAAATAATATCACGTCTGTCATTCGTTCGTACTTTTGCTAGATTTGTGAAAACTTACAAGAATACTTTTCTTTTCTGTTGGAAGAAGTGTGACCAGTTTCAAATTTTTGGCAATTAAAGCATTTAACAACAAAAATTTATGCGCGATGTACCAATGCTTCAATGTTTACATGATCGATGTGTTGAGAATGGTGTTGCGGATCTTATACAGGAAAACGATTTTCTCTGCAATATTTTGATAATATACCCGTGTCTAACAAATAACTTCAATTTGTGTGTCTATATATCAAAATCGCATTCGTTCATCCATAATCAATGATCCAGAAAATCACCTTGTCTGAAGCTTCTATACATGTATAATAGGAAATGCATAGCACAGATCAGAGACGTATTATAAAGCTATGTAATAACGTAATAACATGTAGTAAAGAAACGGGTCTCGAATAAAATTCTAAATATTTTAATTAATATCAGTGAATTAGAAGATAAAGAACTAAAATTAAAGATATAAATAATTATTTCAATGTTGAGAACAACGACGAAAGTGAGCTAGACGTGTCAAAACGTAAAACACGTGAATAAAAAAATTCTGCGTCGACGCTCACCGTCTGCAACGTCATATCTTTATGACGTTATTTCTCTGTTTTAGCAAAATTGCCATAAGGCCCTTTTGTCATGGGCGCAATCATATATGAACATGGTTTTCTAATAATAGAAAATGTATATTTCGTTTTCTTTATTCTGACAGCGACCGGTTTTAAAATTACAATGCATAGACGATATCCGGTTATGGATGCTAGAGGTTGACTTGCCACGTTGGTAGAAAGATTATAGTTACTTCTGTGCATATCATACAAAGTTTTTATTTTGTGAATTATAAAGAGGATGTAAAAATCTTTTTATTGCTATATACACGTACATGCATATTAAGGAAATCGCATACAGAATTTCAAACAAGAAGGAATTTGACATGTTTTTACTATTAAGTAAATATTCACTGCACTAAGTTTATTTGAAGTTCATTTGAATTATAACCCTCGATATGTCGAACCCCCGGATATCTCGAAGTTCATCAACGGTCCCGTCAACTTCGAGATAACGAAGTTTAACTGTATATAATTTTAATAATGCTATAGCAATATTATCCTCAGTAATACTCTGAGTAAAAGAGAAAAAAATTTGTAAACACAATTTTTTTTTTCAATATTTTTTATTCATATGCATTTTACTAAAATAAAGTGAATGTAAAGAGCATATTTTTTTTTGCAAAAATTTTTAACACAATCAGTTCTGCTTCACATACATTTTACAGAATAAGAATATCTTGAAAAATAAAAAAAGTTATTGTACTTCTTATACATGGATATTTCTTGAAATGAAAATGAACAATTTGCTTTTACTTCAAACTTACAACATCCATCCAAAATCTCACTTGAACAATACATATTAGCTATGCATCTGATATTTAAGCATTATTTACTGTCAGACAATTAAAGAAAAGTACTTTCCATTAAAAAAAAAATCAAAAATCAATTATACTTACAGAAAAATTATGTAAAAAAGCACGTCCATGGAAAATATCCAAATAAACACATTATCAAATTCTATTGCTTAAATTTCACACCTATTGCACTTTCATCATTCTCATGATGTGCTTTGAACTACACTCTAAATGTACAGGTATGTTGCACTGTTGGCAACCAAATCTAGTCACTCCTTTCCTCTGTCCCTGACGTAAGGAAAGAGAACACTCACGGCACACCTTGTTCTTTGGATACAACTTTACTATGTCGTGAGCAGTAGCTCTGCCCCCACAGTCAACTTTTGGTGGTTCCCTGTTTGACCTGGTGTCACCAATGAGGTCTTCTACTAGTTCCTCTATGAAGTCCTGGAAATTTGGCCATTTTTCCCGAGCAACATTAGGGTGGGTGTCCTTGGCAACAATGAATGCATTGTGGGCCGATGCCATTATGATTCTCTGGTGCTCCCCTTGACACTTGACCACGGTGGGCTGGATCATGAAAGTTAGACAGGACAGTAACAGGTTTTGTGTCTTGCCATACACAGTATGTCAGGCTGTCCTTTTGTGCAACACGGAATTCATGTTTTCCAAGGCTGATTTTGCTTGATAACAGGTCTTTCGGAAGACCCTTTCGATTGACACGTATGGTCCCACATGCCAAGATTCCTCGTATGTGGAGATCATTTAGGAGTTCTGGACTTGTGTAAAAGTTGTCCATGTAGACACACAAGTTCGAACCAAAATAGTGGTGGCACAGGTCCATCACAACTCTGTGGGTAAGCCCTTTTTCCTGGTTGTTTTCCTTTCCTGTATAAACTTGGAATCTGCTCAAGTACCCAGTATCACTTTCAGCTAGTGCCCAGACTTTTACAACCCATTTTATTGGCTTTGCTGGTAGGTACTGCCGGAAAGATAATCTTCCTTTGAATTTAATCATACTCTCGTCATTAGATGTGTTCCCATAGGGCATATACACGTCTGTAAACTTGGTGTTTAGGAAATCCAAAAGCCAGCGTATTTTCCAAAGTTTATTGGGTGTTTCTGGTTGGACTTCGTTGTTTTGGATGTGTAAATACCTCCAAATTTGAAAGAGTTTGTCTCTGGACATCACTCTGTTGAATGTTGTACAAAACATCCACTTTGATTGTCTCCAATAATCAGCTTTGTCTGGCAGTCTTAGGATCCCCATTGCGAAGCAAAGAGCCAAAAATGCCTTGATATCTGACAATACCACTGGCGTCCATTTTGCAGCAAACGGAGGGGGGTGGGTTTTTTTCACGTTCCTGGTGTGCATAATTGTTTGTTTCTTGCACTAACCTGTCAAGAAGTTCGTTAGTCCAGAAGAGTTCCATGTATTGTCCAGCTGATGCCTCTTCTGGGTGCTCAACTGTGGCGCATCCAACTTTTCTGAATGCACTTCCAAGACGTGGGTGGAAATTTTCTGAAACCCATTCGTTCTGGAACCCGAGGAAATCAGCATCGTCTTCGTTGTCCTCATTAAAAATGTTACAAATCCAGTCTTCAACATCCCCATGATTTATTTCTCTATCAATATTGCCAACTAAATCATCTGCACTGTCTTGTTGTTCTTCGTATTCTGCCTCAATATCGCTACCATCGCTCAATCCTTCATCTCGCTCCGCCATTTTGAAATTACGATCGCGTCAGTTGCTTCAGTTCTCTTTGTTTTACCAAAATTTCCCCTCATGAATAAGTATCTAGTTTCATTTTTAATGCGCATGAGCAAGGGAAATTCCCTCTTTGTCTAAATCTTGTAAACGTTTTATTCATCCGGGTTTTTATACAACGATTCTAAAATTGTTTTAATCCTTCTATAAACACTGTAGTTATTACAAACAATCATGTTGTTTTAACAAATTGCTCTGGACAGTTTTGTGCTCCTGTTTTGAGAGATAATTACCTTGAGTAGAACTGAAAGGCTTCTTATGTTTGATATTTATATCATACTCTACATTTAAGAATTTTCTTAGATCCCTCTTTAATTAGTTACATAAAAAAACCAATTGGAATCTTTGGGTTCATTTCTCACATCTGACTCAAGCATGAAACAAATGACACTCATGACTGGTATATGAGTATGCTGTGTTATGGTTATATAAAATGAATTACTTGGAAACCACAAAATCTTTAAATCAGGGACAGTGATACCAGGTAGATATCTTGGCCATTAAGGTGTACTACATGTCAATATGAATGAAATATTTAGCTATTTCTTATTTCCCAGTATTTCCCAGGAAATACCAGTAATTACTGGTAATTACCAGTATTTCCCACTGTCCTGGGAAATATGAGGATTTCCCAGTCTTTTGCCAACCCTGCAATTAATGTTAGCAAAATTATTTTGAGCATTGAAATATGTTAGGACTAAAAAGTAGAACATATACTGTAAGTTTCATATCAATCCAAGCGGAACTTCCAGTTTTAGGGGTCTTTGAAAATTGTTTATGGGAGTTTCTATGTTAAATTGAAAACAGTTGTGGCACTTTTTCTCTTATAATAATCAAGATATTCTTGTGAGATTTTAAGTGTAGAATGACCTTGATACGGTTCCGACCTCATTAGGTCATTAAAAGGAAATATGAAAAATAAGGGATTTCTAGGGGCCAACATTGAAAACATACTTTTTCCTGAAACTTTTTTTATTTCTCAATGAATTTTTAAACAGTTTCCTATTCTGGGTTCAGATTAAAGAGATCAATCTAACAAGAGGCCCATTGGCCACATCGCTCACCTGAGCACATTGGCTAGGCAACAGCACAAATCAGTTCAGTATTGAAATTATTACGGGGGGGGGGGGGGGGGGGGGGGGGGGGGGGGGCTGGGGGGGGGCTTGAATTTTAAACTACCTGATTGTAAAAAATCTTCTCAAGTACAATTTCCTATATGAATATGACTCATCATGGCTTTGCTGTTCTTGAGAAGAAGATTTTTAAAAAATTTCCTATATATTTCTATGTAAAACTGTGATCCTCCATTGTGGCCCCGCCCTACCCCCGAGGGTCATTATTTGAACAAATTTGAATCTACACTACCTGAGGATGCTTCCACATGTGTTTCATCTTTCCTGGCCCTGTGGTTCTTGAGAAGAAGTTTTTTAAAAGATGCTATTTATTTTTCACTAATTCTTTATTATCTCCCCTTGAAAGAGGGCGTGCTCCTTCATTTGAACAAAGTTGAATCCCCTTCACCCAAGGATACTTTGTGGCAAGTTTGGTTGAAATTGGCCCAGTGGTTCTTGAGAAGAAGTCCAAAATGTTAAAAGTTTACAGACAGACGAACAGACAGACAGACGGACAGACAGACAGATGGACGCCGGACAAAAAGTGATCAGAAAAGCTCACTTGAGCCTTCGGCTCAGGTGAGCTAAAAATTATGGTCCATGGGGTCACTTTTTGACCCCTTAAAGGAGTTACAGAGGACTGAAATAACATATTTTTATTTATTTCAAAAATAATGGAGGAAGAGTTATCTCCCTTTGCACATCTGTTGACAGGCTTACATACTCTTTAGGTTGGTATGCATATGACAAGTACTTCCGGTTTTATGAATGTCTGAATTTGTCTATGGGAGTTCCAATGTTAAATGGAAAATTGCACATGTCTCGATATCTCTTAAAGTAATCAAGATATTTTTGTGAAAATTGAGTGATATAATGACTGTGATATTGTTTCAACCCCATTAGGGTTTGAAAATGAATTTCTGGAAAATAAGGGATTTCTAGGGGCCAAAGTTGAAAACTGACCTTTGCCCAAAACTTCATTATTTCTCAATGAATTTTTGAACAGTTTTTCTATTCTTGGTTGAGCTTAAAGAGTACAATCTAAAAATTATGGTCCGTGGGGTCACTTTTTAACCCCTTATAGGAATTACAGAGGACTGAAATAAAGTGATTTTTATTTATTTCAAAAATGATTAAGAAAGAGTTATCTCCCTTTGTACATCTGTTGGCTGGCTTACATACTCTTCAGGTTTCAAGTTTGGTATGCATATGACAAGTACTTCCGGTTTTACGAATCTCTGTATTTGTCTATGGGAGTTCCCATGTTAAATGGAAAAATGCACATGTCATGATATCTCCTAAACTTAACAAGATATTCTTCTGAAAAATGAGTGATATAATGGCTTTGATATTGTTTCAACCCCATTAGGGTCTGAAAATGAAATTTGGAAAAATAAGGGATTTCAAGGGCCTAATATTGAAAACAGATTTTCCCGTGTAACTTTTTAATTTCTCAATGAATTTTTGAACAGTTTTGTATTCTGGGTTGAGTTAAATAGTACAATCTAAAAATTATGGTCTGTGGGGTCACTTTTCAACCCCTTAAAGGTGTTTTAGAGACCTGAAATATAGTAACTTTTAGTAATATCAAAAATAACAATGTAAGAGTTATCCCCCTTTGCAGGGCTCTAGTGAGAAAAACATAGTCTTTAGGTTTCCATTTTTATCTGAAGACTTGATCCGGTCTGATTATTTTTTTTATGTTTTTCATTTTGTTAGCGTTATCGCTCTTTAAGGTCCTTGAGATTTAAAGCGTCGAAAAGCCCTTCGTTTTTGTTGAATGACAAAAAAGGTCTAGTTAAGGTCTTCCATCTCAACGGAAGACCTTCTTATTATTCTGTTGTTTCTTTTCAACTTTTTTTATTATTATTATTCTTACCAATTTTGTGCACGCGATTTCTTGTAAATGCATGGATGGATTTTCATGAAACTTTCAGGAATGATGAACTTAAGACATTTTTATTTTTATTTTGATGATATCACTTCTGGTCGCGAGTTATTTCCGATTTTCTTTATTTATATTGAAATTTTGTCTGGGTCTCTCCTCTAAAATGGTTAAAGACAGAGTCATGAATCTTACTGGGATAATAGGTCATGATCTGTAGATTTGTCTCCGGTGTTTCTTTTTTTCCGGCGTCACTTCTGTTGTCCACCGGAAGTAGTTTAAAAATATGCAATTTTTTTTTTTTTTTTCATTTTTAAATGTTTATAACATTGACATATATAGTGTTTCGAGTCATTAGTGTACTTCTTAACCGGAAGTTGTCCAAAAATCAGTATTTTTCATCCAAACTTTCAGGAAAGATTTGTACACACTCACTGTGGAGTTTTAAGTCATTTTGAGCACTTCTTGTCATACCGGAAGTGAATTTAAAAGAACCGGAAATGGGTTGAAATTAAAAGATATCACTCTTTCATGTGTTTCTGAACATATTTTGAATAATTCAATCGCCTATTTTATTCAAATATACTTGTTCTTCCTTTTCTTTTCTTTTTGAGTAAATCTATCACAGTCAACATCGTAAATCAGAGGGAAAACCTACTCGTTGCTTTGCAATGAGCTTTGCTCTACTTATTATTATTATTATACTCAACACTTTTTTTGTTTCGATTTTAAGGAGTATCTCTGATAACAGGGATTTTGTTTTGTAACTACTAAATAGCAAATGTAAATGTCTCGCATATGTAAGGTTTTGGACATAAGGTTTCGACACTTCCGGTTTCTACCAGAGAAAAACCAGAATACCTAAAGAAGCTAAAATCTTTCTCATTTTGAATGCTGAATCTCCCAAATTTAAGAGATAAATTCTTGACACCTATACCTACAGAAAAGTAAACGACAGTGATTTTGAACAAAGATACTTTTTGAGATATAAGACTTCAAACATTGAAAAAGGGGGGACGACATTTTTTAAATTGTACTTTTCACACTAAACTCAAAACTGAAATTGGCTTTAAGATTGGTTATTAATTAAAAAAGTTATGGAGAAAAAGCTGTTTTTTGCACAGACCCCCATAAATCCCTAATTTCTTTGGATGTTGTTTTCATGACCTAATCACCTGAAGATAATGCCTAAGTAATTATTCATCTAAAATAATACAAGAATTGCTTGCTTCGTGTTTGAGAAATTGGAACATGCATGATTTAAATTTGACATGGAGACTCCCATAGACAATTTTTTGAGACTAATAAAACCGGAAGTACTTTTCAGATGGCTACCAAAATAGAAGACTAAGGAGTATGTAAGGCTCTTAAGAGTTATGCAAAAGGAGATAACTCTTACGTGTTCATATCTGAAATTGCTAAAATTTACTATATTTCAATTCTCTAAAACTCCTATAAGGGGTCAAAAAGTGACCCCACGGACCATAATTTTTAAATTGTACTCTTCAAGAACAATTCAAAACCGAAATCAGTTTGAAGATTGGTTAACAAATGCAAAAGTTACAGGGAAAAAAACTGATTTTTGTACTGGCCCCTAAAAATCCCTAAATTTTTGAAATTTTCTTTTCATCACCTAATCACCTGAGATTTGTTTGTTTGTTTGTATGTTGTTTAACGTCCCTCTCGAGAATTTTTCACTCATATGGAGACGCCACCACTTGCCGGTGTAGCCAGTGTCATATAATGTATTGAACCCCGCGATATTTTGAACCTGGGTTCAAAATATCGCTGCGAAATATTGAACATCCCTAAGAAATATTGATCCCGGGGTTCAAAATATTATGGCCATAGTATTTTGAACCCAGGGTTCAATATATTATAGCCTTATGGCCATAATATTTTGAACCCGGGGTTCAATATATTATAGCCTTATTGCTATAATATTTTGAACACTGGGTTCAATATATTATAGCCTTATGGTCATAATATTTTGAACCCCATTACAGACATTCTCTGTTTAAAGCATGGAGGTTCCTAAGATTATGGCATTGAAATGTACCTCCTAATTTTAAATTTTTTTTTTTGGTAGGTTGGGGTGGAGGTTTAAGATGAAAAGAAGAAAATTTTAATTAGAATTTTCTTCTTTTCATCAAGGGCAGATAACTCTTCAAAAAATGGCCGGCTTCTTATATGATATCAGTCATATGAATATGGTTCATTTCGCTTTCATCTTTATCTAGCAAAACATATTTTTAAAACTAGTTTAAAATAATTCAAAATTGTTCAATATTCCTTCATTATACATTCAAAACCTTAACAGAAGAGTTCGACTTAGAAAAGATAACTCATATTGATTAGATGAGTAAAAAAGAAGACAGATAACCAAGAGGTTCCTACAATTCCTTGTTTATCAACAGGTGAAGGAGATGTTTACCCTATATGCATTTTTAACATTTTGGGTGTGTTATATACAAAGTACTTGTGATTTTTTTTTTTTTGGAGCTTCCCCCCAATTTTGAAGGTGTGTACTTTATCTACAATGATGAGTGATACACGTGTGATGTACTTCACAGTAGTTTTGCTGTAAAAGCCCATTGAATTCAAGGTTTGTCATTTATTTCCTACAGACACTGAATATCGTGCACAACATTTTAAATGTACTGTTCTCACCTGGCCCAAACCAAATGTCTTTTTGAAATTGAGGAACATGTCATACACCAACACCACTCCATCATCCTGCACAAACAATAGCTCTTCTGTGTGAGACCAGCCCATCTTGTGGATTTTACCACTGTTCCACTGTTAAAAGAAACACTTCTAAGTTTATTTTAAAGTTTGACCTTTCATTCATCTGTCTGTTTGGTAAGGACTTCAAGGAGGAATTCTTGTTTAGTTTCCAGCTAATGAAAAGAGTCAAAGTATAATCGCATCAATGATTTTTTTTTTGGGAGTTCAACATTACCGCTTCATTGCGAAAAATTTCAACTCATTATCGCTACATTTTCTCAAATTTTCAGGTGATCATTACTGCTACATTTTATCAAAGGGACTAATACTGAAAACAACTCACTACTGCTACATACCAATCGGCCAGCAATGGCACGGGATATGAGTTCCATTCAATATAATTCACTCAAAACTATTGTTGATGTCCCTGGCATATTCTACTAACTAAACAGTGATTCCTTATATTTCCATGTCATTGTGAAATAAAATTGTAAATTTAGATTTTAAAAATGTAGACTAATAGAATTTAAATTACACGAGGCCTCACATGTCAATTTCAATAGTCCCCGCCCACTGACGTCAAACACAAAGGCAGCCACATGAGATTTACACGCATATTAGGCCTCCACAGCGTCAGACACAAAGACAGCCACACGAGAATTACATGCATATTAGGCCTTCTTAGCTCCTGACCTTTTGCTTGGCAAAATTTACATTCTGGTAGAATGATCAAGAAATCAACTACACTAACTTTCAAAGAGTTATCACAGAGAAAACAAATAGAAATGGAAATATAAATCTGTCATCAATTTAGTGTCACCCAGGCAAATGAATGTCATGGCTACTATTGAGAAGTTTGTGACAAATCACGGCAATGCAGGATTAGTTATCAAAGGATATAATTTCGTATAAACAAGATCCTCCGGGAAGAAATAAAGCAGATTTTAAATAAAAAAAAAAAAACCATCCTGCTCAAAGTCATACTTTCACCTCCCCGTGGTGAGCAGGGAAACAGGTCTTATGCATGTATATATATATATATATATATATATATATATATATATATATATATATATATATATATATATATATGTATATATGTTGTACTGTACACGCATTAGACACTCACTAAGGAAAGGGGCAATGTAGCAGTAATGTATACTTTTAAATATAGCGGTAATGTATCCTTTTTTGTAGCGGTAATGTGCATGTAGCAGAAATGAAAATTTTGAAAATGTAGCGGTAATGATACACACCCTTTTTTTATATTGAGATATTGGGCATTTTAAAGATTGGATTTTCTTCCCCTTCAAACAATTGAACAACTTGTCACAGAAATGGAAAACTGAGTCTAAAGTCTAGCATAAACTACAAGAGGCCCAAGGGCCTTAACGGTCACTTGAGTATAATACAACAATTTAGAGGATCCAAAGAGTATAAAAATAAACTGATAGATGAAGCTTTGTTGCCGAAAAGCAAGACAAATAGGATGATCATGATCAATGTAATAATAAGTCTAGTATTCAGCAACAATTAACTCATAAATTAAATTCTATTCTATCCTCTATTCATCCCTATGGTGTGTTCCCTGAACATCTTCTGGACAAAACCAACATCTAATTATCACACTCAATTAAGGGGCCCTCTATGGGGCACAGGTAGAGTTTACCTTAATGAACTAACTATACCTGCATTTATTGAATGAGTAATTTTACAGCAACATTTTATTTTTTGTATCTTTAAGGCATCACTTTTGAAATACGGTTTCAGCATGGAAAGATTGATAAAAAATATTTTCTATTTTACATGACTTTTTTTCAGAGGAAATGTGAAAATCTTGAAGATTTTATCCACTGGTTTAAAAAAAAATACTAAAAAATAATGTGTTTTATTTTCATAAATAATTTTTTATCAAAAAATAAAAATAAAAAGTTTGACTTTTCTTGACATATTTTATTAGATATTTATATTGTGCATTTATTCACGACAAACTTCGAACTCTAAAGAACAAGGAATTATTTCATCTTGGAATAATTATTTGACATGGAATTCAATTAAATTTTCATTTTTGCTGTAGCTGCAATGTTAGTGATAATTTTTTCATGAAAAAATATTTTTTATTGTAGAAACTGTATAAATGGTAATATTTTCATCTTTATCAAGAAAAGTTATGTTTCTATGTATGTTTTCATTATTTATATTGTTTGTTTGTTATTTTATTGTTAATTGTTTATTTGTTCATGTTTTTTTTTATTATTGGGAAAGGCCTTCTATGTTCTAGTTTGTTGTCACACATGCGCAGAAGGGTTAGTCCATGCCAGGCATGGACTAACCCTTCTGCGCATGTGTCAATATTTTGCTTTCTATATATTCTGTATATTTCTGCAGTCAAACGACATCACTACATAATTGTTGAAGTGTTTGACTCTATACTGAGCTACGATCGCATCGACATCGCTAAAATTTCCTACCGAGTTGAAGAAATCCTTTTATCACTGTCAGCAATGCGTAGCCTTAGGTTTTCATGAATGAAGATTTCATATACCGATTTCCTGAAGAAATACCTCGCGGGGAACGAAAATATATACCAATGCACATTCAATACGATAAATGCAAACATATTTTTACAGTTGTAAAAGTTTAAATCCAACAAATAGCCAGAGAAAGGCATCCAGGTCAACACTGCCAATACACTACCAGACTACATTTGTTCGACGTCATCTTTCGAGGTGTGATATCACAGGTACACTGTTTTTCCTGAACTTTCTGTGGCAAAATGGCGAATAGGCAGTGTACGTAATATAAGGCATTCTGTCATTGTAGTACAACACACAAACTTAATTCATTTAGCAAAAAGTTTTATTTAACCAGGGTAATCAAATATCACAAGAGGATGTGAAAGTGGGAAGTGTTTAGTACGGAAAACAGGCTCCAAAGATTTGAAGATCCATGATCCGCCCACTTGGTTCACCACAGCTAAGAGGTGCAGATTAAGTGTGCACATCTCGAGTTTTCAAGTCATTGTGACGTCACATTCAAGAGTAGCTTTATTTTATGACAGGGAAGATAGTTTTGATATCATGTTAATAATTGCTTGTATCTTTCGTATTTTTTTTTTTTAAATAAAAAGATTAATAACATTTCAAAATTCATTTAAAGAAAAAGTTATTCCTCAAATTACATCCTACAGGACGACTTATTGAAAGGGGAGGGGTGGGGTGCTGGCATATTTTAGAAATAGGAAGAAAATAAATAAGGGGCCAATTTGATTGGGGGGGGGGCAGATTTTGGAAATAAATAATCTGCCCTTGAGAAGGTTGGAAATGAATACTGTAAATTCCATATTTTACGCAAGTACTTAATATTGCAAAGTGGCCCAAGGGCGTCAAACCGCAAGAACAATAATTCGCGAATGGGTGATTTATCTTGAGATTTTACATACATTAAAGCACTATAAAAATAAAAGCGAGTAATTTTATTTCGCGAGTGGTGCTTCTCGCGTAATTACGCGATAATTTATTCCTCGTGTATATTTAGGAATCTACAGTAACCTATCCCCACCTGGCAAGCACAAGATGAAACACTTCCTTTAAGTTTGGCTTAATGGTGGCTTATAGGTCCTTAATGAAGGCTTAATGGTTTTAATTAAGTCACCATTAAGCACCTTTGAGCTACCATTAAGTAATAAATACACCACCATTAATTTACCATTAAGCCATTTCAAAGTCCTTAATGGGTGCTTAAAGGTAGCTTAATGGTGGCTTATAGGTGCTTAATGGTAGCTTCTAGACAATCTTTAAGTCACCATTAAGCCAGACTTATAGGTGCTTAATGTCCAAACTCCATTAAGCTACCATTAAACCACCTTTAAGCCACCATTAAGTCACCATTACCCAGTCGATAAAACTGCTTTTATGGGTTAAATATTATTTTTATAATGATTTCTTCACAAAAATTATAAATGTCGGATTTATACATTTGTTAATTCTGCGAAAATAATGTAAAAGAAAGAAAATTAAAAAATAAAATAAAAATCAAAGGCCTGAAGGCCTGAGAGGCGCATCGCATTGAAGGTAGAAAACTAAAATCTTTTTTACTCAGAAAAATTCAACATACATCTTGAGAGAATGAAAAAAAAATCAGGAATAGAAATAACAAGAGGCCCAAGGGCCTTAACGGTCACCTGAGTATAATACAACAATTTAGAAGTTAAATACACTGATACATGAAGCATTGTTGCCCTAGCCCCCCCCCCCTCCTCAAGAACCCCAAAAACTGAGGCCATATATTCAAAAATTTTGGAAGAGGCATCCTTGTCTATCATAATCATGCACTTAGTTTGTTTAAATAATCTCCAGTAGCAGAGAAGAAGTTTTTCAAAGAATCAATGCATTTTCACTATATAATCAATAGAGCCCCGCCCTAACACCAGAACCCCTGACCCTGGGGCCATGAAATTCACAATTTTTGAAAAGGCATCCCTATGCGTTTAAATAGTCTCCAGTAGCAGAGAAGAAGATTTTCAAAGAATTAATGCATTTTCACTATATAATCAATACAGCCCCACCCTAACACCAGAACCCCTGACCCTGGGGCCATGAAATTCACAATTTTTGAAAAGGCATCCTTATGCATCATAATCATGCACTTAGTTTGTTTAAATAATACCCAGGAGCAGAGGAGAAGATTTTCAAAAAATTAAAGCATTTTCACTATATAATCAATAGAGCCCCGCCCTAACACCAGAACCCCTGACCCAGGGGCCATGGCTTTCACAATTCTGGAAGAGGCCCACCTCCTCATCATAACTATGTACTTAGTTACTTTATTAAATACCCAGGAGCAAAGAAGAAGATATTCAAAGAATTAATGCTTTTTCACTATATAATTTATAGAGCCCCGCCCTAACACCAGAACCCCTGACCCTGGGGCCATGAATTTCACAATTTTGGAAGAGGCACTCTTGCTTATCATAACTATGTACTTAGTTCCTTTATTTAATACCCAGGAGCAGAGAAGAAGATTTTCAAAGAATTAATGCATTTTCACTATATAATCAATACAGCCCCGCCCTAACACCAGAACCCCTGACCCTGGGGCCATGAATTTCACAATTTTGGAAGAGGCACTCTTGCTCATCATAACTATGTACTTAGTTCCTTTATTTAATACCCAGGAGCAGAGAAGAAGATTTTCAAAGAATTAATGCATTTTCACTATATAATCAATACAGCCCCGCCCTAACACCAGAACCCCTGACCCTGGGGCCATGAATTTCACAATTCTGGAAGAGGCACTCTTGCTCATCATAACTATGTACTTAGTTCCTTTATTTGATACCCAGGAGCAGAGAAGAAGATTTTCAAAGAATTTATGCACTTTCACTATATGATCTATATAGCCCCACCCGGGGCCAGAACCCCTGACCCTAGGGCCATGAATTTCACAATTTTGGAAAAGGCACTCTTGCTCATCATAACTATGTACTTAGTTCCTTTATTTAATACCCAGGAGCAGAGAAGAAGATTTTCAAAGAATTAATGCATTTTCACTATATAATCAATACAGCCCCGCCCTAACACCAGAACCCCTGACCCTGGGACCATGAATTTCACAATTTTGGAAGAGGCACTCTTGCTCATCATAACTATGTACTTAGTAACTTTATTTAATACCCAGGAGCAGAGAAGAAGATTTTCAAAGAATTTATGCACTTTCACTATATGATCTATATAGCCCCACCCTGGGGCCAGAACCCCTGACCCTGGGGCCATGAATTTCACAATTTTGGTAGAGGGCTCAATGCTTATTACAATGATGCCAACAGTTTGACTGCTTCATGTCCGGGAGTAAAGAAGAAGATTTTTAAAGATTGCATTATTTTTGGTGGTTTTAGCCCCACCCCTCAGGCCCCGGGAGGGGGCAGGGACCATGAAATTCACAATTTTTGTTCCCCTTCACCCATAGATGCTATATACCAAATTTGGTTGAAATTGGTTGAGCGGTTCTAGAGAAGAAGTTAAAAATGTTCAAAAGTTAACGCACGACGGACGACGCACGACGACGGACAAAAACAGATAGCAATAGGTCACCTGAGTGACTCAGGTGACCTAAAAATTAAAAATATCATTTCTTTAAGGTTAAAAAAAGTTTTTGAGTCGTGACATTTTTATCCAGTCGGTCGGTAGAGAGCAAACAAACATTTATTTAAAAAGATAGTCTGATGTTAGTATCAATTATAATTCATTGACATTTAAATTAACCTATAGTTGATTTTAATTGTACTTTTATTTTTTTTTATTCTTTCAATATAATCATAGTAGAAAGATGAAATAATGAACGAGAATTTAGAAATGAATGATTTAATATTGAATAATTCTATATAATTTCTTATCTGAATTTTTTTCCGTTTCTTTCATTATGTGCATTTTTAAAAAAGAATATCAATACTTTGGCTTAAACTAGTTTTATCAATCAGAATGGCATAATACGTAAACCATAGTGGGATACATGAAATGTTCATATAAATAATATGAGCTGAAGAAAAAAAAACAATTGGGCATGGTATACGGTATACTATGAAACACGGCTCCGACGATATTTTCGATAAAATTAACTCAAAAAGTCTATGTTTATACGGTATTAGTAAACCCTATAAATTGAAATCCACAGTAATTGCAGTTTTTTAGCAGACATTCCATCATATTCAACTGACTTTTCACCAAAAACCGCGTAGCGCACGTTTGTTAGTTTGTTGTTGTTTTCTCTCTTTCTCTGTTTTTGTTTTGTTTTAGTTTCTTTTTTGTTATCTTTGTTGCTTTCAAAGTATAAACAACATATATAAGTGAGATTTTATGTTATTTGATATTTAAAATAGGCAATGAATATTACCAACTTGTCAATATACATTTGCACTAATTTCAATGGCGTATTTAGAATAAACATTATGGAGTCCTTTGTCGCCGCAGAAAGAAATGGGGGTCGACACCAATGAGGCCATATCGCTGATAGCGATGCGCCTCAAAAAACCACTCCCAACAGGATTCAATCCCACGACCCTAAGATTGGAGGGCAAACTCTTTAACCACTGAGCTATCGCGGCTGTTGAATTAGTGGTGAAACAGAAAACCTATATTTTTAACAAAACTTGTTTGGACTTCTACCTGTACATGTATTTTTTTTCTAATGTTTATATTTATTAATCAATAATATGAATAATTATATTTATATATATTTTAAAAAAGAAACTTTTATCAGGGACCTATATACTAATTGTATATAGTTCCCTGCTTTTATTAATTTTTATATTACGTTAATATTTCTTAACCGTGGATCGGTGTTATGGTGTAAACACAACATTTTGATTTTAAGTTACTGAATTCCTCATTCTATTATTCACAGATTTATAAGAAAGTCAACAGATATAACAAAATTTTGTTATCAAAAAGGAATATATCATTGAAAGAGAATGATGGAAAAAACAGATTATAGTTCTTATAAATATATGTTGCGGATATTTACAATTTTTTTTTTTTTTTTTTTTTTCAATTTAATTGACAAACTTTGTGTATTACATTTAAGTTATAAAATATTTTTTAAACATATCATCTTCAGTTTTAAATCCTTTTATATCATTTTGGGTATCAAAATAATTGTCTTTTTCTCCACAATCATAATTTTTAATTTGTTATATGCTTCGTTAAATTTTAAGTTTAAAATTTGTAAAAATAATAGATCATCAAAATATGTCACTGTACGTTCCCGTGTATAGTTTCCTGTTAGCTGACCGGGGACTGATGGGGACACCTAATTAAGGTCTATTGTCTAACCAGTCAATATACTGTACACTGTTTATTTTACCCAACTTCCCAATGTGTATAAATCTGGTTGGATGCCATGTTTAATCTGATCCACTGTTCTTCTGAAAATTGATTTTGAAATAATAATCATTGAAGACTGACTTTATTTTGATAAATTCTTACTTCTGCATTATTTTAAATAAATTCTTACTTCTACATTACAGGTGACTCTCGATGGCTCAAACTCAGATCTCTCGAAGTGAACCCCCGGTCCCGTTTTTCCCTCTATATAACTAAGCAAATTTACTCCTTATCTCTCAAACTCCCGATCTCTCGAAGTTCTCTATCTCTCGAACCAAGACCTGAGTCCCGTTACACACATTTCATTGTTTTTTACTGTCAATCTCTCGAAGTTTTGATTGCGCATGTATACACGTCAATCAAGCGTAAAATTAATGCAGCTTGGACTAACCTTGATAATAGTGAATGCCTGGGGCTGGGCACTCTCTACCATCGGCTCATTCATGTCTGAGAGAGGAACGAACGACAACTCTGCATAGGAGATTGGGGGCTGGGATGGACGTGTTAATTGGGTGTTTCCATAGATGATACTACACCTGTGAGTCGTCCAAGTGCTGATCTAATTAACTGGTAAATTATAAACAAATCACTTAACTTATTTAGACGAGATGATAATTTTGAGAAAATAATTTAGGGACGTGTCAGTAATTTTTCATAAATTATTAACTTTAATATTATTAGAATCTACACAATCCCAGTTTGGCAAATGAATACTGATTACGAGCAATCTTGTGAAGGACCGATCAAGCCTGGGGAATAGCCAAATCGACAATTGCTATTCTGGTTTCATGTAATCATGAAATGAGAACAAATAAATATTGAAACTTAAAATAATCATTATATTTATTTAAAATACGATCATTGATGTTGTAAGTCTCTTGTCAATCCATGCGTAACTTCCGGTTTTATGAGTCTCCAAACATTGTCTATGGAAGTTTCTATGTTAAATTGAAGTCACGCATGTTCCATTATCTCAAAAAGGAAGCAAGCAATTCTTGTAATATTTAAGAGAGATATTCATTTTCAACTTGTCCTCAGGTGATTAGGTGATGAAAAGAGAATTTCAAAAAATTAGGGATTTTTAGGGGCCAGTACAAAAAACATTTTTTTTCCTGTAACTTTTTCATTTGTTAAGCAATCTTCAAACTGATTTCGGTTTTGAATTTAGCATGAAGAGTGCAATTTAAACATTATGGTCCGTGGGGTCACTTTTTGACCCCTTATAGGAGTTTAAGAGAATTGAAAAATAGTAAAATTTAGCAATTTCAGAAATAATCAAGTAAGAGTTATCTCCCTTTGTACAACTGTTAAATGCCCTACATACTCTTTAGGATTCCATTTTAGTAAGCATCTGAAAAGTACTTCTGGTTTTATTAGTCTCCTAAAAATGTCTATGGAAGTTTCTATGTTAAATTGGAATCACGCATGTTCCATTATCTCAGAAAGGAAGCAAGCAATTCTTGTAATATTTAAGAAGAACACTTCTTTTTACATTGTCTTTAGGTGATTAGGTGATGAAAAGAGAATTTTAAAAAAATTGGGGATTTTTAGGGGCCAGTACAAAAAACACTTTTTTCCCTGTAACTTTTTCATTTGTTAACCAATCTTCAAACTGATTTCGGTTTTGAATTTAGCATGAAGAGTGCAATTTTAAAATTATGGTCCGTGGGGTCACTTTCTGACCCCTGATAGGAGTTTTAGAGAATTGAAAAATAGTAAAATTTAGCAATTTCAGAAATAATGAAATAAGAGTTATCTCCCTTTGCACATCTATAGGTAGGCTTACATACTATTTAGGTTTCAAGTTTGGTATGCATATGACAAGTACTTCCGGTTTTATTAATCTCTGTATTTGTCTATGGGAGTTCCCATGTTAAATGGGAAATTGCGCATGTCACGATATCTCCTAAACTAAATAAATTTTCTTGTGAAAATTGAGTGATACAATGACTTTAATATTGTTTCAACCACATTAGGGTCTGAAAAATAAAATTCTGAAAAATAAGGGATTTCAAGGGGCTAATATTGAAAATTGATTTTCCAATGTAGCTTCTTTATTTCTCAATGTATTTTTGAACAGTTTTCGATTCTGAGTTCTGCATAAAAGGCACAATTTAAAAATTATGGTCCGTGGGGTCACTTTTTGACCCCTTATAGGTGTTTTAGAGACCTGAAATTAAGTAACTTTTAGTAATTTCGAAAATAACATTGTAAGAGTTATCCCCCTTTTGCAGAGCTCTAGTGAGAATTACATACTCTTTGGGTTTCCATTTTTATAAGTTTCTGAAGTCTTGATCCGGTTTGATATTTTTTTTTTATTTTTTCATTTTGTTAGAGTTATCGCTCTTTAAGGTCCTTCAGATTTAAAGCATCGAAAAGCCCTCCGTTTTTGTTGAACGAAAAGCCCTATTGTTTTCGTCTTTTTTATTAGGGCTTTTCGACTTTTGGCAAAAAGCCCTATTGTTTTCGTCTTGTTAAGGTCTTCTGTCTCCAACGGAAGACCTTATTGTTTTCGTTCGGTTTCTTTTTCCCTATTATTATTATTATTATTATTATTATTTTTCTTCCAACCGATTTTGTGCACGCGATTTCTCAGAAACGGCTGGACCGATTTATACCAAACTTTCAGATGTAAAAGATATTCAATTGATCTTGATAGGTTTTTTTGTTTTTTGATGACGTCACTTCCGGTCGTGAGATATTGACGATTTTCTGATTTTCAGAGGGTCGGCTTGTCCTGGAAACTCCTCCTAAACGACTAAAGCTATTGAGTTAAGATTTTCAGTGAAGATAGAGGAAAGATTGTAGATGTGCAATTGGGCATCTATATCTTTCCAGCTGAAATGGCGTTGAAGCTCGCCTGGGCTCGAAAAATAGGCTCACAAACATCTCGCAAAATTTGACACGTTTTCTTTTATATCTTTTTACCTGTAAATATTTTGTTAAAACATGTAGTACAAAAGATGTGTAAAATGATAAGACCTTTCATTTGATATCGAGAAAAAAGGGCTGATCCCTCAAATTAGGGGCTCAAAGGGGCCAAAAGTCTTTTAAATATAACTCTTGAATGATCAATCTTTTGTAATAAATTACTGAAGCAAAAATATTCATCTTATCGATTTACAACTATATGTTTTAAAATTTTGATCATATGTTACGTAATAAGGGGAAAAAAGGGGCCAGAATGCTAAATCTTTGACGCTTTATATCTCAAAAAGGGGGAATATTTTGAAAAGCAATATTGAACAAAAGATGTTCAGAATAATGTTCTAAACGATATGCAACCTTTCAATTTTTGCAAAACGGCCCCATTAAGGACTTGAAGGGTTGGCCCCTAAATATTTCAATTCAGCATATCTCGAAAACGAAAATAGATTTCTGAATAGTTGTTGAAGAAAAAGTCTTCAAAATCACAAGATCTTTCATTTGATATCAAGAAAAAAGGGCTGACCCCTTAAATTAGGGGCTCAGAGGGGCCAAAAGTCTTTTACATATAACTCTTGAATGATCAATCTTTTGTAATCAATTACTGAAGCAAAAATGTTCATCTTATCGATTTGCAACTATATGTTTTAAAATTTTGATCATATGTTACGTAATAAGGGGCCAAAAGGGGCCAGAATGCTAAATCTTTGACGCTTTATATCTCAAAAAGGGGGAATATTTTGAAAAGCAATATTGAACAAAAGATGTTCAGAATAATGTTCTAAACGATATGCAACCTTTCAATTTTTGCAAAACGGCCCCATTAAGGACTTGAAGGGCTGGCCCCTAAATATTTCAATTCAGCATATCTCGAAAACGAAAATAGATTTCTGAATAGTTGTTGAACAAAAAGTCTTTAAAATCACAAGATCTTTCATTTGATATCAAGAAAAAAGGGCTGATCCCTTAAATTAGGGGTTCAGAGGGGCCAAAAGTCTTTTATGTATAACTCTTGAACGATCAATATTTTATTATAAATTACTGAAGCAAAAATGTTCCTCTCAACGATTTGCAACTATATGTTTTAAAATTTTGATCATATGTTACGTAATAAGGGGCCAGAATGCTAAATCTTTGACGCTTTATATCTCGAAAAAGGGGAATATTTTGATAAGCAATACTGAACAAAAGACGGTCAGAATAATGTTTTAAACAATATGCACCCTTTCAGTTTTTGTGAAACGGCCCCATTAAGGACTTGGGAGGGGTGGCCCCTAAATATTTTCAATCAGCATATCTCCACAAGGAATGGAAATTTCTGAATTTTTCTTGAACAAAAAGTCTTCAAAATCAGAAGACCTTTCAATTGATATCAAGAGAAAGGGGCTGAACCCTCAAATTTGGGGCTCTTAGGGGCCAGAAGCCTGTCATCTATAGCTCTTTGATAATGTTACATAAATCAAAAGAATGAAATCTAATTAAGGAAGTCTATATATTATTATCTTTTAACAAAGATCATAGTCAATATCATGTCTCATCTTATCAAAAATTCGGACGGAAGACCTACTCGTTGCTCGCAACGAGATCTCATCTAGTTTTATTATTATTATTATTATTAGGGCTTTTCGCTTTCAGGCGAAAAGCCCTATTGTTTTCGTCTTTTTTATTATTATTATTATTATACTTAACACTTTTTTCGTTCAGCATTTAAGGAGTACCTTTAAAAATAGGTATTTTGTTTTATAATCATAGAAAAGCTTACGTAAATGTCTCCCGTATGTAATGTTTCGAACTTCTGGTTTACTCACTTCCTGTTTCTACTAAAGAAAAACTGAAATTTCTAATGATGCTAAAATCTTTCTCACTTTTAATGACTAGACTCTCAAATTCAAGATATAAATTCTAGAGACCAATACCTACAAAAAAGTAAGCGACGGTTATTTTTGACCATAGATACTTTTTGAGATATAAGACTTCAAACATTCAAAAAGTGGGGATGAAATTTTTAAAAGTCACAATTAAGGTTTGAAAATTATTTTGAGCAATGAAATACGTTAAGACTAAAACGTAGAACATATACTGTAAGTTTCATATCGATCCGAGAAGAACTTCCGGTTTTAGGGGTCTTTGAAAATTGTCTATGGGAGTTTCTATGTTAAATTGAAATCAGTCGTGGCACGTTTTCTCTTAAAATAATCAAGATATTCTTGTGAGATTTTAAGTGTACAATGATTTTGATACGGTACCGACCTCATTAGGTCATGAAAAGGAAATTCGGGAAAATAAGGGATTTCTAGGGGCCAACATTGAAAACATACTTTTTCCTGTAACTTTTTTTATTTCTCAATGAATTTTTAAACAGTTTTCTATTCTGGGTTCAGATTGAAGAGAGCAATCTAAAAATTATGGTCCGTGGGGTCACTTTTTGACTCCTTATAGGAGTTACAGAGGACTGAAATACTGTAATTTTTATTTATTTCAAAAATAATGGAGTAAGAGTTATCTCCCTTCGAACATCAGTTAACAGGCTTACATACTCTTTAGGTTTCAAGTCTGGTATGCATATGACAAGTACTTCCGGTATTATGAATCTCTAAATTTGTCTATGGGAGTTCTCATGTTAAATGGAAAATTGCACATTTCACGATATCTCTTAAAGTAATCAAGATATTCTTGTGAAAATTTAGTGATATAATCAGTGTGATATTGTTTCATCCCCATTGGGGTCTGAAAATGAATTTCTGGAAAATAAGGGATTTCTAGGGGCCAAAATTGAAAACTGACCTTTGCCCATAACTTTTTTAATTCTTAATGAATTTTTGAACAGTTTTCTATTCTGGGATAAGCTTAAAGAGTGGAATCTAAAAATTATGGTCCGTGGGGTCACTTTTTGACCCCTTATAGGAGTTACAGAGGACTGAAATAATGTAATTTTTATTTATTTCAAATATGATGAAGTAAGAGTTATCCACCTTTGCACATCGGTTGGCGGGCTTACATACTCTTTAGGTTTCAAGTTTTGTATGTATATGACAAGTACTTCCGGTTTTATGAATCTCTGAATTTGTCTATGGGAGTTCCCATGTTAGATGGAAAAATGCACATGTCACGATATCTCCAAAACTAAATAAGATATTCTTGTGAAAATTGAGTGATATAATGACTTTGATAATGTTTCAACCCAATAAGGGTCTCAAAATGAAATTCTGAAAAATAAGGGATTTCAAGGGGCTAATATTGAAAACTGATTTTCCCATCTATCTTTTATTATTTCTAAATGAATTTTTGAACAGTTTTCGATTCCGAGTTCAGCATAAAGAGTACAGTTTAAAAATTATGGTCCGTGGGGTCACTTTTTGATCCCTTATAGGTGTTTTTGAGACTTGAAATATAGTAAATTTTAGTAATTTTCAAAATGGCATTGTAAGAGTTACCCCCCTTTGCAAAGCTCTAGTGAGAATAACATACTCTTTAGGTTTCCATTTTTATAAGCTCCTGAAGACTTGATCCGGTTTGATTATTTTTTTTTTATGTTTTTTATTTAATAAGAGTTATCGCTCTTTAAGGTCCTTGTTATTTTAAGCGTCGAAAAGCCCTCCGTTTTTGTTGAACGACAAAAAGGTCTAGTTAGGGCTTTTCGACTTTTGGCGAAAAGCCCTATTGTTTTCGTCTTGTTTTATTATTATTATTATTCTGAACACTTTTTCGTTTCTGATTTAAGGAAAACCTTTAAAGTTATTGATCTCTTTTTATAACCCTTCGTTAGCAAATTCAAATGTCTTGCGTATGTTAAGTTTTGTACTTCCGGTAACCTTACTTCCGGTTTAAACACGCCAAAAACTGATTTTTTGAAAAGAACATGAAACTCCCTTATCTTACACTCAAACTTATTCAAATTTTAAATATGAATTCTTCTGTTCATTTCCTACGAAAAACTTAGCGACAGCATTTTTCTATCTTTTACACTTTTTGAGATATACGACTCCAGAAATGAGAAAAGGGGGGATGGATTTCATAAAATCTGAAATCGATGAATAAAAATAAACTTTGAGATAACATGTCGTTTAGAATGATAACATTAAGATATATTCTAAGTTTCAAGTCAATCTGACCAGTACTTCCGGTTTTAGGAGTGTCTGAAAATTGTCTATGGGAATTCCTATGTTAAATTTGAAATCACACGTGCAACTTTTTCTCAAAAGGGAAGCTAAGGATTTTTATGGGCTTTTAAGTGGACTATCACAATACTGTTACAATGATCGGATAAGGTTATAGAAGTGTAATTCTGAAAAATAAGGGACTGATAGGGGTCATTGCAGAAAACAACCCTTTTCTTATAACTTTTCTATTTTTCTTCCAATTTCAAAACCGTTTTCTGCTTTGTATTCAGCATTAAGAGTACAATTTAAAAATTATGGTCTGTGGGGTCACTTTTTGACCCCTTATAGGAGTTACAGAAGACTGAAATAATGTAATTTTTATTTATTTCAAAAATAATGGAGTAAGAGTTGTCTCTCTTTGAACATCAGTTAACAGGCGTACATACTCTTTAGGTTTCAAGTTTGGTATCAACATGACAAGTACTTCCGGTATTATGAATCTCTAAATTTGTCTATGGGAGTTCCCATGTTAAATGGAAAAATGCACATGTCACGATATCTCCTAAACTAAATAAGATATTCTTCTGAAAATTGAGTGATATAATGACAGTAATATTGTTTCAATCCTATTAAGGTTTGAAAATGAATTTCTGGAAAATAAGGGATTTCTAGGGTCCAAAGTTGAAAACTGACCTTTGCCCATAACTTTTTTTATTCTTAATGAATTTTTGAACAGTTTTCTATTCTGGGTTAAGCTTAAAGAGTACAATGTAAAAATTATGGTCCGTGGGGTCACTTTTTGACCCCTTATAGGAGTTACAGAGAACTAAAATAATGAAATTTTTATTTATTTCAAATATGATGAAGTAAGAGTTATCTCCCTTTGCACATCTGTTGGCGGGCTTACATACTCTTTTGATTTCAAGTTTGGTATGCATATGACAAGTACTTCCGGTTTTATGAATCTCTGAATTTGTCTATGGGAGTTCCCATGTTAAATGGAAAAATGCACATGTCACGATATCTCATAAACTAAATAAGATATACTTCTGAAAAATGAGTGATATAATGACATTCATATTGTTTCAACCCCATTAGGGTCTGAAATTGAAAATGAAATTCTGAAAAATGAGGGATTTCAAGGGGCTAATATTGAAAACTAATTTTCCCATGTAACTTTTTTATTTCTAAATGAATTTTTGAACGGTTTTCGATTCATTTTCAGACCCGAGTTCAGCATAAAGGGTACAGTTTAAAAATAATGGTCCGTGGGGTGACTTTTTTTTTTTACCCCTTATAGCTATTTTAGAGACCTGAAATATAGAAAATTTTAGAAATTTCAAAAATAACAATGCAAGAGTTATCCCCCTTTGCAGAGCTCTAGTGAGAATTACATACTATTTAGGTTTCCATTTTTTATAAGCTTCTGGAGACTTGATCCGGCCTGATTATTTTTTTATGTTTTTCATTTTGTTAGAGTTATCGCTCTTTAAGGTCCTTGAGATTCAAAGCATCGAAAAGCCCTCCGTTTTTGTTGAACGACAAAAAAGGTCTAGGTATTATTATTAGGGCTTTTCGCTTTCAGGCGAAAAGCCCTATTGTTTTCGTCTTGTTTTATTATTAGGGCTTTTCGACTTTTGGCGAAAAGCATTATTGTTTTCGTCTTGTTTTATTATTATTATTATTATACCTATCACTTTTTCGTCACGGATTTAAAGAGAACTCTTGGATATATGTATTTTATATTAGGGTCGTCAGATTGCATTCTTAAATGTCTCGCGTATGTAAGGTTTTGTACTTCCGGAAATGTCACTTCCGGTATAGACAAGCAGAAAACTAAAATTTCTTTAGAAGCTTAAGAAATTCTTATTTTCTATGGAAATTCATTCAAATTTTAGGAATTGATTCTTCAAAGTTAATCCTTCAAAAAAGTTAGCGACAGCGTTATTGTACCTATGATATATTTTTGTGTTATAAGACTCCAAAGTTAAGGAAAAGGGGGGATGGAAATTTTAAAATTTAAAAACCATGTAGGAAAAATATTTTGAAGACTACATATTGTTAAGAGTGATTAATAGAACATGTACGGTCAGTTTCAAGTCAATCGAAGCAGAACTTTCGGTTTTATGAGTCACCAAAAATTGTCTATGAGAGTTTCTATGTTAAATTGAAATGACGCATGTTCCATTATTTCAGAAAGGAAGTAAGCAATGCTTGTCATATTTAAGTGGAATACTTACTTTTACACTGTCTTCAGGTGATTAGGTGATGAAAACAAAATTCCACAAAATAAGGGATTTTTAGGGGCCAGTACAACAAAACAGTTTTTTCCCTGTAACTTTTTTATTTCGCAACCAATCTGTAAACAGTTTTCGGATTTGAGTTAAGCACGAAGAGTACATTTTAAAAATTATGGTCCGTGGGGTCACTTTTTGACCCCTTATAGGAGTTTCAGAGGCCTGAAAAACAGTACTTTTAGAGTTCTCTTGATTTCATCGTGTAATTAGAGTTATCGTTCTTTGCACGGTTGGCGAGCGTAGAAAGCGAAAGTAAGCTTTGGTCCTGTTGGCTGCGTAGCTATACTTTTTCAACAAGCGCTCTGCTAGACTCGCCATGTATCCCATGATGGTTCCTTTCATTTTGCTATATCGAATATCACATCAAACATAAGAGATCTCAGTGTTTTAAGATATTTGACCGGGACTTTAGTACGAAACTAAATACGCTGCCACCTAAAATGCGTAGAATAAAAATACGGGGGTGGATCCTCAAGTGTTTCGTAGACGGCCTTTCATAAATTAAAGTCAAATCATGTAAAGTTAGAAGGTACAGGGGAAAAAAAACATGAATCTCATTTCATGATCACAAAAAGCATATTTTACAAGATGAATTAATTCTAAATAAAATTAAAATAAATTTGATGTTTGAAAAAGAAGATAAAATATCTGAAAGGAAATTAACTAATCATAACAGAAGAAACAAATGACATCAAAGATATTTGAAGAAATTCTAGATAAAATGTATATCTTGTTTCTCCGATCACCAGAAAAGAAATTTTAGGCACTTCTGAATTTCTTGTTCTTGCCGATAAAGTTTATATCTTCAAGGTAAATGAGACAATGACCTTGAAACTTTCCAGAAAGTTTTTATGGGGTGTTTTGTAAAGTATCCTGAGATTTTAGGTTAATACGATGTCTGGTTTAGAGTTTACATAAAAAATCTACGTTGCCATTGCGCATGGGAAAAAGGGGGGGGGGGGGAGTAAAGAATGTTGATGTATACAAAGAATATACATTACAGAAATCTTAGCTTACTTAAGGATTTATTGTGTTCAAAAGGTCAAAGGTCAAAGGTCAAGGTCCCCTGAATAAAAAGGATGAAAGTAAGTTTTTTTTTTTTTGTTTTTTTTTTTTTTTTCCAGGTTTGAATTATATTAATGGTAAACAATAAAAGGCTAAGGGAGTAGAGTCGAAAAGCACTTCAATTTTCGTTGAACAACGAAAAAAGGTCTAGTTATTATTATTATTCTGACACTTTTTATGTCAAGGATTTAAAGAAATCTTTAAGAGATATATTTATTATTTTATAACCACCTTATAGACCATCTAAATGTCTCTGGAATGTAAGGTTTTGGATTTCCGGTTACGTCACTTCCGGTCTTTGGAAGTCAAAACCTATCTTTTTTATAGGAGCCAATATCTTTGTTAATTCACAGATAATTTCTTTAAAATTTAAGGGATAGATTCTCGATACTATTTCCTACAAAAAAGTTAGCGAAAGTGATTTTTGACCACAGATACTTTTCGAGCTATAAGACTCCAAACATTGAAGAAGGGGGGATGAAAATTTCAAAAGTGATAAATAAAGGTTGGAAAGATATACTGAGTATTGAAGATTGTTAAGCATGATAAATTCAAGTTACACTGTAAGTTTCTTGTCAATCAGATGAGTACTTCCGGTTTTATGAGTCTTTGAAATTGTCTATGGGAGTTTCTATGTTAAATTTGAAATCACGCATTTCACGTTTTCTCTTAAAGTAAACAAGATATTCTTGTTAAATTCAGAATATAGAATGACTGTGACAATCTTCCGACCTGATTAAGTTTTGAAATTAAAATTCGGGAAAATAAGGGATTTCAAGGGGCCAAACCTGAAAACAGACTTTTCCCTGTAGCTTTTTTATTTCTTAACCAATTTTTAAACCGTTTTCGGTTTTGGCTTCAGTATTAAGAGTACAAGGTAAAAATTATGGTCCGTGGGTCACTTTTTGTACCCCTTATAGGAGTTTCTGAGGACTGAAAAAACGTAATTTGTATTTGTTAAAATAAATATAAAGTAAGAGTTATCTCTCTTTGCATGGTTGTTAGTACGCGTATGTACTGTACAGGTTTCAATTTTGGTGCACATACAAAAAGTACTTCCGGTTTTATTAGTCTTTGAAAATTGTCTATGGGAGTTTCTATGTTAAATTTGAAGTCACGCATTTCACGTTTTCTCTAAAAATAAACAAGATATTCTTGTGAAATTCAGAATATAGAATGCATGTGACATTGTTCCGACCTGATTCAGTTTTGAAATTGAAATTCGGGAAAATAAGGGATTTCAAGGGGCCAAACCTGAAAACAGACTTTTCCCTGTAGCTTTTTTATTTCTTAACCAATTTTTAAACCGTTTTCGGTTTTGGCTTTAGCATTAAGAGTACAACGTAAAAATTATGGTCCGTGGGGTCACTTTTTGACCCCTTATAGGAGTTTCTGAGGACTGAAAAAACGTAATTTGTATTTGTTAAAATAAATATAAAGTAAGAGTTATCGCTCTTTGCATGGTTGTTAGTACGCGTATGTACTGTACAGGTTTCAATTTTGGTGCACATACAAAAAGTACTTCCGGTTTTATGAGTCTTTGAAAATTGTCTATGGGAGTTTCTATGTTAAATTTGAAATCACGCATTTCACGTTTTCTCTAAAAGTAAACAAGATATTCTTGTGAAATTCAGAATATAAGATGACTGTGACATTGTTCCGACCTGATTAAGTTTTGAAACTGAAATTCGGGAAAATAAGGAATTTCAAGGGGCCAAACCTGAAAACAGACTTTTCCCTATTACTTTTTTATTTCTTAACCAAATTTTACACCGTTTTTGGTTTTGAGTTTAGTATTAAGGGTACTATGTAAAAAGTATGGTCCATTGGTCACTTTTTGGCCCCTTTTAGGAGTTTAAGTGGATTGAAGTACAGTACTTTTTGTTAATTTTTAAATAGTCATGACAAAGTTATGTCTCTTTTAATAGCCCTTGATGGATATTAATACTTGTTATGTTTTCAGTTCAGTAGGGATCTCAAAGTGCCTTTTGGTTTATGAACCCTATAAATATTTTATAGTGAAAGATTGATTTCTCTTTAAGCTCCCAAAATTTTTAGGGGTCGAAAAGCCCTCCGTTTTTGTTGAACGACAAAAAAAGGTCTAGTTAGGGCTTTTCGCTTTCAGGCGAAAAGCCCTATTGTTTTCGTCTTTTTTATTATTATTATTATTATTAGGGCTTTTCGCTTTCAGGCGAAAAGCCCTATTGTTTTCGTCTTTTTTATTATTAGGGCTTTTCGCTTTCAGGCGAAAAGCCCTATTGTTTTCGTCTTGTTTTATTATTATTATTATTATACCTAACACTTTTTCGTCACGGATTTCAGGAGAACCCTTAGATATATGTATTTTATATTAGGACCGTTAGATTGCATTCCTAAATGTCTCGCGTATGTAAGGTTTTGTTCTTCCGGAAACGGCACTTCCGGTATTTTACAAGTAGAAAACTAAGATTTCTTTAGGAGCTTAAAAAATTCTTATTTTAAATGGAAATCCATTCAAATTTTAGGAATAGATTCTTCAAAGCAAATCCTACAAAAAAGTTAGCGTCAGCGTTATTGTACCTATGATACATTTTTGTGCTACAAGACTCCAAAGTTAGGAAAAGTGGGGATGGAAATTTTAAAATTGTAATACTTTGTCGGAAAAATATTTTGAAGACTACAAACTGTTAAGAATGACGAATAGAACATGTACTGTTAGTTTCAACTCAATGCAAGCGGTACTTCCGGTTTTATGAGTCCCCAAAAATTGTCTATGGAAGTTTCTATGTTAAATTGAAATCACGCATGTTCCATTATCTCAGAAAGGAAGCAAGTAATTCTTGTAATATTTAAGTGCATTACTTGCTTTCACATTGTCTTCAGGTGATTAGGTGTTGAAAATAAAATTTTGAAAAATTAGGGGTTTTTAGGGGCCAAAAAACAGTTTTTTCCCTGTAACTTTTTTATTTATTAACCAATTTTCAAACTGATTTCGGTTTTGAATTTAGCATGAAGAGTACAATTTAAAATTTATGATCCGTGGGGTCACTTTTTGATCCCTTATAGGAGTTTTAGAGAACTAAAAAATAGTAAAATTTAGCAATTTCAGAAACAATCATGTAAGAGTTATCTACCTTTGCACAACTGTTAAGAGCCTTACATATTCTTTTAGTTTCCATTTTTGTAAGCATCTGAAAAGTACTTCCGGTTTTTTTAGTCTCCTAAATTTGTCTATGGGAGTTTCTATGTTAAATTGAAAATCACGCATGTTCCATTATCTCAAAATGGAAGCATGCAGTTTTTGTAATATTTAAGTAGAGTACCTCTTTTAACATAATCATCAGGTGATTAGGTTATGAAAAGAAAATTTTTAAGAATTAGGGATTTTTAGGGGCCACCACAAGAAACACTTTTTCCCCTGTAACTTTTTTATTTATTAACCAATCTTCAAACTGATTTCGGTTTTGAATTTGGCATGAAGAGTACAATTTAAAAAATATGGTCCGTGGGGTCACTTTTTGTCCCCTTATAGGAGTTACAGAGGACTGAAATAATGTAATTTTTATTTATTTCAAAAATAGTGGAGTAAGAGTTATCTCCCTTTGCACATCTGTTGGCAGGCTTACATACTCTTTAGGTTTCAAGTTTGATATGCATATGACAAGCACTTCCGGTTTTATGAATCTCTGTAATTGTCTATGGGAGTTCCCATGTTAAATGGAAAATTGCATATGTCACGATATCTCCTAAACTAAATAAGATATTCTTGTGAAATTTAAATGATACAATGACTTTAATATTGTTTCAATCCAATTAGGGCCTGAAAATGAAATTTGAAAAAATAAGGGATTTCAAGGGGCTAATTCAAAAAAATGATTTTCCCATGTAACTTTTTTATTTCGCAGTGAATTTTTTAACAGTTTTCGATCCTGAGTTCAGCATAAAAGGCACAATTTAAAAATTATGGTCCGTGGGTCACTTTTTTTACCCCTATGGGTGGTTTAGGGAGTTGAAATGAAGTAACTTTTAGTAATTTCGAAAATAACAATGTAAGAGTTATCCCCCTTTGCAGAGCTCTCGTGAGAATTACATACTCTTAAGTTTTCAATTTTTATAAGCTTCTGAAAACTTAATTTGGTCTGATTATTTTTTCTTCATGTTTTTCATTTTGTGAAAGTTATCGCTCTTTAAGATCCTTGAGATTTAAAGCGTCGAAAAGCCCTCCGTTTTTGTTGAACGACAAAAAAAGGTCTAGTTATTATTATTATTATTATACCTAACACTTTTACGTTTCGGATTTAAAGAAAACCTTTGGTTATATGTATTTTATGATAAAACCGTTAGATAGCATATCTGAATCTCTCCCGTATGTAAGGTTTTGTATTTCCGGAAACGTCAATTCCGGTATTTACAAGTAGAAAACTAAGATTTCTTTAGGAGCTTAAAAAAATCTTATTTTTCATGGAAATTCATTCAAATTTTAGGAATAGATTCTTCAAAGTAAATCCTACAAAAAAGTTAGCGACAGCGATATTGTACCTATAACACATTTTTGTGTTATAAGACTCCAAAGTTAGGAAAAGGGGGGATGGAAATTTAAAAATTGAAAAACTATGTAGGAAAAATATTTTGAAGACTACACATTGTTACAATTGAATAATAAAACATGTGCTGTAAGTTTCAATTCAATCCAAGCGTAACTTCTGGTTTTATGAGTCTCCAAACATTGTCTATGGAAGTTTCTATGTTAAATTGAAATCACGCATGTTCCATTATCTCAAAAAGGAAGCAAGCAATTCTTGTAATATTTAAGTGAAATATTTATTTTTACATTGTCTTTAGTTGATTAGGTGATGAAAAGAGAATTTCAAAAAATTAGGGATTTTTAGGGGCCAGTACAAAAAACACTTTTCTCCCTGTAACTTTTTCATTTGTTAACCAATCTTCAAACTGATTTCGGTTTTGAATTTAGCATGAAGAGTGCAATTTAAAAATTATGGTCCGTGGGGTCACTTTCTGACCCCTTATAGGAGTTTTAGAGAATTGAAAAATAGTAAAAATTAGCAATTTCAGAAATAATCAAGTAAGAGTTATCTCCCTTTGTACAACTGTTAAATGCCCTACATACTCTTTAGGATTCCATTTTAGTAAGAATCTGAAAAGTACTTTCGGTTTTATTAGTCTCCTAAAAATGTCTATGGAAGTTTCTATGTTAAATTGGAATCACGCATGTTCCATTATTTCAGAATGGAAGCAAGCAATTCTTGTAATATTTGAGAAGAACACTTCTTTTAACATTGTCTTCAAGTGATTAGGTGATGAGAAGAAAATTTCAAAAAATAGGGATTTTTAGGGGCCAAAACAAAAAACACTTTTTCCCCTGTAACTTTTTTATTTTTTAACAAATCTTCAAACTGATTTCGGTTTTGAATTAGGCATAAAGAGTACAATTTAAAAATTATGGTCCGTGGGGTCACTTTCTGAACCCTTATAGGAGTTACAGAGGACTGAAATAATGTAATTTTTATTTATTTCAAAAATAATGGAGTAAGAGTTATCTCCCTTTGCACATCTATTGGCAGGCTTACATACTCTTTAGGTTTCAAGTTTGGTATGCATATGACAAGTACTTCCGGTTTTATGAATCTCTAAATTTGTCTATGGGAGTTCCCATGTTAAATGGAAAAATGCACAGGTCAAGATATCTCTTCAACGAAATAAGATATTCTTGTGAAAGTTGAGTGATATAATGACTTTGATATTATTTCAACCCCTATAGGGCCTGAATATAAAATTCTGAAAAATAAGGGATTTCAAGGGGCTTATATTGAAAACAGATTTTCCCATGTAACATTTTTATTTCTCAATAAATTTTTGAACAGTTTTCGGTTCTGAGTTCAGCATAAAGGGTACAATTTGAAAATTATGGTCCGTGGGGTCACTTTTCGACCCCTTATAGGTGTTTTAGAGACCTGAAATATAGTAACTTTTAGTAATTTTCAAAATAACATTGTAAGAGTTACCTCCTCTGCAGAGCTCTAGTGAGAATTACATACTCTTTAGGTTTCCATTTTTCAAAGCTCCTGAAGACTTGATCCGGTTTGATAATTCTTTTTATGTTTTTCATTTTGTTAGAGTTATCGCTCTTTAAGGTCCTTGTGATTTTAAGCGTCGAAAAGCCCTCCGTTTTTGTTGAACGACAAAAAAAGGTCTAGTTATTATTATTATTATACTTAACACTTTTTTCGTTCAGCGTTTAAGGAGTACCTTTGAAAATAGGTATTTTGTCTTATAGTCATAGAAAAGCTTACGTAAATGTCTCCCGTATGTAATGTTTTGAACTTCCGGTTTACTCACTTCCGGTTTCTACTAAAGAATATCTGAAATTTCTAAAGAAGCTTAAATCTTTCTCATTTTTAATGACTAGACTCTCAAATTCAAGATGTAAATTCTAGAGATCAATACCTACAAAAAAGTAAGCGACGGTGATTTTTGACCATAGATACTTTCTGAGATATAAGACTTCAAACATTCAAAAAGGGGGGATGAAATTTTTAAAAGTCACAATTAAGGTTTGAAAATTATTTTGAGCAATGAAATACGTTAAGACTAAAAAGTAGGACATATACTGTAAGTTTCATATCGATCCGAGGCGAACTTCCGGTTTTAGGGGTCTTTGAAAATTGTCTATGGGAGTTTCTATGTTAAATTGAAATCAGTCGTGGCACGTTTTCTCTTAAAATAATCAAGATATTCTTGTGAGATTTTAAGTGTACAATGATTTTTATACGTTACCGACCTCATTAGGTCATGAAAAGAAAATTCGGGGAAATTAGGGATTTCTAGGGGCCAACATTGAAAACATACTTTTTCCTGTAACTTTTTTATTTCACCATGAAGTTTTGAATAGTTTTCTATTCTGGGTTCCAGTTAAAGAATACAATTTAAAAATTATTGTCCGTTGGTCACTTTTTGACCCCTTATAGGAGCTACAGAGGACTGAAATAATGTATTTTTTATTTATTTCAATTATAATAGAGTAAGAGTTATCTCCCTTTGCATATCTGTTGACAGGCTTACATACTCTTTAGGTTTCAAGTTTGGTATGGATATAACAAGTACTTCCGTTTTTATATATCTCTGAAATTCTCTATGGGAGTTCCCATGTTGAATGGAAAATTGCACATGTCACGATATCTCTTAAATTGAACAAGATATTCTTGCGAAAATTGAGTAATATAATGACTGTGATATTGTTTCAACCCCCTTAGGGATTGAAAATGAAATTCTAGAAAATAAGTGATTTCCAGGGGCCAAAGTTGAAAACTGACCTTTGCCCATAACTTTTTTATTTCTCAATGAATTTTTGAATAGTTTTCTATTATGGCTTCAAATCAAAGAGAACAACATAAAAATTATGGTCCGTGGGGTCACTTTTTGACCCCTTATAGGAGTTACAGAAGACTGAAATAATGTATTTTTTATTCATTTAAAAAATAATGGAGTAAGAGTTATCTCCCTTTGAACATCAGTTAACAGGCTTACATACTCTTTAGGTTTCAAGTTTGGTATGCATATGACAAGTACTTCCAGTTTTATGAATCTCTAAATTTGTCTATGGGAGTTCTCATGTTAAATGGAAAATTGCACATTTCACGATATCTCTTAAAGTAATCAAGATATTCTTGTGAAAATTGAGTGATATAATGACTGTGATATTGTTTCAACCCCATTAGGGTTTGAAAATGAATTTTTGGAAAATAAGGGATTTCTAGGGGCCAAAGTTGAAAACTTACCTTTGCCCATAACTTTTTTAATTCTTAATGAATGTTTGAACAGTTTTCTATTCTGGGTTAAGCTTAAAGAGTACAATATAAAAATTATGGTCCGTGGGGTCACTTTTTGACCCCTTATAGGAGTTACAGAGGACTGAAATAATAAGATTTTTATTTATTTCAAATATGATGAAGTAAGAATTATCTCCCTTTGCACATCTGTTGGTGTGCTTACATACTCTTTAGGTTTCAAGTTCGGTATGCATATGACAAGTACTTCCAGTTTTATGAATCTCTGAATTTGTCTATGGGAGTTCCCATGTTTTTGGAAAAATGCACATGTCACGATATCTCCTAAACTAAATTAGATATTCTTGTGAAAATTGAGTGATATAATGACTTTGATAATGTTTCAACCCAATAAGGGTCTGAAAATGAAATTTGAAAAATAAGGGATTTCAAGGGGTTTATGTTGAAAACTGATTTTCCCATGTAACTTTATTATTTCTAAATGAATTTTTGAACAGTTTTCGATTCTGAGTTCAGCATAAAGGGTACAGTTTGAAAATTATGGTCCGTGGGGTCACTTTTTGACCCCTTATAGGTGTTATAGAGGCCTGAAATATAGTAACTTTTAGTAATTTTCAAAATAATGCTGTTAGAGTTACCCCCCTTTGCAGCGCTCTAGTGAGAATTTCATACTCTTTAGGTTTCCATTTTTATAAGCTCCTGAAGACTTGATCCTGTTTGATTTTTTTTTTAAATTTTATATTTAATTAGAGTTATCGCTCTTTAAGGTCCTTGTGATTTTAAGCGTCGAAAAGCCCTCCGTTTTTGTTGAATGACAAAAAAGGTCTAGTTATTTTTGTTATTCTTATTTTTCCTCCCATATTTTGTGCACGCGTTTTCTCAAAAACTATTCTGTGGTTTTCAGTGATTTTTTCAGGGATAATGGACATTATTATGAACTTTGTGCATTTGAGGAGAAAATTCAAAAAATCTCTTTCAGTTCCATGATATGGCCAATTTTCTGATTTTGAATTGGATTTTTGTCTTCCTATCTCCTCTAAGTTCTAATAAACGGCTAAATATATGAACTAGAGACACGTCAAAGATGATAGAGCATGACTTGTAGATGTTCTGACCAATTTTTTGTGTGTCGTCGATGCTTCCGGTCAACACCCGAAGCGAATTTCAAAAATGGATTTTTTCATCTTTTTTGTTTTTCATTATTTTTCTTTGATATTATTATGGTTAATAGAAACACTTCTAAAAATACTTAATATATATTTTGTTTTAAAATTGATAAATTCAAACTCTAGATGTTTGCATTTTAAAATTTGAAGCGGGGTCAAAATGGCGGCCGTCTCCGTAAACTCCGACGAGCTGGTCGGAGTTTACGGAGACACCCGAAAGTCTTGTTGAATGAAACTAGCATAAGGATCAATAAAATGTACAGGAATTATTGGATCTGGCAGATTTTGGAAATGGATAATCTGTCTTTGAAAACATAAATACTCTGACCTCCAAATGCAATAAAATTAGTAATTTGTACGGTACATACAATAATATACATGATGATGGAAACCATTCAATAGAACATTTTAAAGAAAAGCGCGAAGATTTGCTCGTGACGTTTGGCGCGAAATAATGTATTGTAACACCCCTCCCTTTTCATAGTAGACAAATGGTCTGATACAGAAGAGCAGAAAAAGATAACATATGCATGGACATGAAATACATGTATATAGAATTGCATGGAATAAAAAGTTGAATATATATGTATAAGGAATAAAAGAAGTAAACAGTATCATCAGTTCATCAGTAATAGATTATTTCTTCTGCTGACAGTTATTGTTTAATTAAACTCAAAGAATTCCGATGTTAATCTGCTTGCACAAAATTTGGCTAACTAGTTCGGATTCTATAATTCCGCCGTATATATAAAAAAAAAGCCTTTATTCTCCTTGACGCTTGTTACTTCATGCATTGATACAGAAATCGATGATGGATGGTAAAATTGCGCTGGTATACTGGTTTTCATATTGAATTTTAAAGCAAGCGATCTGGGTTTATTCCCACTTATGTCTGAATTTTCTTTCTCATTTCTTAGTTTTAATTTACGATTTCATCTTTATATACGACATTGAGCGTTTTTTCTTTGTGAATTCTGCGCTACTCTCATTTTTTAAAAGAAATCTTTAATATCCTTGCATATTGAAAGACCCATGTAATATTTTAGGCGTCTTTACTACGAGCATATATAAATATAATTTTACATGCAAAGAAAATCACATTATCAGTTGTCTGAGCAAGATCTCGAACACGGTAAGAGATTAAGACACCAAACTTATATGAGCAACAGACCTTAAGATGTAGACAAAACCATTTGAGTTCAGAGCGTCAGCCGTCACTTCCAGTCGTCACAGGAAGTGATCAAAGAAATCGAAAATTTCAACTTCTCTTTTTTTAATTAAAAATTGCATCTTTATTGTATCTTTTTCACAGTTTCGAAAGATGTTGGTCCTACCAGAAACAAAAACGACAATTTCCGGTTATAAGAGAAAAAACTAAATAATTTGAACATTTTACTTTCCCATAAATATTCTTTATAGATTAAGTATTTGAAATGAATTTTAAATATGTTATTCAGAGTGCAAATGTCTAGGGCAACCTTAAATAGCGTTCAAAAATTCACTTCCGGTCGCGTGTTTTTCTGTCTTTAAAATGAGAAATTTTCTGAGCGAGATCTCAAAAGCAGGTAAAAGATTAAAAGACCAAACCTTTATGAGTAATAGACCTTGAGGACTAGGCGAAACCATTTGGGTTAAACGCGTCAGTCGTCACTTCCGCTTGTCAAAGGAAGTGATCAAAGAAATCACGTTGGATTTTTACACTCACAATCAGGGTTAAATCTCCAGTGTCTGAATTTCTTTTATCACTTTTTCAGCTTGAATTTTCGTTTTTATTTTCAGAATCGAACGGAAGACCTCTCATTGCTCGCAATGAGTTTCTAGTTATTATTATTATTCTTTTTTTCTACTTTCTTCTCCGGTACTTTTTTGTCTAGGAGTGTTCTCATAGAACCACTCATCCGATTGACCTGAAACCTTTTTAGGGTTAATAGGCATGTTGTGAAGGTGTTCGGAACGAAGGTCATTTTGCGCGCACATGCATGCAATGAGTGAAATGACTGATATACTTGATGAAGCCGTAACTTTTACATTTCTTGATGAATTGCTTTGAAACTCAAAATATAAAGATATATTAGTAGTGTAGACAAGATAACGTGGTCAAATTAGCATGAACTCACGTGCGCTCTTCTCTGATTGGCTGATACAACAATCTCAATAATTTCCTTGTTTTTTGACAAAATACTTTGAAATTTAGAATATAAGTATATATTATAAGGTGCTACAACATGGTATATAGGAAATTTCTTGAAAACACGCGCATGCAGGTGTGCTGCAATCTGATTGGTTGAAACTTTAAATGTCTATAACTCCCTTGGTTTTCAACAAAACAGGATGAAATTTACGATATGGATGGGCACATACAGCTCCTACTTTATTCTTTAATATTAAACACAAATGTATGTATTGTGAGACACTATAAGAAAATTAATGTGAAAAATGTAGAAAACATGTGCAAGCACATGGGCTGAAATTTGATTGGCTAATACCCATATGGCTATATCGGAGTAGTTTTCCAATGAAATACCCTTAAAAATAAAGTGTCCATCTATATTACAAAAGTATTGTCTAATTTATTGAAGCTTGTAGGGAATGGGGCATCATAAGGGATTGGGGAGCCGTTTGGGGAACATCTGTAACGGTTCCCGTTACAATTAGCACTAGTTTTTTTTTTTTTTTTGGACAAAATTTTGTGCAGGCGTTTTCTCGAAAACTATTCAGTAGTTTTCAATGAAGCTTTCACAAAAAATGAGTCATCATGTGAACTTGTTTCATCACAAGGAAAATTTGGAAAATTCGCTTCCGGTTCCAAATTATGGGCAAATTCCTGATTTTTAAATGGAATATTGTCCGCGGCAAACCAAAAGAACGACTAAAGGTATGAACTGGAGACTTATTAGAGATTATAGAACATGACTTCTAGATTACCAGAATCACCTTTTCATGCATCGTCACTACTTCCGGTCGCTATCGGAAGCGAATTTAAATCGTGAAATTTTTCAATTTTTTTGTTTTTCAGTATATTTCGATGATATTAGTAGGGTTAATAGAGACTCTTTCCAGAATGCATAATATTTAATTTGTTTGAAAATTGAAAAATAAATATTTCAATTATTATTGATTTTTTAGACAAATATTGTGCACACAATACCTTGAAAACTATTCAGTGGTTTTCCGTCAAACTTTCAGGGATAATGCGTTTTGAAAAGCCATTATTACATTTTAAAGAATTTTGGAAAAATTCACTTCCGGTTCCAAATTATGGGCAAATTCCTGATTTTTAAATGGAATATTGTCCGCGGCAAACCTAAAGAACGACTAAAGGTATGAACTGGAGACTTATTAGAGATTATAGAACATATCTCTTAGATTACCAGAATCGCTCTTTCGTACATCATCACTCGCTACTGGAAGCGAATTAAAAAAGTCGAGTTTTTCAACAGTTTTGTTTTTCAATATATTTCAATGATATTTGTAGGGTTAATAGAGATTGTTTTAAGAATGCATAATATATAATTAGTTTGAAAATTGATAATAAATATTATAATTATTATTGATTTTTTTAGACAAATATTGTGCACACGATATCTTGAAAACTATTCAGTAGTTTTTCGTCAAACTTTCAGGGATAATGCGTTTTAAAAAGCCATTGTTACATTTCAAAGAATTTTGGAAAAATTCACTTCCAGTTCCATGTTACGGACAATGTCCTGATTTTTAAATGGATTTTTTCTGCGACAGATCTAAAGAATGGCTAAAGAAATGAAATGGAGACTTATTAGAGATTATAGAACATCACTTCTAGATATGTAAAATTGCCTTTTTGTGCATCGTCAATAGTTCCTGTCACTACCGGAAGCGAATTTAAAAAGTCGAATTTTTCAACTTTTTGTCTCTCAATATTTTTTAATGATTTTACTAGGGATAATAGAGACTCTTATAAGAAATGGTCCCGCTAGCGTAAAGGTTAGCGTGTTCAAGTTTCACGCGGGCAACCTCGACTCAATCCCCAGAATGTCTGATTTTTTTGTACTTTTTTTTTCAGCTGAAATAGAAGACTGTATCTTTGATATGATATCTGGTATTATTTTTGGTTTGAGTTACGCGATGTATTATACAATTTACGTTTTACAGTATTTTATGTATGAAGGAAATAAAAGGAATGCACAACATCATACAGAAAGTGTTATGAGTGAGGAATCAACTTTTCTGATGACGGAGAATTTTGTGCACGTGATATCTCGAGAACTATTCAATAGATTTCTGTCAAACTTTCAAGGATATTGCAGTATTAACTGCCTTTGTTACATTTGGAATATTTTTTGAACAATTCACTTCCGGTTCCAAGTTATGGAGAGTTTTCTGATTTTAAATGAAATTTTGTCGCCCCTTTTTTTCAAAAATGGAAAAAGATATGAACTGGAGACTTGTTAGAGATGATAGATGATGGCTTTTAGATGTACAGAATTACTTTTTTGTGCGTGGTAATTACTTCCGGTTGCTACCGGAAGCGAACATAAAAAGTCGAATTTTCAACTTTTTTGTTTTTCAATATTTTTTGATAATTTTAGGATGGTTATTCGGATGGAAGACCTCTCATTGCTCGCAATGAGTTATAGTTATTATTCTTATTTTTTAGACAAAATTTGTGCACGCAATATCTCGAGAACTATTCAGTGGTTTTTCGTCAAACTTTCAGCCATTGTTACATTTGAAAGAATTTTGGAGAAATTTGCTTCCGGTTCCAAGTTATGGACATTTTTCTGATTTTAAAATGAAATTTTATCTGCGCGAGATCTAAAGAACGGCTAAAGATATGAACTGGAGACTTGTTGGAGAGCATAGAACATGATTTTAAGATATGCGGGTTTGCCTTTTCGAGCGTCGTGAGTACTTCCAGTCGCTACCGGAAGCGAATTAAAAAAGTGATTTTTTTTTAACTTTTACGTTTTTCAATATTTTTTGTTTTGATTTTAATACGGGTAATCGAGACTCTTATTGTAATGCTTAATATATAATTTGTATTTAAAATTGTCAAGTAGAAGACATTTTAAAAATAGATTTTTTAGACAAATCTTGTGCAAGCAATATCTCGAGAACTTTTCAATAGTTTTTCATCCAACTTTCAGGGACAATGCTATAAAATGCCATTGTTACATTTGAATGAATTCTGGAGAAATTCACTTCCGGTTCCAAGTTATGGACATTTCTCTGATTTTGAAATGAAATTTCATCCGCGCGAGATCTAAAGAACGGCTAAAGATATGAACTGGAGATTTGTTGCAGAGCATAGAACATGACTTCTAGATGTGCGGGTTTGCCTTTTTGTGCAACGTGAGTACTTCCGGTCGCTACCGGAAGCGAATTAAAAAAGTCCATTTTTTCAACTTTTTCGTTTTTCAATATCTTTCTTTGATTTTAGTAGGGTAATATTCCTTTATAGATGCAAGTTACTGACCATAATAGGTATCAGATTCCTTGAGCGTCATATGGCGAGACGTGTTTTGTTGCGAAACATTCCAGTCTTTTCATTAATGTTACTAACTGGAATAATCCACTTTGGGGGTAAAGAAGAATATAAAAAGTGTAAGAAAACTTAGCGCTGCCTTCATGTTACTTGCCCGTATACGATATGTTATATGTACAGTGTGATAAATATACATTCTTAGGCTCGAAAATCAGGCTGTAGCAACATATTTTTTTTTAAATTTCATTGAAGCTATCACGTACACTTATTCAATTGAAGACACATTCCAAAGAAAAGGCACGAAGATTTACTTGTGACATTTGGCACGAAATAATGTATCTTGACCCGCCTTTCACAAATGGTCTGATGCAGAAGTGTAGAAGTACAGAAAAAGATTAAACGGATATATCTGTATTTGGAATTGCATAGAATAGAAAGTTGAATGCATAAAGAATAAAGACTACTTCCGATCGCTACGAGAAGCAAATTTTAAAAAGTGGAATTTTTCAACATTTTTGTTTTTCAATATATTTGGATGATATTAGTATGGTTAACAGAGACTGTTTTCAGAATGCATAATACATAATTTGTTTTAGAATTGATAATAAATATTACAATTATTATTAAATTTTTTAGCCAAATATTATGCATGCAATATCTCGAGAACTATTCAGTGGTTTTTCGTCAAACTTTCAGGGATAATGCATTTTAAAAAGCCATTGTTACATTTGAAAGAATTTTGGAAAATTCACTTCTGGTTCCACGTTACGGGCAATTTCCTGATTTTTAAATGAAATTTTTTTCCGCGGCAAATCTAAAGAACAGCTAAAGATATGAACTGGAGACTTATTAGAGATAATAGAACATGACTTCTAGATTTGCGGAATCATCATTTTGTGCTTCGTTAATAGTTCCGGTTGCTACCAGAAGCGAAGTAAAATAAACGAATTTTTCAACTTTTTGTGTCTCTCAATATTTTTTAATGATTTTACTAGAGATAATAGAGACTCTTATGAAAAATGGTCCCACAAGCGTAATGGTTAGCTTGTTCAATTATCACGCAGGCGACCTGGACTCTATCCCCAGAATGTCTGGATTTTTTTTTTTGTACCTTTTTTCAGCTGAAATATAATATTTCATCTTTGAAATGATATCTGGTATAATTTTCCTTTCGAATTACGCAATATATTTTATAATTTACGTTTTATAGTATTTCATGTATGGAGGAGTTAAAAGGAATGCACAACGTAATACAGATAGTGTTATGAGTAAGGAATCAACTTCTCTCATGACGGAGAAGGGACAGAAGACCTTCTTGTTGCCATGACAAGTTTCTAGTTTTTTTTTTCCCGCCGAATTTCAGCAGGCGATTTCTCAGAGATCTTTTGTCCAATTGCTATGAAAATTTCAGGTTTTTTCAAATTTTTGATATGTACAGTATGATGCAATATATATTCGGACAAGATGGCGGTGTGTTTATATTTTCGCCTTGTAACTAACATATTATGATGTAAATAAATAGGTTTAAAAATATCATTGGTATTTTGGGTAGTTATTTTTAACATCCGATGGTCATGTGACATTCGATATGTCACGTGATTTTGTTTTTGTCTGCTTTGTTTACAAAACTTGACAGCTGAAAGTAATATGGGTAGAAAACGAAAAGAACTCAGTAGTGAGGTTAAAGAAGTCGCCAAGAAATTACTTGATGGGGGAAGAACTGTCAGGTATGTGGCGGATGTTCTTGGTGTATCCCACTCTACTATTGGATCTCTGAAAAAACGTTTTGAAGAGAGGGGTTCAACAGAAAACATCCCGCGAAGTGGTCGACAGCCTTCTGTGACAGATCGGGACTATAGATATTTAGAAAGGTTAGTAAAAAATAACAGGAGGGACAGTCTAGCAGAAATTACCAGCAAATTCAATGAAAACAGGAACATTGCAGTATCTAAACGTACCTTACAGCTACATTTACACAAACATGGGTTTACAAGGCGTGTATCGAAGAAGAAACTGGTGATAAGGGAGGTAAATCGAAGAAAAAGATTGTCATGGTGCCGGGAAAAACGAAAGTTAACTGTTGAAGGATTTTGGAAGAAAGTAATTTTTTCGGACGAATCTAAAATTGTCATTGGACGTGATTCAAGGGTATATGTTTGGCGCAAGAGGGGTGAAGGATGGAGGCCTGATTTGGTGACTCAGCGCCATTCAAAACCATGCTTTGAGATCATGATCTGGGGGTGTATTTCTTGGAATGGAATTGGTACCATCACGGCAGTAAATGGAAATATTAACGCTGAAAAATACCAAGACATTCTTGATAACAATCTGTGGCCAGTTATAGCTCGCCATTTTCCATCCGGTGACTATATATTCCAGGACGATAATGCCCCAGTACATCGTGCGAGATCTACCCAGGAATTTATGCACAGAAATAGAATAACTGGAATGAGCTGGCCTGCCCAAATTCCAGATATAAATATCATTGAAAATCTGTGGTTGCTGATCAAGAGAAAGCTACAGGGACGAGTTTGGAGGATTGCGAGTAAAGATGATCTTTTTCGCGAAATCCAGTGTATTTGGAGAGAGATCAGCCCAGACTTCATTAAATGTCTCTACCGCTCTATTCCCCGGAGATTAATGAACGTAATTAGACTTAAAGGACATCTCACAAAGTACTAGGTAAGTTTCATTATTTATATCATGTTTTTAAATGAAATATCTCTAATCAAGAATTGACCTAGTTTCGTATCGAATGTAAACACACCGCCATCTTGTCCGAATATATATTGCATCACACTGTACCTCCGTTCATGAGTTATTGCCTTTTAATTGATATTTGGAGGGTCTCTTGTCCAGCAGAAATCTCAGTAACGACATAACGATATTTGCATGAAAATTGGAGAACTTGTAACTAATACATTGTAGATGTGCAAAACATTAAAACTGTAGGCTAATTTTTTTAAGTTCGGAAGCTATGTGACGGCAAATTTTAAGAATTATTTTTCAATTAAATTTTGCTGCTTTTTGTTAAATAACTTTTGAACTGATAAAAATTTGGTAAGACATATAGAATAAAAGTTGTGTGTAATTACAAGAGCTTTCAAATAACATCAAGAAAAAGGGGCTGGCCCCTATATTTAGGGGACAGGAGGTCATTAAAGTATTTTTTGGATAGCTAAAAATATTAAAATATTATGAAAAAGTTTGAATGACATAATTTGTAACATATTAAATCTTGTTATCTGGCATAAAGAGAAACAAGCTCTGTGTTATATTTTATTTTATAAAATACTTATCTGAGAATCGTACAGGAACAAGTTGTCTACAAACTAGCCACGCCTTTTCGGGCAATGTAGCACATGCTTGTACAGTTTTAGATAGCTATTGTGTTTTAAATAAATTGTTTTGTTTCGATTTCTGTTTTCTTTTATTTAAATCATTTATAAATGAAAGTTATTTACACAAATAAAGGTAAATCAACATGTACTAATGCATCCGTATAGAAAAAAAGTCTTAATCGGGGACTCTTGTCTGTAACTTGGATGTAAATAATCACGAGCAGCATTGTGGACCTGATATACGAAAACGTGATTTGATCTGAAGCTTAGTTAGTAAAAATTACCAAAAAAATTGTAGTTTAGTATAGCATAATGCTTTATAATCAATAATTTTTTAAAATAAATCATGTATAACACTCAATCTGATTATTTTATTTTTTAAAAAATCATCAGGTTGAATTTCAGATCTTTAGTATATCAAGTCTTTAGTATGTCCCTGGAGGTAGCCATGCAAGCCGGAATTACAGACAGAAAATAAGAAATTATGTGAAGTTGACAGTTGTACATTTTCTCAACGTACGAGCCATATGTAGAAATGCACATTTAATCCACATCTATGAAATCCTTGGCTGCATACGGGGAGCATTAGTCTTAAGGGGATATATATATTCTTGTGCAAATTGTTTACAAGGAAATTCTGATGATCATATTAACAGCGATGAACAGTGTCGGAGTTTTCAGTGATAAATGTAGCAAGTGATGAAAGAGTTCACGGTGACATTTTAATATGTGATTGGCGTGGACCTTGGAAATGAAGGTTAGATTTTTTTCTTATCTAAAATTTAATAGCTGCATACAGCACTGATGTTTACCTGTTTACATGTTAATCCGAGATTCCTCTGACTCCTGCTTTTATATTTTGAAATCTATACCAGCTGTATACTTAAAATGTCTAACATTTCCAATTTTTTTAATGAGCAGTCATAAAATGATGTCATAAAATCATAAAAAGATGTTGGATCGCGAAGTGAGATATTGAACCTGTTGATGAGATTATTGGACCACTTACATCACACAATGGGGCGGATTAGTTAAATCTCATTTGCATTCGTTGGTGTTTGACAGCTACGGAATTCATGGAGTTTTACCTCAGTGCTGGTAAAGGAAATTTACATCACGGAGGCCAGCACAAAATACATGTATGTCAAATGAAAAAAGAAAATAAAAGGTATAACGAAACATTTATTGACTGTGTTCTCAGGGTAAAATGCAATTTGCTGACCCCTTGAAACAAACTGTTTTCCCTCAGCCTAACAGCCTCAGGCAAACAGTTTGGTTCTTGGGTCTGACAAAACATGTTGCCCTTGAACCCAGTTAATAAATGTGTATTATTATTGGAAAATCTCAAAAATGTCACTCAGTTAAATTGCAAAAGAAATTTGGAAATATTTTTATGCATAAAAGTTTGAATTATTTCTGTGATAAGACTGCAGGATAGGTTTGTGCCCCTTCAAAATTTTTTTAGTCATATCTGCAAATATAGTCCTGTACTTGACACTTATGGCCTTTTTGGAAGTGAGGGATCTTTTTCGTGCCAGCACCTGTGACACTGAACCTCGGTTTATACGGCTTCATCCCAGGAACCTATCTCCACATCCAGCAGTGGGATCCGAACCTGCGACTAAGGATCAGATTCTTACTGACAATTTGATTGATTGTATGTTGTAACAGTTTTACATCTTATTTGAGAATTTTTCACTCAAATAGAGACATTACCACATACCGGTGAAGGGTTTCAAATACAGACCTAAATACTTGGCACTCAGGCCCATTGAGCAGTGAGGGTTCTTTATTGTCCCAACATCTACTGTGAAGTTTTTAAGGTCTCATCTGAAAAATCTTTGACTTTCACTTCTAATGCTGGGCACTTGGTGAAGGAATCTTCACTACCTATATGTTTATATGTCTTAGATTTGATGCAGCAAATGAGAATCAAGCCCAGGCCTCCTTCAGATTACAAAATGAATGACCTACAACTAGGCTACCATTACAGGATAATGAACTAGATTAATTACCAAGTAAAACATTGTTTAGTTCTTGAAATTAGAAAATAGAATTTTTTATTACTGGGGTATGTAAACTTGGAGTGGTATTTGGGTTATACAGTTAAACACGCTTACTGCGAACAGACTTATAATGAATTGAAGCTTATAGTGATTTTCATTCCCTGTGGTTTTAAACCATACTGAAAACTAAACTGAACAAGAGGCCCATGGGCCACATCGCTCACCTGAGTAACTTTGGCCATGCTGTTCTTTACCAGATTTCCCCACTTGTAATACCTATTGCGGCCCGCCCTACCCCCATGGGTCATGAGTTGAACTACTTAGAATATAGACTACCCCAGGATGCTTTCACATAAGTTTCAGCTTTTCTGGTCCAGTGGTTCTTGAGAAGAAGATTTTAAAGATTTTTCTTACATATTTCAATGTAAAACTTGGATTCCCTATTGTGGCCCCGCCCTACCCCCAGGGGTCATGATTTGAACAATTTAGAATCTACACTACCCCAGGATACTTCCACATAAGTTTCAGCTTTTTCTGGCCCAGTGGTTCTTGAGAAGAAGATTTTTAAAGTTTTTTCCTACATATTTCAATGTAAAACTTGGATTCCCTATTGTGGCCCCGCTCTACCCCCGGGGGTCATGATTTGAACAATTTAGAATCTACACTACCCCAGGATGCTTCCACATAAGTTTCAGCTTTTCTGGTCCAGTGGTTCTTGAGAAGAAGATTTTTAAAGATTTTTCCTACATATTTCAATGTAAAACTTGGATTTCCTATTGTGGCCCGCCCTACCCCCGGGGGTCATGATTTGAACAATTTAGAATCTACACTACCCCAGGATGCTTCCACTTAAGTTTCAGCTTTTCTGGCCCAGTGGTTCTTGAGAAGAAGATTTTTAAAGTTTTTTCCTATATATTTCATTGTAAAACTTCCCTATTGTGACCCCGCCCTACCCCCGGGTGTCATGATTTGAACAATTTAGAATCTACACTATCCCAGGATGCTTCCACATAAGTTTCAGCTTTTTTGACCAAGTGGTTCTTGAGAAGATGATTTTTTAATGACCCCACCCTATTTTTGTCTTTTCTTGATTATCTCCCCTTGTAAGGGGACTTGGCCCTTTATTGTAACAATTTAAACTCCCCTTCACCCAAGGATACTTTGTACCAAGTTTGGCTAAAATTGGCCCGGTGATTCTTGAGAAGAAGTTGAAAATGTGAAAAGTTTACAGATGGACGGACAGACAGACAGATAGACGGACGGACGACGGACAACGGGTGATCAGAAAAGCTCACTTGAGCTTTCAGCTCAGGTGAGCTAAAAATGAATACATTTATAATTAATCAAAATTATTTGTCCCTGGCACTTATAAGCATGTTTTACTGTAATGACAAAATAATGGGGATTTCAATTCACAGTGGCTGTATATTGTGAATAATTTAATTAGTCGATTGCGAATAATTTAATTAGTCAATTGCAACTTTTCAGTTTTAAACTAATCTCGTTCAAGCAGATGCTGGTCTGTCTCTGTAAACTCCCATGAGCAGGAGGTTATGGAGACAATCGAGCATCTGCTTGAATGAGACTAGTTTTAAATATTCTATCTACATGATCTAAGTGGTAATTTTTTTTTTAAAATGTATACTGGTATATTATTTAAAAAGTACATATTATACAAAAAATACCGACTAACGGGTTATGAAAATCATAACCCGTCAACCCATACTAAACCGATTACCATATTTCTGACTGATTAGACAGTTACCCAGTTGACCATTGCCATCCCTAATAAATTTTTTACATGTACAAGTTATGTGCATTTCCTTTATGTGAAATCATGAAAAAAAAACTCCTAATTAATCCCTATATATTATTTTATTACATCCTCAAATGACTGCATGTAAACATCCATTTAATAGAGTACTTTTTACAAATAATACATGGAAAATGTGACAGTATCTTTGAATTCTGATTGATGGTTTCATTAGGGATGTCAATGAATATTTGAGTACTCGACTATCTCATATAATGTAACTACCAATTAATGAAGAATGATAAAACAGCTGATACATATTTATAAATACATATAAATTGGGGGAACAGTTATGAGCATAATTTAAAGGTGTTTCTTTCTGATATAAATATCAATCATTTTAAAATTGTATTGATTGTTTGCAAAAATCTCATAATTAAAATTTATCGCAAGCTCTCTTTGTTTTTATAAGAGTTACACTTTAATTGTTTAACAATCACAGGTCACTGACAAGACAAATTCAAATGGCTTCAGGTAAGAAATCAATAACGGGTACATGTACTAGCAGCAGGAAAAGAAAGGATAAATGCGAGCATTTGATGTTCTGTATCTAGATAAAATGTGCAGTATATTATATTTGAATCAAATACATTTGATACATATATTTATTACTACGTAAATGTTAATGATTCAATAATTTTGTTGTATAATGGTTATAACGTAGATTAAATATTGTACAGGATAGCATTCTCTTAAAGACAAATAGGAAAATGACATGAAAAAAAATTAACTTAAATTTCGATGAGTACTCGACTATCATTCGACTAAAGCTTCGTACTGTTCGACTAAGCTGTCCGAGTGAAATTAACATTCCCTATTTATCAATTATAAGTTGCACAATTTTTTTTTAAATTTTAAATGAGAAATTTTAATTTCTTTTGGACAGGTGTGGCTGCCATCTGATAACTGAAATTTGATACCAAGCATGAACATATTTGCCAGAAAAGCATCTGTTGGGAGATGACAAAGAATAAGCAGCATATTGAAATTTAAACAATCACACAAGGATAAAAGTCCTTCCATCTATGATTATGGACACATCAGGCCTTAATACATTAATAACTTGTAATATATATATTTTTACAAAATAATTTAGAGAGAGCTGCTAATTTGGCATATACAACAAGTGTTAACATATGTGCATGTTTCAAATGCCTTCAGTGCTAAGGGAATGTACATGAACGAGGGTTGTTAGAAAAGTTTGCGGACACATTGATTTACGGAAAATTTACACAGCACTTTAAAAAATGACATTTGTCTGATTAAATTCTTACATTTTGTTTATCTGTTTATTAGTATGTAAAATCAGGTCCATTTACTAAAATTTTGAAAATATACAACGATTTTTACTGTGCAGTCATAGGATTGAATTTTAAACTACCTGATGATGCTTCCATATCATATAACAAATGGCTTTGTTGTACTTGAGAAGTTTTTAAAAAAATTTTCCCATATATTATTTTGTAACAATTTGATCCCCCATTGTGGCTCCTCCCTACCCCAGGGGTCATGATTTGAACAAATTTGAATCTACACTACCTGAGGATGCTTCCATATCAATATGACTAAACACAGCTTTTCTGTTCTTGAGAAGAAATATTTTTTCTATATGTTCTTATGTAAAACTTTCTACCCCCCCCCCCCCCCCATTGGGCCCCACCATGACCGGGGCTCATTATTTGAACAAAATTGAATTTACACTACCTGAGGATGCTATCATATCCAAATGACTAAACACAATTTTCAGTTCTTCAGAAGTAGATATTTTTAGAGATGGCAACGAATATTCGAACATTCGAATATTCATTCGATGAGTTGATATTCGAATATGAATTTAAGATTTGAATATTCGGTGTTTTTCAGATTTCATAAAAAGAAGTACTGTGATTAATAAATTTTGATTAGAACAGTGCTGGAATTATCCCTGTTTAATTTACTAGCGATCAATTTCGATCGCCTGATTTCTTTCACTACTTTCTTATCTTATAAATCTTCTAAATTACATGTATTTTGTTTTGAGTAAGGTGTTGTAAAGAATTGTACAATAATGCTTTATGTATAATACAAAACGTTCTTTCACAGCTTTTATTAGTTAAAGATACGATCGGATCTAGAATCGAGGATAACAAATGAAATCTAAGAATATCTAAAAGACACGAAGAGTATACTTATCAAAATAAAATTAATTGATCATTGAATGAATGTCCGATAGAATTAATCTGTAATTAATATTGTAAAGGGCTTAATTTCAGAATAAATGTGTAAATTACTTGATTATCTCGGGTTGTGCTTAATTTATATTCATTATCGGGAAAACAGTTAATTACCTAGGAAAATTGTCTATGGAAATATTTGTTTACATTGTATCAAAGATTATAATCATATCTCTTATCAGGCAGATAATTGTAATTTATTACATGTATTGAAATCTGAACAGTATACCGTTACGGCTATCTTGCCTTTTGTGAGACGACTAGTTCCTCAGGTGGGGCTACTATAAATACATGTTTCATTTGTTAAAATTATACTTTTCTACATTTAAATCAATTATTTATTTCAAAAATTGACAAATATCAAATGGAATTTCTTATTTTACACCTAAAAAAGTCTTCATACAATTTTACTTCCTATATAAGTATACCTACGAGAGTAGGATGATGCATATTTAAAATAAAACATATTTTATTTATTTTATCGAATATTCGAATATATTTGAATACTTTCATTGAATATTCGAATATGAATTATTGACAAAATTGACATCCCTAGATATTTTCCTATATATTTCTATGTAAAACTTTGATCCTCTATAGTGGCCCCACCCTACCCCCAGGGTCATGATTAGAATAAATTTGAATCTACACTACCTGAGGATGCTTCTATATAAATATGACTCATCATGACTCTGCTGTTCTTGAGAAGATTTTTAAAGGTTTTTCTTATATATTTCTATGTAAAAATTTGATCCTCCATTCTGGCCCCGCCCTACCAGCCGGGGTCATGATTTGAACAAACTTGAATCTACACTACCTGAGGATGCTTCCACATGAGTTTCATCTTTCCTGGCCCTGTGGTTCTTAAGAAGATGATTTTTAAAAGATGCTATTAATTTTTCACTAATTCTTTATTATCTCCCCTTGAAAGAGGGTGTGGCCCTTCATTTGAACAAACTTGAATCCCCTTACCCCAAGGATACTTTGTGCCAAGTTTGGTTGAAATTGGCCCAGTAGTTCTAGAGAAGAAGATGAAAATGTGAAAAGTTTACGACAACAACAACAACGCCAACAACGACAGACAATGGACAAATTTCGATCAGAAAAAGCTCACTTGAGCCTTCGGCTCAAGTGAGCTAAAAACAGATTATAGTTCTTTAAAATACATGTATGCTGCGGATAATAATTACGGTTTTTGTATCTAAATTATTGACAATCTTCGCGTAACACTTACGTTTATAAAATATTTTTTTAACATATCATCTTCAGTTTTAATTCTTTTTCTTTCACAATGGATATCAAAATAATTGTCTTCTTGCCTAGAATCTTAAGTTTTAATTTGTTATATGCTTTAATTTTTTAAAAAGAATTAATAGATCATCAAAATCTGCCACTGTACATTGTGTAGTTTCCTGTTCGCTGACTGGGGGCTAGTGGGGACACCTAATTAGGGTCTATTGTCTAACCAGTCGATAAACTGTACACTGTTTATTTTACCCCGCTTCCAAATGTGTATAAATCTGGTCGGATGTCATGTTTAATGTGATGGACTGTTCTTCTGAAAATCGATTTTGAAATAACAATCAATGAAGATTGAATATATTTGGATAAATTCTTACTTCTGCATTATTTTAAAAGGGAAAAAAATAATGGCATTTAACCACGGATTAATTTAAATTATTCATGATAGAATTCAATGATTGGCAATATAAACTATACCTATTTTTTTATATATATATCTTAAACATTTCTGTACTGAGAGAAAAATTAAGAGACTTAGAGATAATATATCTTTTTATGCCCCTGAAATCGAAGATTCAGGGGCATATAGTTTTTGCCCTGTCCGTCCACCTGTCTGTCTGTCTGTCCACAAAAACTTTAACCTTGCCCATAACTTTTGATTGGTTGGAGCTATGGCTCTCATATTTCACATGTGTATTCCTTGTGACAAGACCTTTATTTGGGTACCATCACATTTGACCTTTTGACCTTGACCTAGGAGTTTGACCAACTTTTGCAAACTTTTATGAGATATTAACCTTTGCCATAACTTTTGAACAGTTAGTGCTTGGCCTTTAAACTTCACATGTATAATCCTTGTGACAAAATCTTTCTTTGGATACCAACACCTTTGACCCATTGACCTTGACCTTGGAGTTTGACCTACTTTTGAAAAAACTTTAACCTTGGCCATAATTTTTGACCTGTTGGTGCTATGGCTTTCATACTTCACATGTGTATTCCTTGTGATAAGACCTTTCTTTGAATACCAACAACTTTGACCTTTTGACTTTCACCTTGGAATTTCACCTACTTTAATTTTGAAAAATTTTAACCTTGCCAATAACTTTTGATTGGTTGGATCTATGGCTTTGATATTTCACATGTGTATTCCTTGTGTAGCCCTTTCTTAATTTCCAACATCATATTTGACCTTTTGACCTTGACCTTGGAGTTTGACCCACTTTTGCAAAATTTTATGAGACTTTAACCTTAGCCATAACTTTTGAACAATTGGTGCTTGGGCTTTAAAACTTCACATGTGTATTTCTTGTGATAAGACCTTTCTTTGGATACCAACAACTTTGACCATTTAACCTTGATCTTGGAGTTTGACCTAGTTTTGAAAAAACCTTTAACCTTGGCCATAACTTTTGAACAGTTATAGCTAGGGCCTTTATACATCACATGTGTATGTTTTTTGAAAAGACCTTCCTTTGGATACCAACAACTTTGACCTTTTGACCTTTACCTTAGAGTTTGACCTACTTTAACTTTGAAAAACTTTAACCTTGGCCATGACTTTTTAACAAGACAGTGACAAAACCTTCCTTGGATACCAACATCTTTGACCCTTTGACCTTGATCTTTGAGTTTAACCTACTTTTGAAAAACTTTAACTTCGACCATAACTTTTAAACAGTTGGTGCTAGGGCTTTCATACTTCACATGTGCATTCCTTGTGACAAGATCTTCCTTTGGATACCAACAACTTTGACCCTTTGACCTTCACCTTGGAGTTAGACCTACTTTGGAAAAACTTTAACCTTGGCCATAACATTTGAATGTTTGGTTCTAGGGCTTTCACATTTCATGAACATGTGTACCACTTGTGACAAGACCATCCCTTGGGCACCATTTGACCTTGACTTTGAGGTTTTACTTACTTTTAAAAAACTTTAACCTTCGCCATAACTTTTCAACAGTTGGTGCTAGGGCTTTCATATTTCACAAGTATATTTCTTGAGACAAGACCTTTCTTTGGGTACCAACATTTTTGATCTCTTGACCTGGAGTTTGACTTGCATTTGAGAAACTTTAACCTTCCCCATAAGCTGCCATGCGGGGCATCAGTGTTTCACAAACACATCTTGTTTTCCAAAAGAAAATGACTCTATATTAAAATATTTCCTATGAATCTGGCAGCTGAACGTGGCTCTCCATAAACAAAAGAAAAATACATGGGGTTTTTTTTTTTTAAATTAATATATATTATGTGTTTATGGATAAAAATAATTTTAAAACAAGTTTCAAACAAACTGATTTTTGGTAGCGAAAATTTTAAGGCATTTGCTGAAGCTGTTTTCAGTGCTGAGTTTATACGCATTGACAAAGATGTTAGAAATAGCTAGACATATTATGAATTGAATAAGATTTTGCGTAAATGATATTGAAACAACTTTAAAACTTAGCGAGTTAGTTTAAAGACTTGATAAAGGATGCGTAAAGGTGGTTTAATTAAGTTTGGACATTAAGCACCTAGAAGCTGCAGCTTAATAGTGGCTTAATAGTGGCTTAAAGGAATTAACTTCTATAAGCCACCATTAAGCTACCATTAAGCGATTGCTTAAAGATGGTCTTTTGTCCTGTGAATACCCAGAAGCAGAGAAGAAGATTTTCAAGGAATTAATACATTTTCATGATATAATCAATAGAGCCCCACCCTAACACCAGAGCCCCTGACCCAGGGGCCATGAAATTCAGCATTTTGGAAAAGGAATCACTGCTTATCATAACCATGTTCGCAGTTTGTTTCAATAATACCAAGGAGTAGAGAAGAAGATATTCAAAGAATTAATGCATTTTCACTATATGATCAATAAAGTCCCCCTTTAACACCAGAACCCCTGACCCAGGGGCCATGAAATTCACAATTTTGGAAGAGGCAACCTTCCTCATCATAACTATGTACTTAGTTACTTTGTTTAATATCCAGGAGTTGAGAAGATTTTCAAAGAAATAATGCACTTTCACTACATGATCTACACAGCCCCACCCTAGCACCAGAACCCCTGATCCTGCGTTCAAGAATTTTATAATTTTGGTAGAGGACTCAATGCTTATCACAATCATGCCAACAGTTTGACTGCTTGATGACCAAGAGTAAAGAAGATTTTTAAAGATTGCATTAATATTGGTGGTTTTAGCCCCACCCCTCAAGCCCCAGGGAGGCAGGGACCATGAAATTAACAATTTTTGTTCCCCTTCACCAATAGATGCTATATGCCAAAATTGGTTCAGCGGTTCCAGAGAAGAAGCTGAAAATGTTCAAATGTTAATGCATGACAACAAACAAAAACAGTTAGCAACAGGTCAGGTGACCTAAAAAAATGAAATGATGAGGATTTCTTAGGAAAGTGAGATTTTTTTCAAAGTGCTATTAACTTTGTTGTAAGAGTCCTGGTGAGCTGTATGTAAAAACAATTACCCCATCAAGCGAAATGTGTTTTTGACAATAAACATTTAAGAGGCACAAGGTATGATAGTCTGATAAATTTCTGAAAGTAATTCCCCTGTTTTATAATTGGTTATTTGCCCTCTCACAGATTCACAATAGAAAACAGATTTACCAATATTCTCATTTTATTTTCTGAAGAGTTAAAGCAGCACCTAATTTTTCAAATGGGGTCATTTATTTGAGAATAACTGCCATATATGATACAAACCCTCATTTGACTATGTTTCCTTGACTGCAATAAATACTAAAATGGGTCTGGTGACTACCAATTTTCAATATTTTAAGAAGATTCATATAGTGGTACAAACCCTCATTTGACTGATCTGTCTCCCAGCTGCAGTGAATACCGAGACAATAGGTTTGGTGACCACCTGTACTTGAGCTGTTTTAGCTTCATCCTTCAGCAATGCTTCAAAGATAAATTTTCAACATGTACAAGCATTAAAACATGATTGTGATGTTAACCATTTGTTTGGGTTGTCCATTCTATAGCTTATTGTTGTGCTAACTCCTAGAACAATCTATTCTAGGACTTATTAACTGCTCTTAAAAAATCGCAATTTTATGAAAAATATTATCTACAACCTTGTTTATTAAAATACTGAATACAGTAAACATTGCTGAAAGCATATTTTAAAGTTGATATTGAGAGTTGAAGTTCAAATACGTTGATATGCATATTTCAATCAGATTTTGATGAAATACTTCTCCGACATCATCGACAACAATTCAGTGATAGAGAGCTAAGAAATTGGACACTGTTAACAGAGTTATCAACAACAAATGCAGTCTAATTACAAACAAGTGTATATTAGTAATGCAACATGAAAAGAGCTAGGTTCACTTTATGCATAAAATGGCCTGTTCTTGTATCAATTAATTTACTATCACACTATGTCCCATTTCATATATCAAAATAAAGTAGATTCGTAGCGCTCTCATTTCCTGTAACAAAATTTCTTTTTGAGAATTCAGGTATTGGAAAACAGGCTTTCTGAAAATGCAATGTTCTTGAATTTTGCAGAAAACAGGCATATTTGACTACATACAGCAAAGAATTAAAATATGAGCACAGCCCTCAATCCAAAAATTAAAATGTTTTATGATCTTAGGAAACAGACCTTTCATTACGCAACTGCATATTTTGGATCAGAGGTTGTGCTCTATATAAAATATTGAAAAATACTCCAACTTTTGGTCATTTTTAAAAGGAATTTACAGGATATGGTAAAAGTGATGTTTTTCATGACGTCATAATGCATTGACTATGGAGAAAATTATGTTATGTTCAATAGATACATGGTCACCAAGGGTCCAAGTGATAAATACTGCATTGTCAACCAAAACTGAGCAGTTTTGATTTTTCAGAAACTCTGAGGGCGTGAAAAGGCCCTAAGTGGCCCCTGCTCTTTGTATTAGTGTATGAAGTTTTATAAGAATATCTTGGAATAGTTTCTTTAAAATTGAAATTGAAATCTAAAAAAATGAATATAAATGATAAAGCCTCACCAAATTATGTATAAGTGCATAAGCTTACATTAAATTATCTTAAATGGTTTCTTTAAACTAAGCAAAATGCAAATTAAAGAAAAGTGAGGTCAAGGTCACAGGAAAGTGAAAGGTCAAAAGTTTTTGATTTAGTTGATTAGCTCTAACTAATACATATCAGCTTATAAAGTTTGATAAAAATATCTTGACTGGATTCTTCAAAATTGAGCTAAACACTTATATAAGAAAAGTGAGGTCAAGGTCAAAAGAAAAGTAAAGGTCAAAAAATGTTGATGCATTTGCATAGCTTATATCAGTATGTATTAGCATATGAAGTTTGATAAAAATATCATGAATGATTTCTTGAAAACTTAGCAAAATGCAAATTAAAGAAAAGTGAGGTCAAGGTCACAGGAAAGTGCAAGGTCAAACATTTCTGATGCAGTTGAATAGCTCTCACTAATTTGCATGCAAGTTACATTGAAGTTAAAGCAAAACTATAGAAGGAGCAGCATTTTGAATGTATTTCACAGAAATTTGTATTTCTAGTAACCATGGCAACACTTCACCAAAATTAAAAACTGATAAACAGAATTATGTATCTCAGTGTAGTCTACTTGTGTGCCAAATACTTCTGAAATCAGACCGAACTATAGGAGGAGTTGCATTTTAAAGGAATTTCACAGAAATTTCTATTTTTAGTAACTATTCTCAGTGCATTATTTCTTTGAAAATCGTCTTCTCTGCTCCTGGGTATTAAATAAACTAACTAAGTATATAGTTATGATGAGTAAGAGTGCCTCTTCCAAAATTGTGAAATTCATGGCCCCAGGGGCAGGGGTTCTGGTGTTAGGGCGGGGCTCTATTGATTATATAGTGAAAATGCATTAGTTCTTTGGAAATCTTCTTCTCTGCTCCTGGGTATTAAATAAACTAACTAAGTATATAGTTATGATGAGTAAGAGTTACTCTTCCAAAATTGTGAAATTCATGGCCCCAGGGGCAGGGGTTCTGGTGTTAGGGCAGGGCTCTATTGATTATACAGTGAAAATGCATTAGTTCTTTGGAAATCTTCTTCTCTGCTCCTGGGTATTAAATAAACTAAGTATATAGTTATGATGAGTAAGAGTGCCTCTTCCAAAATTGTGAAATTCATGGCCCCAGGGGCAGGGGTTCTGGTGTTAGGGTGGGGCTCTATTGATTATATAGTGAAAATGCATTAATTCATTGAAAATCTTCTTCTCTGCTCCTGGGTATTAAATAAACTAAGTATAAAGTTATGATGAGTAAGAATGCCTCTTCCAAAATTGTGAAATTCATGGCCCCAGGGGCAGGGGTTCTGGTGTTAGGGCGGGGCTCTATTGATTATATAGTGAAAATGCATTAATCCTTTGAAAATCTTCTTATCTGGTCCTGGGTATTAAATTCAGTAATTAAGTACATAGTTATAATGAGCAAGAGTGCCTCTTTCAAAATTGTGAATTTCATGGCCCCTGGGTCAGGGGTTCTGGTGTTAGGGTGGGGCTCTATTGATTATACAGTGAAAATGCATTAATTCTTTGAAAATCTTCTTCTCTACTCCTGGGTATTATTGAAACACATTAAATACATAGTTATGATAATCAAGGATGCCTCTTTCAAAATTGTGAATTTTATGACCCCAGGTTTAAGGGTTCTGGTGAAGAGGGGGGGGGGGGCTTCTATTGATTATAAAGTGAAAAAGCAAAATTTCTTTGAAAATATTCTTTTCTTCTTCTGGTTAAAAAAGCAAAGAAGCTAAGTGTATAGTTATGATGAGCAAGTGTGCTTCTTCCAGAGTAGTGAACTTCATGACCCCTGGGTCAGATGTGCTGGTGTGAGGGTGGGGCTTTTGATAATTTAGTGAAAATGCATTAATTCTATTAAATAATCCTGTTTGCTCCTTAGTGTTAAGCAGATAAACAAAGTGATTAGTTATGATGAGCAAACATATGGTCCCAGGGTCAGAAGCTCTGGTGTTTTGGGGGTGGGGGGTTGGGGTTGGGGGCTCTATTGATGATATAGTGAATCTGTAGTAAAAATGCATTATTTCTTTAAAAATCTTCTCCGCACCTGGGCATATCTGAGGCAAACAGAGTAAAAGTTTTTATAAGGAAGGGAATTTTTACCAGATTTTTGAACATCTGGACCATTTGGTCAAGTGTTCTGGTCCTGGCCAGGGCTCTATTAGTTTGTATTCTACTGAGAGGAGTTATTCCATTTACTTGTGATAATTAATCACTGTAAATAGTGTACTTGAAAGGTAAATAGAATAAGAGAATTACGCAAAAACTTTTATTGTATAATACAAAAAGTACTTTCATAGTTTTAATGATCAGATAGACTTGTAAGTAGTAGATAAATAAAAATGAGACAAAAATAACTTGTCTTATTCATCAAAGACCAAGAGATGCCAATGTAAGAGATTTCAACAAAGGATTAAAATAGTACAGAAGCATTGATAATTTGTTAATATACTGTATAGTGATAGTGATAAATGGGGAACAGATTAGAACCTAATTTATGAACTGTTCATGAATATTAAGACCAATTATTTTGTTGATCATGATCACCCTATTTTTCTTGCTTTTGGGCAACAAAGCTTCACCTTTCAGTTCATTTTATACTCTATGCATCCTTTAAATTGTTGTATCATACTCAGGTGACCATTAAGGCCCTTGGGCCTAGGGTTGGATACCGGTACTCGGTACCAATACCGTACCGAATAGTTACTTCAAAAATACCGGTAAAATACCGTTTCATTTAATACCGGTACTAATAACGATACTTCTTAATCTTTAAAACATTTTAGTTCATTCAATTTGATTTAAAAAATAAACATTCCAAACTTGCTAAAATCGAATTCTCCGCTCTTTGAAAGGGTAGGCTAATTACATTAACGAAATGGATTCTTAGAAAGATACTTACTTTCGACTGCCGATATTCGAGGTAAATCAATACGTATATATTTTTTTTTAAAAATCAAAATATGTTCACATGAATCTTATTTTAATTTTAAAGATAAAAACTGATAATAAATGTAAATTAAAAAGGCAAAATGTCGCAAAAAATGTGATCTATCCATTATCTAATGTTTTGTCATTTAGTGCGACCAAACAACAGGGGCCCTGACAACCGGATGAAGCAGTCAGCCGATTTGGCAAATTAATTTGTTTGGGATTCAATTGATTTGTTTTGTTGATCATTTATTTATTGAAAAGTTGAAATGAAATGTTTGTAATTTGAATATAAGGAATATCTATTTTTATATCTTAAAAGCATGGAACAAAGTTTATAAGCTCATTTTAGATTATACCATTGAAAGGTTAGTGAATGGTGAAAGCACATTTGTTATAAAATGAACCCTCATTCTCATTCATCAATGCATGGTACCGTATCGTTAAAAATACCGTATCGTTTCAAAAATACCGGTATGGTATCGTACCGTTTCATCCTCAACGGTATCCAACCCTACTTGGGCCTCTTGTATTTCTTAATTATTTTCTGTTGGAAGAGAATGTGGTCATTCATTTGATCAACAACGTTTGGTTGATACTGACCCAGTGATTCTTGAAAAGATAAGACTGAGAAGAAAATTACAAGTACCAGGTTTACAGTGACAACGTCGATTATGCTTACACCGAGAAAGCCAACATCGAAGTCTGAGAACAAATTGTGAGCAGAAAATCTTACTTAGCCTTTGGCATGAGAGATGGGGTACTACGAAAGCCCAGAAGGCTCATTCGAGATTCGAGTTTCGAAATACGAGATTCGAGATTCGAAATTAGAGTTTCGAGATTCAAGATCCAAACTAATCAATCAAAAGGCGGATTCAATATTTGATTACTTCCCTTTATTACGTTTTTACTATCAAGAAATCACTGAATCTATTTATAACAAATGGGTCATTTGCTTAAATAATAATGCAAGAAAAAATGTTATATGTATCAAAACAATATAAAAAGGAATTTTGGGTCAAGTTTTGAAAAATGTGTATAAAATCTTATTTTCCTCATTAAACAAAACAAAAGATACATCTTTAGAGTATTATATGGTCTTATAGTTGAATTGCGGTATTAGTAAGTCGATAAATTATTTAATTAGCCCATGGATAAGGGAGAAAATTATTATTGATATGAAATGCTAAGGATCGTCTTTACACTGCACAGTAATTTAATTAAGGATACATTTCATTACTTTTAATGGTGCATTTGTGCAGTTAGACTGATCTACTATTTGATATGGAATAAAATAAATTCCAGTCTGTATTGTACATATAATTTTTAATTAATTCAAGTATTCAAAGCCTTAGACCAAGATAAGTAATTGAAAACTTAATTTTTTATGTATTTCTCCTATTGGGAAACAGTGGTGTATATTCCCTTCTGCTAATGTGTACATAGTCACAGATTTTACCAAAAGCGCATCATTGCCGAGTTGCGGATAGGCAAGGAGGGAGTCGCCTCCTCTCAATAGAGGGGGGGGAGGGTCGGAGGACCACTTTCTGCGATCTTGGAGACATCTATCATTGTCATTTTTTAAGTGAATATAATTATAAATCATTTAAACATATTTTTATGATACAGAAATTAAAATCTTCATGACCACTCTGAATAAAATTGAGAAATTTTAAAATCCTTACACAGTACCTGGAAATTATGGAAACTTCTTTACTGAATAATCTAAATATATACTTGACTTCCTACTAACCCAAACATGTTTCCTAATTTCTATTCCCTGTCCTAATCGTAGACTCCTGTTGCTATCATTTTTTAATAGTCTGATATCGACTTCAAAGTAACATTTCAATTTTAGATTTAACCAGCTATAAAAATCAGAAGTTGTGTATACTGTAAAAATTGGATAGGCATAAAAGTGTGGATTGCTAAAAATACTTTTATTGCATTTGATAAAAAATATTCTAGTAACTGGTAAATAAATAAGTTTTATGATCAACTTTACCCCATTTTTCAACCAAATACAATGTACATGTATAAATAAATATTTTTTTTTTACATCAAGAAAATGATGTATAGGCTACAGCCTTTTCGCCTATTTGGAATATACACCACTGGGAAAGCGAACGCGATTTTTCTTTATCACTACTACGATGTCTTTAAGATTTCCTGTGTACACTAAAAGGCATACATGAACTATAAGTAATTTTAATACGAACTGCTTTAGGCCATACGATTTTTTCAAAGTCCTAAAGGTGTATAGAGGGTCCATTGTTTTGTTAAAATAATTATAATTTTTTATCATTATCAAATACTTTTATATCTTTTTTTCTCTATGGCCATTACATCATGTATTGAAACTTGTGTATTGATTGGATATGTATCTTGCGAGACCCGAGCGGTTTCCTTATAAATAATTATCGAATATATAATTATTTTACCCATGCATTACAAGATTGACACTGAATGTTGATAACCGAACATTTCTCTACCGTTGTAATGAAATAAACAACATAGCCATAGGACCCCGGGCACGTGTCTCTACCCCCTCCCCCCCCCCCCCCCCCCCCCACACACACACACACACATTCCCCTTATGTTGTTTACCGATATAATATACTATAGAAATAATAGCAACTTTATGCTTGTGTCCTCTCAAAAATAACGTCTAATAACCGTGATAACCCTCTGTTGCTTTTTTTTTGGAGGGGGGGGGGGGGGGCTTTACAGTGATTTATTAAAATTATATCCTACGGGCCTAAACAAAGAGAAGTCATTACGTTTATTAAGCCTGTATATTTCAGCCATCCCTACTTAAGGGGCTGTCTCTTGGTTTCACAAACTTGGTCACTGGTCACTTTCTAATACCTTGTCACAAACTATATCCACTTTGAAACCCGTATTGGTCACTGGTCACTTTCTTATACATTGTCACAAACTATATCCACTTTGAAACCCGTATTTACTAATTATTATTAATCGCTAGTCACTTATTTTATTGCACACTTAAATTTGAAAGCCGTATTAGTCACTGGTCACTTTCTAATACCTTGTCACAAACTATATCCACTTTGAAACCCGTATTACTATTTATTATTTAATAATCGCTAATCACTTCTTTTATTGCACACTAATAATTCCCATCGACAACAATACCCCCCCCCCCCCCCCCTTTGCTCTTTGAATCCGATTAACAATATCAAGCCTGTTAGCAAAGTGGATAACACGGTAAAGATATTCTTGATATAAATCTATTATAATATTTAAGAAGTTATAATAAATTTAAGCATATTTTGCAGACCAAAAACCCAGTATTTTTTTTCTAATTTCGTTCTGATGTATATAACACTCTTTCTTGCATTGTAATATAATCAAATGGCCTCTTCGGTTTGAATTTATTCAACGATTTCTTGAAGGTCAAAACTTCCCATACAAAAAAAAGGTACATATAGGCATGCCTTTTTTGTGCTTATTCAGTACCTAAAGTGTGCCTACTAATATAGGTACAGAAAAGGCATACCTATTCTGTGCCAATAATGAACTTAATTTTTTTCCAATGTACCTAAAATGTACCTACTTTGGACTTTGTCATTTTTCAATGTGCCTGAAATGTACCTATATTGAACTTTGTCATTTTTCAGTGTGCCTGAAATGTACCTATATTGGACTTAAATATTTTCCAGTGTACCTAAAATATACCTACATTGGACTTAGTCATTTTCTAGTGTGCCTGAAATGTACCTACATTGGACTTTGTCATTTTTCAATGTGCCTGATTAGTACCTATAAAAGACTTAGTCATTTCACAGTATTTTCGTCTACTTACCCATACCAAAAATATTAACATTTCCATATATCTTTTCTTTAAATTTTGTACCTTGAGGATGAGTAAACTTTTAGAATATACAACTTTTTGTACCTAAAATTGACAGTCATGTTTGAATTTAAGTAAAACTTAATTCAAGACTTTGTCATTTTTCAATGTTATTTCTACACTAAATTGGACTGTCACATTTATTGCATCTTTGTAACTTAAAACTGATTTTTTCAACATGGGCACCTATTTGTGATAATATTTAAATAGAATCATGTTTTTCAATCAGAGAAAAATGAAAACTCAAACAAGTGAATCAATAATTAATAACAATTGAAATTATACTTTTATAGTAATACAATTATATCATGACATTTAGGATGTGTGATTTGTGTGTGTGTGTGTGTGTGTGTGTGGGGGGGGGGGGGGGTTAGAATAAAAGCCACTTTTTATCCATTATTTCTTTTTTTTTTAAATTATTATTCAACAATTTTTGTTCATTTGATTATTAATTATATTATACTTAAGATTTTCAGTTCATTAATGCAAGCATAATGTCTACTGTGTTGGGGGAAGAAAAAAAGGGGGGTAATTTTGTTAATCAAATGCCAAAAATATATATATAATTATCAATTCAATTCAGTTTTTTATGGCAAATAAAAGATCCATTTTTGTTCTTTAAAAACCCCCTCTACCCTACAGGGTTCTTAGTAATTTTGTTTTACATGTTATGAAACAAAGGAGGGGGGTGTCTTATAAACACAGTATAATTATAAATACCAATATTTTGACCATCTGAATTGCCCAGTTTAACAGAAAAAAGTGTATTAAAATCAATAATACCTTGTGTTACAGTCTATTAAATGATATCCAAATTAGGACATCTCTCTCTCTTTCTCTCTCTCTCTCTCTCTCTGGTGAAATACAGAAATGTTAGGGATGTTTAAATTTACTTATATAGAGAGTGGGAATTTATTTATATCCAGCATTCCAGTGATATTTTAAAATAGACTTCATTTTTCTTTGTATGCAAAACGATGTTGATTTCCAGTGTTCTTCAGTAACACAGGTGTTTGTACTTGGTGACCTTTATAGCTTACACTGCAGAAATTTTGGCTCGTGTATCACGTGCAGTTCTTCAATCACAAAGGGCTGATTTGAAGTCTACAGCTCAATCATAATAGGTAAATAAACAAAAGAAAAAATAATAAAAATGAAATAAAAACAAGATATTTATGAAATTTGTTTTAAACTATAACTGATAGTAAAGTAGTAGCAGTAAAGAATAGTGTCACATTTACAAATCAGGCTTGAAATTTAATATAAATAATAGCCTTCAAGGTCTTCAAAAGACCTGTCCTTATTGTTTAAATTACCATACACATAGTATGTAAACATGATGTGTATATTTTACAGGGTTCATGTAGTGACAATTCATTTCGATGTTTTGGAATGTACTTAGAGTGCCAGTTACATTAAGATTTTAGCTGAGGTCTAGTACATAAAGAATTTGTTGTAAATCAATAAATTTAATCAATTTCACATGTAATTTAAAAAAAAAGAAGTTATGTGAAATTAGAATGGCAACCCCGATTATAACACAAAATGGCGTCCAAAATGGCGGTCCCGATTATTTACCCAATTAGGGACGCTATATTTCAAGGAATTCATACTAATCGGCTTTTTAATAAAGTTGACGCCATGTAACAGTTGTTAAATATGCATTGTTATAATTTTTTATTGTTTACACGAACTATTTCATGAATAATTTAACAAACGTTTTTAAAATCACGTGACTCCTGCGAAGTCTACGATTGGTCAGCGACAGCGCGGATATTTCAGAGACGATTTGAAAATTTGCTGTGATGAAAATTTCAAGAAGAAATCAGAGACTTATTAGTCGGTGAGTCTTTATTTCAGTTTAAATTTTGATGCTGCTTGTTGTAAATGCATTTATCCACTTAGAGAATGCATTAGAATATGAATATCAAGTGTAGATTTCGCGATATTCTAGGTATTTGTATCGTAGATTTCTGGTTTGTTTTGATTCAAGATGGCAGTGCTACACATGAAGTAAATGTACTTAAGCATAATCTCTTTCTTTAACATTATGTATCACAAGACTTTTGTAAAAAAAAAAAATGTAATTTAGAGTCTTTTCTTAAAATATAAAGATATGAAATGTGTCAATATCTGGGAACAGTTACTTACAGTAGCCTCTGCATGAGCATGACGATAATAACAAATGAAATCCAAATGAACTGTGTGAGATAAAATTATTGTAATAGGGTCTTTGAAATATAAGATAAAGATCTTTGTTTTAAAAGGGGGGGGGGGTAAAAAAATTTTAATGAATCAAGCAAAATTTACAACCTTTATCCAGCATAATAAAACATAATAAATTTTATATTTATATAAGTTGTGCATAAATTTCTGATCATCTAATCCCCAAGCTCTCCACTTCCATACCTGGGGGGGGGGGGGGGGGGTAATATGAGACACATCATTTAATTCAGAGTGTAATGTTTCAATAATTCAAACATAGTGTGTGCATGTGTGTTGGTCAATATTAATGCCAGATAATTTCATGAACAAACATATTCTTTTTTTTCAACAGAATACTTGTCTCCTGTGGTCATTTAAATTCCAAGCTGGAGGGAAATGCATTAAAACTATAACTTTATCAGTAAGTATAAGATCTAATCTGATTTTTGTAAAAAATGAGTAAATGTATAAGAATATAACAAGGCACTGCTCATCAAACTCCAATGCAAACTATAGGGATTTCATCTACTAAATATGCTTAAAAATATTTCAGCATAAAATGTAACTAAGTAAGTGAAGATAGGGACCTATATACTAGGTCCCTGGTGAAGAGCAACATAATAATAATTGAACTTTTTCAGAATTGAAAGAAAATGACATGAAACTGAAAGCCGAAATTGCGTAGCATATTCAAAAGGAGGATCAGTGTTTTTAGAGTCCAGATGGAAACCGCAACTGTAAAGCAATGAAGACTAACAAGGTGTGCTGGTAGAAAATTCTGTGATGGATAGGAACTCTATAAAGATAATGAAGATTACATGAATTACAAGTGAACAATTCATGGGGGAAAAAATTGACATGAAATGGAGTATACTTTTGACTTTGTGTATTTAAATTAACTTATGTATATGCCTAAAAAGGTATGTCTATTTATTTCTTTTATTTTTTCTTATTAAGAAAGTTTAAAATATCATTATCTTGATATCATTAACCATATTAATCTAAATTAATTAAATGTTAGGGATTTGATTAATTAAATATTTGGGATTTAAGGTATAGATTGTATTTATAGAGATGACTTTTTAAAGAAGTGTTTTTCATATATTTTGATGTACTATCATGCAATAAATTTTTATTTTTTCCATAATTATTATTGTTTAAATCAATTTTTCTTTTACATAGGCCTGCCTCAAGCGTGCCTATTTGATAGGTACATTATAGGCATACCTTAAGTATACTTTTGGCACAGACTCTTGAGTACCAAATTGGTAGGCATACTTTAGGTAGACTTGTAGGTACATTTTAGGTATACCTAAAGGGTACTCATCTGAATGTTTGAGGTGTGTACCAATATTGTGCTTTTTTGGTACCTAAACTGTAGGTATACTTTAGGTGTACTTTTGGCACATTCTTGAATGTTTGAGATGTGTGCCAATATTGTGCTTTTTTGGTACCTAAACTGTAGGCATACTTTAGGTATACTTTTGGCACATTCTTGAAGGTACCTTTTAGGTATATTTATAGGCACATTGTAGGTATGCCTAGAAGGTACCTATCTGATCGTGTGCCAATATTGTGCATTTTTGATACCTAAAGTGTGCCTATTAATAAATATAGGTATACTTTAGGTATGCCTATTTTGTACCAATTTGCTACCTATACTTGAACAAGTGGTTCCAAACTTGCATACCTTAGGCATGCTTTTTTTGTACCTATTTTTACCCAAGATAGGCATGCCTAATCTGTACTTTTTTTTGGTATGGGTTAGCAAAGGGGAGTAATTGAATCTTAAACCGCCTTTTGATTGGTTAGTTTGGATCTTGAATCTCGAAACTCGAACTTTCGAATCTCGTATTTCGAAACTCGAATCTCGAATGAGCCTTCTGGGCTTTCATAGGGGTACTGATTAAAAATTGAAATTATTTTTATATAGTCAATTTTTTTTTACGATCAACGTTTTGACGCCCCACCCCCCCACCCCCTGGGTTATGATATGAACAAACTTGTAATAAGTATGTAATGAAGCTTTCACATAAGTTTCATCTTTTCTTGCCCAGTGTTTCTTGAGAAGATTTTTAAAAGATGTCACCAAATTTTCACAAATTCTTAATTATCTCCCCTTGAAAGAGGATGTGGCACTTTCTGTGAACAAACTTAAATTCCCTTCACCCAAGGATGCTTTGTGGCAAGTTTGATTGAAATTGACCCAGTGTTTCTGAGAAGAAGTCAAAAATGTGAAAAATTAACAGACAACCAACGACAGATGACAGACGAATGCCGAACACTTTTTGATCAGAAAAGCTCACTTAAGCATTCGGCTCAGGTGAGCTTAAAAGCTTACAACAGTGATGACAATGCCGACAACAACAATGGACAAATTTTGACCAGAAAAGCTTATTTGAGTCTTTGGCTCAAGTGAGATAAAAAGTACAGAGTCTCTCTGATTTTCAAAACTTCCCCTTAATCTGCTTTGAAGGAGAAGTGATTTTTGGTCTAGGTTTGTCCTTGTCATCCATACTTACAAAAGCTAAACTGGCCAAAACATACAATGGTGGTTTTAAAACTTACCTATAGGTCCACCATAAGGAGCAGACGACACTTCAAATTTGTTTAAATCAACTATTTCACTCCATTCCATAGAATACACTTCACATTTTCTAAAAATAAAAATACCAACTTCATTAAGAACAGAATTTGAGATATAAAATGCTCTTCAAATATTTCTCTTGGAACTATTATGATGTCATCAACAGAAAATTCAATGTGTGGCAGTTGTGAAATGAATATCACTTAAAAAAACAAAGGACTTTAAGGTAATCAATAAAATGCCACGCCACAGCATGGTACGCCTGTCAAATATTGTTCAATTATCATAAACAGTTTAGAGTGCAGGAAAATCATGTCAACCTTCATTCAAATATTTCCATGATTTTTCCATTCCTTATAATATTTGATGCTTATACATCTCCTGTGGTGTAGGCATTAATTGTAACAAATATTACATCCTAGATTTCTCAACTGGTTGTGTCTAAGAGCTTGACAAATGTCCATCTGCAAACCCCCCACCCCCCATCTTTCATATTTGTTTGATATTTTCAAAAAATTAAAAATATCATATTAAACAATATCAAATTATTCTTAACAATTTAATCTATACCAAATTAGTTTTTGAAAATAAAAGGCTGGCCATCAAGTGACATATGCTATATACTGACAAGCAGTTCTTCTGTCCAATTCCCAAATGAAACAGATGAGAACTACTTGATCAGAGATGCTCTAAAAGAAATGATTGAGACAGCTAGCCTTCCTACACTGAACTCATTAATCAATTAATATCTTTAACTGGATGCATGTCCACTCATTACTCCCAACGGATGAATGGATCTGCATTATCTGCTTTGTGGTCTGTATTGCATATTTACGTCATTCTATTAAAAGCAGAGATTTTTTTTTAATTTGTTACAAAGAATTATAAAAAGAAACAAAAACTTGTGTAATCTTCATGCAACATTTTTAATAAGGTTACTGCATGACTCTTAGATTTGTAGGGACTATCTACCATAAAACATTTTTTTTTAAAAATGCTTAAGTACAGGTCCACGTAAGAATCAGGCAATCGGTGATAAGTCGAATATTTCATATTTGGCCAGTATTTTTTCATATATTTACTTGATACAGTAGTAATTAAAATAAATCATGATTTTTCCAAAAAGGCACATCCAGGCTGTGATATGTTACTATAAATAGATTCGGGCATTTATGGGCCAAAATGTAAATTAAAAAAGAGGAAGTTCAGTACAGAAGTAACAAGTGTTGTTGTTTTTCATAAATTATCTAACCTTATTTTATTTTGAGAGGAGTCTGTATCCTTCTTGTATTAGTTGTCATGGAGTTGATATCTAGGTCGTATCCATAGCAACCATTGTAATTATATGTCAAGACATTTTGGATGTCACAAACATTGTGAATTTAAAACAATATTATTAAAAACAGCAAACACATATGTACCTTTTTACACATGGAAAAATAAAACAACTGCTCATTATTAGTTTTCCACTTTAAAAAGTGTGGAAAAATCAATTAGCAGTTTTTAATGAAAAGGAAAACTATTGAGAAATTTTGATAAATTGCTTGAAGTTTGACAAGATTTTTTCCTAAATCTAAGTGCATTGTGTGTAAAATTTAACTTTTATTGAATTGTTTCTTAATTACATTTATCACATTATTATGAATTTTTCTTTTCAATGTACCAAGTTTACTCTGGAATTAATTTTATTTCTCTAAAATAGTTTTGGAGAGAATTATGATTGGGATCGAAATTCTGTATATTAAGTACCCAACTTTGATGATTCCTGATTTTTTTTCTGTTTTTATTTTAAACACCTGTTAAAACTAAGCAGGCGCATCCAGTTTTCTTGTATTACTTTTTTCATATAGTGAACATGATGACCAATCACTGTCTATTTGGGTGATTCTTCTTCCTTTCATTTAGTTTTTCAGCTTTTACTGTTTGTCAAATACTGTCTAACGTATATATAACAACAAAGTCTGAGAATACATTATGCTACATGAAGACATAATTATTATGTATAAACAATTAAGTCAGAGTCTGTTGGTCTCTGCTAGCAATGTCCTAAAACTGTCAACTATTATAGATAAAATTATAAATTCATTTTCTTTGACTCCTTCTAAATCATACTACATGTGTATGAAAGGAATGTAAAGGATTTTGTTCAACTGCAGAAAATGATGCAGCTGCAACATTTGATTTACTGTACCATTATATGAGCAGCAATATGATATTTTTAATTGCATATTTAACAAATATGTCATGTTGTTCAACATACTAAACTAAATGTTTTTATATGAAAATTTCCAAGTTTATTCTTAAGAAATCAACAATGACCAATTTGCAAAAAGGTTTAACATGTTTATTAAATGTTAATAATTTACATGATTTATAAATTACATTGTACATTATACAAAGATCAAAATTTGTAGAAGAAAAGTTGTTACAATATCAGTTCTTTATAATCATCATTCCATCCCATGATTTTAAAAAAAAAAAAAAAAAAGCTCTATAAACAACAGTACTTTTCAAGCAGACATGCACATTCAAAATTCTGAACTTGATCAATTTAATATATGGACTTGTGGTGCTTCTACTTTTGGATGGTTTCCGTTGTTTTCTCATATAGTACTCTACACTCTAAATGGCAACTGGTATGCTATTCCCTTTGTTTACAACAGTTAATGTGCAATGTAGGACTAAAGTTATACCTACACTACTGTCACTATCTTTTATGATGGTTAAACACAACAAAAGGCACAAGATTCACTGCTCGATGTGATTTTAGAAAATTCTTTCATTTGTAAAGTTTGTTTCCTCCCTTTTCACTAAATTTTGAAGTTTGGACAGGAGAAGAAAACCTCGACTGTTTGAGAAGACCAAAGAACTCTTCTGCAACTTGAACTTGTCTGAAAAATTAAATGCAGTAGCATATTACCAAGTATTTTAAACTCTGAATAAGCATAAAAAATATTATGGAACAATTAAATTCCTTATCTCTAAAAACCATTTTTAAAGTCTTAAGATATTTTTTTTAAATGGTAGTTTAAAATAAAATAAATATCTATACCCATTTTATAAAATGGGGTTCTCCAAATTCATAGGAAGGACTTTCAAGAAAAAAAAATTACACCCAAGGGCAAAATAAAAAATACCTTTGTTTCCCCTAACGTGACCGACCTAATTAAATCCTGCCGACTGAAAAGTTTTTTTAAGAAGATAATTCAAATATTTTTTTTTAATTTTTATCAACTTTTATGAAATACAATTTCATCAAAACCCGTTCTTATTAGAAATTCAGAATGTATTTTCAAAGCTGCTGTCAGAAAAAAAAATATTTACCTACCTACCTACCCAACTTCAATTTCTAGGGTCGGGTTAGGGGAAACAAGGATATTTTTAATGATGGCCCAACTTTGAAATAATTTTGAAAAAGACCAAAAATTAAGGCACTTAAAGCTTAATGGAAAAAAGCTTGCTTATTATTTTTGGTTGACATCAAAAGGGTTTTCCTCACTGTTAGCTTAAAAAACTACTTACTTGCACATGTTGCATCACATGAACTCCTTTTTTGTGAGAAGATAATTTCCATATTTCAGCAGGATTCCGGGAAATAAATCCATAAATGTTAGATATATAATTCTGTCTTGAAATAACTACAATCAAGTGGTACATAGGCTATGTTGTTGTTCTCAAATCGAGTGTCGCATGACTCGAATAAGTCCGCATTTCCTCGCCAATATGACTTTATGGTTGAGAGTTTCAATAAAACTGCTGTTTGGCAACGATTATTTAAAGTGCGTTGTGTAACGCGAAGACCAATTTTCTTTGAAGTCTGTTATAAACTCTTGTGCATCTTTGATAACGCAGTCAAACTGTAAAACTATAACAATCCTGCCCAAATCCGCATATGAAAACAGACAGGTTTCGAGCAACCTGAACCCGATCAAATTTGATATCGCTAGATTTCAAGGAAAAAGATGTTTAGTTTGAAGTTATATATTCTTTAATTTTCAGTAGATTAATTAAACCAAAATAAAATGCCAAATTCGATGTTTAATCAATTTGATTCTGTTTTTTCGGCATCAGCGTACTTAACAACGGAGCGCCCTCAAGCGACAAATTAAGTCATAAATCAAGAACGATAACTGAAATTCACTAATATTGGAAGTAATTATCGGGGTAGTAAACGCTAGATTCGCAATTTTCCAAACTTTTTAAAATTTAAAATTATAGTTTTTAAACAGCTGTTTCGTTGTTCATTATCACTTTCTCTCATAACGTTTGCTGTTTTAATTTTTTAAGGTTTCAATATCCATACCATTGTATAGATTTGTACTACTCATGTTCATAATATTTTCTCAATATATTGCCGATTAAATTAGAACAAGCCTGAATATTTCCAAATCATTGAACATATGTAATATATATGTCCTGATGCATAACCATGTGAAGTTTCAAGTCAATTCTCAAACACTGACTTATCACGAAAATTTGATTTTGCCTGATTCTTATGTGGACCTGTACTTAATGATTTTTTTGAGATTTAATGTCAGACTGTGTGGTTTTAAGCTGCAGTTCATATAGAGAAACTGACATGCTGATTCCAGTATAACATTACATTTGTTATAGATTGCTGTAAAGTATATAATGAAAACCAGAAGTCTCTGATAAGACTGTAGCTCTACTAGTCTGTACATATAACAAATTGAAAAGGAGCACTTAATGGATTTGAAATTTTGCAACATGCAGCAATAAACAGAATTATGTATCTTAATGTAGTCTACTTGTGTGCCAAGTGCTATAAGAGGAGTAGCGTTATAAAGGAATTTCACATAAATTTCTATTTTTAGTAACCGTGGCAACACCATTCATTGAAATCAAAAACCGATGCACTAAATATGTATCTTTTTTTCTTTTTTCTTTTTTTTTTTTTTTTTTATTTCCGCTTTTCAATATTCATATAGCAGTATATTTATACAGATAAACATTGCAGATTTTTATTAAACATTCACTCTCTGACTCTTTCTTCTCACTCATTCACTTAGAGTATCACCTACATATATAATATATATATATATATATAAAATTCCATATATATATATGCATGATTACAAATTACAATGTTTACTATCTTTACAAGAAAAATAACAAAGTAAAAAACTGCAATTTTTCTTTATAACTGTAATACATAGCTGATTTTTTTTCAAATAAATGGTACCAAAATAACCATCTCTTTTTGAACTGAATGTCCTCCATATTTATCGAAAACAAATATTTTTCAAAGGTATAGTATTTACATGTTATATTTTTAACTTCATCAAATATCAAAGGTTTACAATTTCTAGATTTTTGGTATACATAATGTTTAACAAGCAAGATAATGACATTTAAAGCTGTATTTCTTTGCCAGAAATACCTAATAGAACATAAATTGGGTCTAGGTTTATATTTTTTCCAGTTTTTTCTAAAATTCATTCTTCAAAACAATCCCATATTCCCTTAACAGGATGACAGTAATAAAAAAGATGCTTCAAAGTTTCCTGCTCAAGATTACAGACCGAGCACAGTGGGTTATCTTTAATTTTAGATAAAAACAATAATTTACAAGTTCCAAGAATTCTATGTATGATCTTATAATTGAACCATTTGAGGTTTGAATCTTTAGTTATGTATTTCAAATTTGTAAAAAGATCTTTCCAGTTAAAGTCATTCTGCAACCCTAAATCTCTTGTCCATTTTACTACACATACTGGTTGGTTATAACACTTGGATAGAAAGAAGTTGTATAATGATTTACAGCCAGAACCATCACGACAAAGGAACTGAATATGTGTAGGAATAGATATTCCAATAACTGATGTTCTATTTTGTTTAACTTCAGGCCATTTTTTCAAAATGGAAAGTCTAAGCCCTTCATAATTAGTAAATGGTATCAAAACATCTTAATTAATGGATATACAATTAAAAGATAACAATTTGCCTTCAGTATCCAGTAGATCAGACACAATATGAAAACCTTTTGCATATAATTGTTTGTAAAAAACAGACTTATTTTGTACTCTGATACTACTGTTAAACCACAGAGGTTCATTCATAACTTGAAAAATATTTTCAGGTTCAAATAAATTAATAAATTCTTTATAATCAGAAAGAACTTCTTTCCAAAACATATTATTTGTTGTTTTACTAAAATATAAAGCATATTCTGATCCAAACTGTAAGAGTTTTGTAATATTACAGCCTGTAGATTCCATAAATACCGTATAACAGGTATTTTCTGCGGTTGTCCAATTTTTGCGGAATTTTGCGGATAGGACAAATCCGCAAAAATTACAATCGCAAAATATTTTTCAATATTTCTTCAGATATATATTTTATACATGCAAGTATGATAAGTGGTACGTATGTCATCGTTAGCGTGAAAATTCGGGTGTCATCGAAATTCGAAGATTTTAGATATCAGGATTTTTCCAAAACATATTGAATTAAAACGTTGCTGTAAATAATATCAATTTAATAAGTTTATACAAAAACATCTTTTCTTGTACCTATTTCTTTATTTTCTACAGATATACATGTACATGACAATGACTAAAGGAGATTTTGCAATTCATAGTCCAAACTCCGATAGCTGCAAACAACACATATTAGCTTTTCTTTCTTTCTTTAACACTTTTTTCAATCTTGTGTTTTATCTGGAGACCATAATTACTGCTTGTATACAATGTTCTCATGCAACTTTGATCAATATGTCTCAATGAATTTATAAAACGTAAACATGGGGCGCAGCTATCTGATAATTCTTAGAGATTGGTGATCATACCCAGTAAATAATTTTTTTGCGGTATAATGCAACCGCAGAAATTGAAAACGCAGAAATTAATTTTCTATCTTTTAGGGGTTAAATCGCAAAAATTTCCAACCGCAGAAAATACCCGTTATACGGTATTCTAGACCAAGTACAATCTGTATGTATTAACCTCCTGATCCAAGTAAGTTTAAGTGCCTTAATAAATGTTGGCAAATGTGGCATTCTAAAGCTACCATCATCAAAATCTAAAATCATTATATTTCGAGCTATTTTATCATTTTTATTGTTCCATACAAACTTAAAAAAAGATTTCTCAAGGTTTTTCATAGTTTCATCACATGGTTTTGGCAACGTTAACAATAAATGTGTAATTTTTGAAAGAAGGAGAGATTTTATAACTGTAATTTTACCAAGAGGTGTAATATGTCTCTTTTCCCAGTGGCTCATTTCTTTGTTTATATCATTAATTCTGTTAATAAAATTTATCTTTTCAATGTTGTCCAGACTGGCATTAAATGTTATTCCCAATATTGTAAAGGTCTCAGATGTCCACTCTAAATTATATTCCTTGCACAAATTGTCATTACAGTTAATTTTTGATCCAATCCAAATGACTTTAGTCTTAGAAAGATTAGGCTTTAAACCTGAAAATTTAGCAAACTGGAAAAGAAGATCTAATGCACTCTTCAAACTTTTTTCTGATCCATCCAAGAATATAACTGTGTCGTCTGCATACTGTAATAAGCATACTTTTTCCTTACCAATTTTTATACCCTTTATATTTTTATTTTGTCTAATAAGGTGACCCATTATCTCAACACACAGATTAAAAATATATGGTGAGACAGGGTCTCCTTGGCGGCACCCTCTACCTATGCAAAAAAATCTGGAAAAAATACCATTTTGTAAAACACATAATGTGGCATTTTTATATAAAACTGAAATCCATCTTATAAAATCATGACCGAAGTTAAAAAATTCTAAAGTCTTGTACATAAATCTCCAGGAAATAGTGTCAAAAGCTTTCTCAAAATCTATAAGTAACATCATCCCTGGGATTTGTTTTTCTTTTGTACTATGTAGAACATCGTATATAAGTCAAGTATTTTCTCCTATGAATCTTCCTTTCAAAAACCCCTTTTGGTTCTCATGGATTAAATAATCCAAAACACTTTTAAGTCTATTTCCAATACACGCAGATATAATTTTGTATGAAGCATTGAGGAGAGAAATAGGTCTCCAGTTTTTTAAATATTCCCTTGGTTTTTCACCTTTTGGTAATATAGACAAGATTCCCTGTTTCTGTGTTTTAGATAATTCTCCTTTCAAGAAACCAAAGTTAATAGATCGAAGTATAAAATCTCCAATATCCTTCCAAAAAAATTTAAAGAACTCTACGTTGAAGCCATCACTGCCGGGACTCTTGTCATTTTTCATATTTTTCAATGCCAGTGATGCTTCTTCCTTGGTTATCAGACCCTCTAATTTGGAAGCCGACTCCTCATTTAAGATGCGAATATTGTCCTTAAGTATCAAATTATTTAAATTTATATCTAGTAAAGTGTTATCACAGGAGGAGTATAAATTAAGATAAAAATTTTCAATTTCTTTCAGGATTTCTTGTTGTGAGGTAATTGTTAAACCATTATCATTAATTAGTTTTGGCAACACCGTTCATTGAAATCAAAAACCGATGCGCTTAATATGTATCTTAGTGTAGTCTACTTTTGTGCCAAGTTATATTAAATCAGACCAAAACTGTAGGAGGAGTAGCGTTTTAAATGAATATCACAGATATTTCTATTTTTAGTAACCATGGCAACACCGTTCATGGAAATCAAAAACCTATGCACTAAATTATGTATCTTAGTGTAGTCTCCTTGTGTGCCAAGTTATATTGAAATCAAACCAAAACTATAGAAGGGGTAGTGTTTTGAACAATTGTTTACAGACAGACGGACAGACAGAGAGACAGACGGACACCTTACTATCACATAAGCTCTTCTAGTCTCTGACTAGTAGAGCTAAAAAAAAAAAGTATTTTCTTGATTTAACATTTTTTTAATAAGGATACCGCAAAACTCTTACATTTTTTGGGGTTGTGTAATTTAATAGTACAGAGAAACAGTTTTTTTTTAAAATTTCAATTAAAGGTCACAGTGACCTTGAAATAGGTTGCAACACACCTTCTACCTAAGATGCATAGCTTGGCCAAGTTTGATGATTCTAAGTCTAATAGTTTTCTAGTTATGAGCCGGACAGAATTTTTCCATATTTGGCCTTAGCATTTTTTTTAAAGGTCAGAATGACCTACTTTTAATGCGCGACACACCTTCTACCCAAGATGCATCAGCTGAAAAAGTTTGATAACTCTAGGCCTAATAGTATTAAAGTTATGAGCCAGACACGAAAAAGCTAACGGATGGACAAACTGATGGACATGAACGCTATAACATAATACGTCCCGTCTTGAAATGGGCATATAAAAATTACATAGCTCACACCAACTAGAGATATGTCCATAGGACATGAATGCCCCGCCAATGGTATATTAGTAATGCAACATGAAAATTTGTATTAGTGTATGAAATTTCATGAGAATATCTTGAATAGTTTCTTTAAAATTGAAATCTGAAAAGTTGGATATAGATAATAAATTCTCACCAAATTATGTATAAATGCATAAACTTACATAAAATATCTTAAATGGTTTTTTTTAAATTAAGCAAAATGCAAATCTAAGAAAAGTGAGGTTAAGGTCACAGGAAAGTTCAAGGTCAAATGTTTTTGATGCAGTTAAATACTTCTCACAAATACGTATCAGCATATTTAAGTTTGATAAAAATATATTGAATGGTTTATTTAAAACTGAGCTAAACACTAATTTTAAATAAATGAAGTTAAGGTCAAAGGAAAGGTCAAGGTCAAAAAATGTTGATGCAGTTGAAAAGGTTACATCAGCATGTATTAGCATATGAAGTTTGATAAAAATATTATGAATGTTTTCTTTAAAACTGAGTTAAACACAAATTGAGAAAAGTGAGGTCAAGGTCAAAGAAAAGGTCAAGGTCAAAAAATGTTGATGCAGTTGTATAGCTCTCATCAATATCTATCAGCATATGAAGTTTGAAAAAAATTTCTTGGATAGTTTCTTTCAAACTGAGCTTTGAACAGAGCTAAACACAAAGCGTGATGGAAAGACAGATGGAAGGACGGAAGACGGACATGACAAACACTATATTCATGGCGAGGCATAAAAAATGTCATCTTTGAATAAGTAAGGCAAAGTCTTGATACTCTTGCAGGGGCATTCAACAATAAAAATGACAGAAATGTATGTTTCATAAAGTTGAATACTGTAAACCAATTATTATATACATTTTCCATTTGTAAATTGCCAGTTGAAAATTGGTCCATGACAAATAACAGTCATGATCAAGATTTCATGTTTCACAAAACTTTTAAAGTCTTGTTTTGTGATCATTAATCAGTTGTTTGCAAATTTTTTAGGTTATTCCAGGAATCTTGAAAATGGGGGCCTGACCAGTTTGGAGTTGGGGCCCATGGCCACACCCAAAAAAAATGATTTATTAAATCTTATGTATATTTTGGACACAAAAGGGGGGCCCTCTAAATCCGCCAGTGTTATTTCTTGCATGCATATAAAAATTGGTTTAAAGTATACACATGCCTAAAAATAGACAATATTTTACATCAAGTAATTAGTGCCTGTAGGATAACCAATATGCCAAATGTCACTAAGTGACACTGGCACATTGGTAGATGGGGGAGGGGACAAGATGATGTATCTCCCCCAAATAAATAAATACTCTTGCGTCCCTTATATCAGATTTATAAAGTACAGTACTCAATTTTGTGGTCCGACCTACATGCCTCAATTACATCAGTTTCACAATGAGGGAAGTTTGTGAAAATCAAATCAAGTTGTAAACCAGAGTCATGAGTTACTTTTTGTACAATTTGTGTGCATTTTAAATTCAAATGCAGATAGTCACTGAAAAAGTATATACACGACGGTCGTGTGAATAGCCAATGAAAAAGTAAGTACACGAGGGTCGTGCATAAAGACACTGCCGATTATCATCGATTATCATTTTCCCGTTTGCTAAAATGGGTAGTAAACCCGTTTTACATAAAAAATTTTTTATTACTCAACATCGATAACATATTGCAATTTTGCGTGTTGTATCGATGAAAATTAACTTAAAATACCAACAAAATTTTGACCATTGAATAAATATTTATCAATTGTAGAAAACCCGGGACTGACCAAAACCGGAAACGTTTACCCAGGACGAACCTCAAATTCCTGAGATAATGATAAGTGAATGTTAATTTAAAAATATAATCTCAGTTAATACCCGTGAATTAGGCCAGCTGTGCAGATTTTATCAAATTAACTGGTACAGTGCCCACTGTCCAATCAGTTCCGGCACACTGGACCTTCCGACCTCATATTTTATTCCCAAAAATTTCTTTATTTTTTATATAGAACAAAACACTGTATATTCCGACCACTGTACATTCCGAATTCCGGCGCTTTTTTGTCAACAAAACTAGATAATTACATTATGATTTCACCTGGGTAATCCGACATAATCACACAGGTGTTCCGTAATTAGCCGCTGGCCAGGTAACATGAATACCCCGTTCGGCCACAAGATTGGTCTACTTAGAGAGTAGTTAATTACATGTACTTTGAAAGTGTTTATGTAAGTTTAAATGATCAGTTTTTGAATTCAAAAATTAGGCAATCAATTCTCTTTGTTGTTATCAATTTTATTCTCACATTTAAGAAATAGTTTATCCACGCGACAGAAAATAAAAAGAGATATTTTGATTGCATTTACCGTACAGAATAAATAAGATTTTTAGCTTGAAATTAAAATCAAACATGCAGTCAGTCCTTCATAAAGCCATGTCGAGAAAAAAAAGACCATGGCGAACATAACATGTAGACAATACACAAGTTGAATGCAACATCTTGCCTAATAGAAAAAGTTTCATTTCCTGGTTAATATACACTGAATTAAGCAAGGCTGTGCACATAAAAGATTTGCGGGAAGCAAAATACCGCTTTAAGCTGCCCATTAAATGTTAAAATATTACGACTGTTTGATAAAAATTCAATCGCAATCACAATGTTTTAGAGATACGTCCCGTTTGTATGAAACGTCGCGTGACAGTATTAATAGCACAGTCTATGTTGAGAAGTAAACAGTGGAGAAAAATCGGAGAGAAATGTAGTGTAGAAAAAAATAATACCACTGTGTAAAGAAGGTACATGTAAACGAAATATTTACTTTAATATCTACTGCTTTAGTAAAATACTACAAATTAAATTGCAACATCTCAAAGCGATCGACAGTTCCATCTCTTTTGTCCATTTAAAAAAACATTGTATATTACTACAGAGGTAGAAATGCTAATTAACGAAGGTATATTTTATACAACAAAGAAACACACAATAATTATTATACCAATATTTTGACAATTAAATATACATGTACTCTAAACCTAATGAAAAATTTGTTTTTGAAGTCATCTGACACCAATCATAATGTTAAGAAATATTCAACACTGGGTAATCCGACACACTGTCTAATCCGACATTGATTTTATTTCCCGCAGCATGTCGGATAAGACAGGTTTCACTGTAATATCTTTATGAATCTTAATCAATACCCATGTTCCAAGCTAGCTCTACAGATATAATTCCTAACTAATACTTAATTACCAAGCTGGCTGTACAGTCTTTATCTTGTTAATTCGTTAAGGTACAAATTATCAATAATAACACCATATTAAGTATTAGAATTTAAAAAACAGAATTGTCAATTTTTTTTTACGTATTTGGCATTTATTTTTTCCTTTTGTTTGTTTAATAATTTGTTTGTGTGTAAAGTAGGTAAAATTAAATAATAATACTGATTAAAGCTATATATGGCATATCTAAGCTAAAAAATAAAAATTCGAGATTGAGTGTAGATGAACATGATATTTGTTATTTACGTTCAAATTAAAATTTCCCCCAGTTTTGAACTTGAATAACCCCACGTTTCTATAGTTAAACTGACTTTAAACTGTGTCTGATATTTAAATGCGGAGTCGCTAAATAAATTGGTTATTGTTTTAAATTTCTAATATGTATGAAACGCGATTAATTTAAACTGTGTAATTTACAGGACAGTCCTATCTTTATATAAAGTAATAAAACAAAGATCTTTTTAATTTTAGTTAGTCTGAACTTATCAAGAATACACCATATATGACTTTAAATAAATTCTACATTCTTTTTTCTGCACTCGTTTTCTTGGCACTATTTCGGAATATTTCAGTTTGTCCTGGGCTAATGTGTTCGGTTTTGGTCTGCAGGGCTAGACAAATAGCATTGCCCGATGCCCGGAACAACCAATTTTGTTTGGCGGGCAAGTTATTTGATAACTGGTACTTGCCCGCGGACAAGTGCTTTTCCAGTTAACAAAAAAAAATCGTACTCAAAATGTCGTTTTGTTTTACAGCTGTCAAAAGTTAATGAATTACAGAAGAATATCTGTTTTCGATGCAGTTGACTCCTACATCAAATACTCGGTAGGAACTCCTCTAGAATTACCATTCCATGTCTTGATAAAATATACACGAGAAGTAAACATGGCAGGTAGCGATGTCATGTCAAAAAAGTTTTAGAAGATTTTGGACCTTTTTATTGTTAAATATAAAATTCATGCCGTGAATACACATGATACAGAAACATATATTGCTGTATTCAAATTGGAGGTGTTGACTAGCTGGCGAACACACACAGTCATGAAGTCGAACCCTTAATCCACATTCAGGAGAGTTTTTCATAATTAAAGAATGTAGATACAGGTGTATTGTTTTCATTTAAAAGATACAGAGAAATGTCTAAGTACATGTATACACATTGACATGAACATTTATTTAAAATTCTATGTTTAATAATCAATACACAGCGCAGACGCAAGGAAGTCTCCGTAGAATTAGAAATTTCCCTTAATTTCTCCATCGGATAGTTAAGTGAATGTGGGTCGAGGTTTTAGTTTTAGTTTTGTGTTATTTAAGAAAAGGGTGGGACATGCATATTTTTAAGGAGGACAAGTAATTTTACGATGGTAACATGTCCGAGGCCAAGTTCTGAAAAATTCTATTTGTCTACCCCTGGTCTGTCTTGGGTATTAAGAAATTTGGCGATTATTTTAATAATGGATATTCATTTTCGCAATGATTGTGATATTTCAGTATTTTAAGTTAATAAACAACGATTTAACACAAGGACATTCCATTTGCACAATCGTCGTGTATTGTATTTATTAATCAGCTGTTCACACAACCATTATGTTTTACATAACACCAACTTATTATGTCATTCGTTGTTTTGTCCCTAGTGATTCAACTGATTTAAGCCTAGAAGCATTTTGTTAAGAAAACATCAGAAAATCTTTCTTTCTTAATATTATACTTTCATGTTAATAGACTTTCTTTACTATGCGCACGACGGTCGTGTATATATCATCGGCCGTGATAATCATTGAAAAACTTAATATTTGGAGTTAAAACTCTCAGCGAAGACAAATTTTGTTGTATTAAATAACATCTGTATTTTTTAAGAAATGAGCAAAAACCCGGTTTTCAGTTTCGAAATCCCCGACCCGGGTTTACTATTCATTTTATCGTAGACACACCTAATGTCACGTGCGGTTTGAAGAGACGGGTCTACATTGAAAAGGTGTATCTGAGCTTGCCCTAACGGTCGCACCGTCAACATATTATACGTACTTGTAGTATACGTCTCCCAAAGGGTTCCAGTCTGCTGTCGCCATTTCCTTCTATTTTCAAGTTTTCACTCTCCTCCCTCCGGAAAATAGAATATTGAATGTTGATCCCGATGAGTGTTGGTAAAAATGAATAAGGCAAACCCGGGTCAGGGCAAATTAATCAAAGTACTGAAAGTACTGAATCGAGGTGACGTCCTCCAGTAAAATGTGAAATCTATCCCCAAGTTAACTGGCTTATACAAAACCTTACATCAAGACAATGCACTTTGTAACTTATCTGATCTATAAAAAGACTGAACTAATGGGTGAATTTAAAAAAAAATGACCAAACACATATTTATCAACCTGCACTAAAAATACAGACAATGGGAATAAAATTCTATGGCACAGCATATGTCTTTACATAGTGTCTAAATACCTGCCAAATATCTCATTGATAATCTCAATTCACAAAAAAAGTTATGCCCAAAAATGATGCTAAAAATGTCAGGAGTGCAACACCTTTTTGTGACACTTTGAAAATTCAATATTTTTTGAAGATCTGTGGAAAAAATAACAAGAGGCCCAGGGACCACATCGCTCACCTGAGCACTGTGGCTAGGAAAAAAGAAAAAAAAAATCAGTTTAGTATTGAAAAGCTTAAATGCATAAGTGGTCCCAACCTACCCCTAAAAGGGAGTGGGGGGTTTGATTTGAACAAAATTAAATCTACACTTACTAATGATGCTTACATAATTTTTTGACTAACTGTGACATTTTTCTCTACAAGTTTGAACTTTCATTGTGGCCCCACCCTAACACTGGAGGTCTTGATTTGAACAAACTTGAATCTACACTATCTGAGGATGCTTCCATATAAATATGACAAACAGTGACTTTGCTGTTCTTGAGAAGATTTTTAAAGATTTTTCCTATATATTCCTATGTAAAACTTTGATCGTTCATTGTGGCCCCACCCTACCCCCGGGGGTCATGATTTGAACAAACTTGAATCTACACCACGTGAGGATGCTTCCACATAAATATGACCAATCATAGCTTTGCTGTTCTTGAGAAGATTTTTGAAGATTTTCCCTATATACACTGTACACCTATGTTAAACTTTGATCGTCCATTGTGGCCCCACCCTACCCCTGGGGGTCATGATTTAAACAAGCTTGAATCTACACCACCTGAGGATGCGTCCATATAAATATGACCAAACATAGCTTTGCTGTTCTTGAGAAGAAGATTTTTGAAGATTTTTCCTATATATTCCTATGTAAAACTTTGATCGTCCATTGTGGCCCCACCCTAGCCCCGGGGTCATGATTTGAACAAACTTGAACCCACACCACCTGAGGATGCTTCCACATAAATATTACCAATCATTGCTTTCCCAATATGGAGACCGGTAGAAAATAACTCATGGTGACTATAATGATATTGTTAGCAAATATAACCTATCTCTGGGTGTATTTTGGCTCACTTGTTACATACCAATTGTTAGACTTTGTTTGATACTAAATTGACTATGGAATGTTCCGTCTACCTGATCACTATATAGGTCTCACGGCGGGTGTTACCGGTCTACAGGGGATGCATACTCTTCCTAGGCACCTGAACCCACCTCTGGAATTACCAGGGGTCCTTGCTTATTCCCTCTTCACATATTTGTATTGTTTTAAGATTTTTGAGATCGATCACAGTTTGTAATCTTCACCATTTTCATTCTCCTTCTGGAAAATACACATATTCTTCAAGCAGATGTTCCATAATGGCATCTCACTTTCATTCTCAATGACCGTGTAGTGTAGGCAGCGCCGCGAGAATTCCATCGGCATCGAAAGCAAGTTTTTTGACTTGTCTAGATAGCCGAGCGGTCTAGCGCGCTGTTCCTGTACTGCTAGGAGACAGATTCCGTAGGTGGAGAGTTCAACCCCGGGCTGGGGCGGAAGTGGGTATCCTTGTAAAAGTGAATTTCTTTGTGCTTTCTATATTAATATTTCTTCACTTAGGGCAGTTATGTTAGTTTAAGAGTTGTTGTAAAAATGTGCTTTATATATATATATATATATATATATATATATATATATATATATATATATATATATATATATATATATATATATATATATATACTAGCTAGTCCAAGCATGAATTTATTATGCAATTAATATTACATCATTTTTTTCTAAATATACTATTACTTAAATGTAAGAAACAATCAAAATCACCAATCAAAACCACATATTTCATTTCTTGCACAAATTAAACTTATAAATTTATGAACATTAGATATTCCATACTTATAACTTATATGTATATCATAATATATATCCCTTAAAGAGCACAGTAGTTTCCGTTTTTACAAATCCTTATACATGCAATTTGAGTGAGGTCCTCTTACACAAATTTACGTCTCTGCATTTCAGGATGAGAATAAAGCAATACACTATACATGTAATTCCTCCTTACTTTCATACTGCTATACTTCTGACTACAAAGCAGTAAGAGATTGTTCCTTCAATATCAAACTGAACATTCATGAATTGCTCAAGGTTGATCAATTATTTTCCATTAACTGTATGGATTTTTCTTTCTTACTCCTTCTTCTTACTAAAGGGGATTCAAGTTTGTTCAAATGAAGGGCCATGCCCTCTTTCAAGAGTAGATAATGAAGAATAAGTGAAAATTTGGTGTCATCTTTTGAAAATCTTCTCAAGAACCATTCGGCCTGAGAAGTTAAAACTTACATGAAACTTTCATTAAATGGTGTTCAAATCATGACACCCCAGGGGAAGGGTGGGTTCACAATGGGGAATCAAAGTTTTACATAGTCATCAAATTATACAAGTATCCTCAGATAGTTAAGATTTAAGTTTGTTCAAATCATTTCACCTGGAAGTAGCTTGGGGCCTCAACAGGGGATCAAAGTCTAACATATGAATAGATAGGAGAAAAAAATCTGCCAATGAGGAATGGCAGGGGATATTTACTCATGTGAGCATTGTGGCCCACGGTCCTCTTGTTTTTCCTGGGTGTCCAGGGAAATACAGATTGTTTTAATTTTAAAGTTAAAGTTTATTCTTTCTTAAGATGATTTTAGATGAAAAATGCTGGTCTGAGTACAAAGAAAAATATTTTTTTTATGATGGCCTGAGTATCTAGGGGACAACCAGAGTACAATATAATAAACAAGGGTATTTTTACTAGATACTGTGGAATTACTCTAATTTGTGGTGGGTAAATGTTCATGGGCAAACAAAATTATATAGATACATGATATATGTACATATTATATATATGTATGTTTGTTGGGATGTAATTTTGTGGGTAACTCATATATACAGCAGATTCAATTAATATATACAGGGTGTTCAGAAAACATGCAATCATTTCAAATTATTGTATTTTTCTAGAATTTCAATTAATACCAACTAATAACCTATAAGTTTGAAAGACCTGTATAATTTCACAATTTATTCTAATGAATATAAAAACAGTCCATCGTATAAATAACGAACTACAAAAGAATCAAGAGGAATTGTAAAATGTCATTTAGTGACAAAAATGCTCTAAATAGTGTTCATTTTGTTGAATAAATAAATCTAATTATCCGATGTAGGAAATTTCTCATAACTGTAGGACAGGATTTCTGTGTTATTAGTATCTTTGAGTTCTGGATTCGGTTTTTTCATTGTCCTATGTTGCAACCACTATTGAAATAACGACCACTACTGAAATAATTATTTCAATAGTGCCTCTCAAAACCGAACACAGATTGCAACCACTTTTGAAATACAATGTAACGTTCACTATTGAAACAATGATTTCAATAGAGGTTTTGAATGCTTTTTAAAGCTTTAACAAGGTTGCAACCACTATTGAAATAATGTTCACTTTTGAAATAACGACTTCAATAGTGATTGAAATAATGATTTCAATAGTGATTGAAATAATGATTTCAACAGTGATTGAAATAATTATTTTATGGCTGATCACAATGATTTCAATACCAAAACCATATTGGAAGCCTTACTGAAATGACCCCACTAATGAAAGAAAAATATAAGGATGGCTTGTTCATTACGTTTTCCAACATAATAAATTAATTTATTGAGTTTAAATTATGATGTGTAAATTAATGTTTTCCTTTCTTTTCTAGAAATTACCATTAATATACGGACATCTATGATTTAACCTACTTACCTAAAATTCATACAAAGTATGCGAATGTTATAAGCAAGCTTCCCCTGAATCTGGCCGACTCGGCAAAAATCAACAGACCCTTAAAAAAATATTATAGTAAACTATAGTTAACGTTATTTCAATAGTGGTTACAACCTGCATGTGTTTTGGTTTTGAAATGCATTTTCAACCACTATTGAAATAATTATTTCAGCAGTGAACGTTATTTCAATAATGGTTGAATAAGTGTGACCACTATTGAAATAACAACCACTATTGTAACTAGTTATAATTGTAACGGGGACCGTTACAGATGTTCCCCAAACGCTCCCCAACTCCCTTTTGGTGTCTATTTCCTGTAAGCTTTATTAAATAAGGCAATGAAGTATATAGGTCATTTTTTGCATTTCACGCGCGCGCACGTGCATGCATGTGCAGGATGACCATGTCATCCCGTCTATACTATATATGCATCTTTATATTCTCAGTATCAAAACATTTCATCAAAAGATATATAAGTTCCGGCTAAATCAAGCATATTGGTCATCTTAGCATTGCGCGCACGCGCACCTGCATGCATGTTCATAATGACCATGCCATTTTGTGTACACTTATAATATGTCTGTTTATTCTTAGTATCAAAGCTTTTCATCAAAAAATATAAAAGTTACGGCTATATTAAGTATATTGGTCTTTTAACACATTGCACGCGCGCGCATGTGCATGCATGTGCATGATGGCCAAATCATCTTGTCTACACTTTTAATATATCTATATATTCTTAATATCAAAGCTTTTCATCAAAAAATATAAAAATTACGCCTATATTAATTATATTAGTCATTTAACACATTGCACGCGCGCGCACGTGCATGCATATGCATGCATGTGCATGATGACCATGTCATCTTGTCTACTCTTTCTATAAATAAATATTTTGAGTATCAAAGCATTTCATCAAAAAGTATAAAAGTTACGATATTATCAAGTAAATTGGTCTTTTTACGCTTTGCGCGTGCGCGCACGCGCATGCATGTGCATGTTGACCATGTCATCTTGTTCACACTTTTAATATATCCTTATATTCTGAGTATCAAAGCATTTCACCAAAAAATATAAAAATTACAGCTATATCAAGTATATTGGTCATTTTACCCATTGCACGCGCACGCACGTGCATGCACGTGCGCGCAAAATGACCTTTGTTCCGCAAATCTACATAACATGCCTATTAACCCTAAAAAGGTTTTAACTCAATTGGTTGAGCAGTTTCCGAGAACACTCGCGGACAAAAAAGTACCGGAGAAGAAATAAGAAGAAAAAAGAATAATAACTAGAAACTCATTGCGAGCAATGAGAGGTCTTCCGTCCGATTCTGAAAATAAAAACAAAAATTCACTTTGAAAAAGTAATAAAAGAAATTCAGCGTGAAAGTCCAAGAAAGCTAACCATTAACCATTCACTTTTTTGGATCACTTCCTGTCACGACCGGAAGTACGGCGATACAAGATTTTCTAGCGATTTAAATAAACTGATGACTGACTATCAGACCTGAAAGTTTTAGACTTCAGTCGTTTACTGTTGCCGAGCAATATTGTGAGAACAAATTCTAATTTTGAGGACAGGTAATCACTCGACCGGAAGTGAATTTTATAAAAAAAAATCTCTGCAAAATTTTTCAATCAAAAAGATGAAAACATACATAAAACTCCTAGAAGACTCTCTATTAACACTGTAAATCCCAGAGAAAAATATTGAAAAACAAAAAAAGTTGCAAATTTAACATTTTTGAATTCACTTCCGTTTGCGACCGGAAGTAAGAACGACGAAAATTAATGGTCGATCCATATATCTACATTTGATGCTCTATCACCTCAGCAAGTTTCATATTGATATCTTTAGCCATTCTCTGATGATACTGTTTACTTTCTTTTATTCTTTATGTATTCAACTTTTTATTTCATGTAATTCCATATACAGGCATGTCCATGTAATCTTTTTCTGCACTTCTATATACTTCTGCATCAGACCATTTGGCTACTACGAAAGGTTGATCACGATTCATTATTTCGCGCGAAACGTCATGGGTAAATATTCGCGCATATCCTTTGGAATGTATTTTCTATTGAATGGTGATAGCTTCAATGAAATTTCAAAATGTATGTTCTTATAACCTGAATATCGAGCTTGAGAAAGTATACTTATCATATTGTACTTATTATATATCGTATGGATAAGTAACACTAAAGCAGTGATTTAGGTAAGATTTTCTACTAGTTTTATTTTCCTGTTTACCCTCAAAGTGGACTATCCCGATTAGTTACACATTCATGAAAAGACTGGAATGTTTCGTCCAAAAACATGTCTCGTCCTGCGACGGTCAAGGAATCTGATACCATTTATATTCAATAACAACAACTTTGAGGAAAAAAAATATTTAAATCATTTTCATTAAACAATCTTTAAAAAAATGGTTTTCTTATTTTTGTCTTTTCTGTTCATTTAATATGACACAAGCCTGCATGGGGAAAAAAACAATGGCCACGTAATAATTACTATATATTGATTGCTTTAGTCAGGCAAGTTTCTTGAAAAGCTATTACTTATAACCATGGTTTAGGATAAGTTTTTCCGTGTTGTAAAACAAAAGGTTGTAGTTATCGTATTTTTACGTGTAGTCATGTCGTTTTTCTACATTGAGATACAGACAAGAACAATTATAGTAGACGTTTGAGGAAACCCCGGATTAAAACTCTAGTTCGTAATTGTGATGTGACAATCCAACAATTCCTTCACATTTCTTTGATCCTTATGGAACTTTCATTCAAACAAACGCTCGGCTGACTCCATAAATTCTGACCTACTTATCGGAGCTTACGGAGACAGCCGCCATTTTGGACCCGCTTCAAATTTAGAAATGCGAATATCTAGAGTGTGGATTGATCAATTCTAAAATAAATTATACGACTTTTTTAAATTCGCATCCGGTAACGACCGGAAGTACTGACGACGCACAAAAAGGTAATTCCCCTCATCTAGAAGACATAACCTATCATCTCTAACAAGTCTCCAGTTCATATCTTAAACCATTTTTGAAGAAAAGGGGGGACAAAATTTCATTTTAAAATCAGAAAACTGTCAATAACTTGGCACCAGAAGCGAGTTTTCCAAATTTTCCTTCTGATCAACAAAGTCCATTTGACGACACATAATTCCTGAAAGTTTCATTTAAAACCACTGAATAGTTTTTGAGAAATCGCCTGCACAAAATTTTGGGGAAAAAAATAAGAATAATAACTAGACTCTTGTTGCCATGGCAACAAAAAAGTCTTCCGTTCTTCTAAATCTGTAAGAATTTGCTTTTTTCTGTGTAAAAAAACATACATATCATATTTACTGTGAAAGAAAAAAATAACTGGAAAAAAATCCTTTCAGTACTTAAGGTACTTTGATTTTCATGATCAATCTTGTATACTGCGTTTGGCACCTATAAGAGATATACGAATATCATAGAGCAAGGATAATTAGCAATTAAAAAAAAATGTTTGCAATCATTTCTAAGACAAACAAACAGACGAACAAACAAACTACTATCATAAACTTCACTGTGTATACGTTCTGGCATAATTGTGATGGTGTTATAAAAAAAAATATAATGAATTAAGTTTGTATCACATTAAACGTTAAGTCACTGAGTTTTGTAAAGTTATAATATCAAGATTTGAAAGCATACCTATAAGAAAGATTATTCAGTTACAGTAATTATTCAGCAATCGATCGATTGATTGATCATATGTTGTTTAACGTTCCTCGAGAGAATTTTTCACACACATGGAGACGCCACTACTCGCCGGTGGAGATTTAAAAATTTTGTCCTATACTTTGGCACTTTTCGCCATTGAGCAGTGAGGAATCTTTTTTGTGCCAGCACCTTCTGCGACACGGGACCTCGCTTTATTCGATCTCAAAGGACCGGTCTCCACGTCCCACAATCGAAGTTCATAATACCGAGATGTTTTATTTTTTATTTTATTTTATATTTTCACAAGTTTGTTGCATCAGATTTACTTAAAGATCATACTTCAAGATCATTTCGAACTCAGGCTACTTTATTGCAGTGCATAGAGCGTCAAGTGATTTTGATTGACAGGTCATGATCAACACAAGTGCACTTCTGCGATACTTTTTAAGCAGAAAAATATACAGGATGTGACCATGACTGACTGTGAAATCAGAAAACATTTAATAAAGAAAGGGTGTGACTGATATAGAAATATATTTGGGTCTATGTAAATGGATAGGAGGATCGGGATTAATAGGGAATCTCTCTCTCTCTCTCTTTCTCTCTCTCTCACACACACACAGACATGTAAATTGAGCATTTCAGTATCATAATGTACCATTATAGAATATGAAATTCTGTACACATGACATGTAAATGGTAATTATAACCACGTTCCAGATTTAAATCTAAAACGAATATATAATTCAAATGCCTAGCTGCACGAACGTCTCCAAATATTAATCAAGACGAGGGGGGGGGGGGGGTCAAAGGAATTAGATAGTTTTATGTTTTATGAATTATAAGGAAAAGTAGAGACGTCAGTTGCATGTATATAATTATATATCATTGCATAAAATTGTGCTCATTCAGGTATAATTATCCCACATATCAACAGACCTGTGCAATTTTTTTATCATGTTTTTTTTTTTTCAAAAGAAACATAGCGTAGTATTATTTCACACAGAATCGCGTTTTCACATATTTTTTTTTTTAACTCTTTGAGTATTTCACAAGAATCCAAGAATCGCCTTTTCACATCTTTTATAACTCCTTGAGTATATAGAGTATAGATCATGTGTCATAAATAATTAAACTTTTTGTCAAATATACATGTAATAAACAAATCTAATCTATAAATTGATTTTCTTTCTTTTAAGTGGCAGATATCAATTTATTTCCAAAGACTTTAAAACAGTACTGTATTACGATTTTCAATCGCTCAGTTCCTTTTCGAGTGTATGTAATATTTTTTAATATTGAAAATAATACTCGGAAATCGGGATAAATTCGCATTCAAATAATAGAGAATAATAAAATCGTCTGATTATAGAAGGCTTAGTAACTATCTTATAAATATTCTGAACTTACTACTATACGAGATAAATAAAACTGCATGCCTGTCCATCACTATAAATGTATATTCAGTGCTTATAATATATTTACTTGAATTAGCTACCTAGCATATATAGTTTTTTTTTTTTTAGATATATACATGTGTAAATCAATTAACTGTCAATACAGACTTACACTACACTGGTAACTTTAAACTATACATGCACTGGAGGCGGTAACTAACGTACTCTTACATTTAGAAGAGTGAACATGGAACGTCTAAATATGTTGATATGGAGAGTGTATATGTTTCTAACGTCATCGATACTATTTCCGCCTTTATCTCGAAAGTTCTATTCTCACTTACAAGTCAGATTATCTTTCTTTGCCCACTAGATAAATAGGGAAAATGACGGTACCAAAAATCTACAAAATGTGGAATCTGATTTCAAAACAAATTATATATCTAGTATTTGTAGAATAACCTCTGTTATACATAATAATATCTTGAAAAAATATTAAAAAACAAAAAAGTTAAAAATTTACCGAAACACAAATTTACTTCCGGTTCGGACAGGAGGTACCGGAAACACACGAAAACAACTTCGAAACAAAGAGAATGTCATGATCTAATACTCCTGTAAATTTCACATCTTTATCTCAAACCGTTTCCGAGAAAAATGCCGGACAAAAGTCCATTTTAAAATTTAAAATTCGGCCATAACGTCGGACCGGAAGTGAATTCTTCAAAAAACGGAATTTTATATAAACTTCACATATCAACCTATTATGTTGTAAAAAATTGTGAAAATCTATCCAGCCATCTCTGAGTAATCGCGCTCACAAAATTTGGGAGGAATAATAATAATAATAATAATAATAATAATAAAAAGAAACAATACAAACACTATAAGTCTTCCGTTGTGAACGGAAGACTTAACTAGACTCTTGTTGCCATGGCAACAAAAAAGTCTTCCGTTCTTCTAAATCTGTGAGAATTTGCTTTTTATCTGTGTAAAAAACATACATATCATATTTACTGTGAAAGAAAAAAAAACTGGGAAAAAAGTCCTTTCAGTACTTAAGGTACTTTGATTTTCATTATCAATCTTGTATAATACATTTGGCACCTATAAGAGATATACGTATATCATTACCAATTTAAAAAAAAAATTGTTTGCAATCATTTCTAAGACAAACAAACAGACGAACGAACACCGTACTATCATAAACTTCACTGTGTGTATGTCTTGGCATAATTGTGTTGGTGTTATAAAAAAATATAATGAATTAAGTTAGTATCACATTAAACGTAAAGTCACTGAGTTTTGTAAAGTTATAATATCAAGATTTGACAGCATATACCTATAAGACAGATTATTCAATTACAGTAATTCTTCAGCAATCGATTGATTGATTGATTGATTATACGTATGTTGTTTAACGTCCCTCTCCAGAATTTTTCACTCACATGGAGACGCCACCACTCGCCGGTGGAGACTGCAAATTTTTGTCCTATGCTTTGACACTTATCGCAATTGAGCAGTGAGGAATCTTTTTTATGCCAGCACCTTCTGCGACAAGGGACCTCGATTTATACGATCTCATCCAAAGGACCGGTCTCCACGTCCCACAATCGAAGTTCATAATACCGAGATATTTTATTTTTTATTTTATTCTATTTTTTTCACAAGTTTGTTGCATCAGATTTACTTAAAGATCATACTTCAATATCATTTCGGACTCAGGCTACTTAACTGCAGTGCATACAGCGTCAAGTGATTTTGATTGACAGGTCAACACACGTGCACTACGTGTGATACTTTTTAAGCTGAAAAATATACAGGATGTGACCATGACTGACTATGAAATCAGAAAACATTTAATAAAGAATGGGTGTGACCGATATAGAACTAATTTTTGGTCTATGTAAATGGATAGGAGGATCGGGATTAAGAGGGAATCTCTCTCTCTCTCTCTCTCTCTCTCTCTCTCACACAGACGTAAATTGAACATTTCATAATGACAAAGCTACCATTATAGAATATGAAATTCTGTATACATGTAAATGGTAATTATATTCACATGTTCCAGATTTAAATCTAAAACGAATATATAATTCAAAAGCCTAGCTGCACGAACGTCTCCAAATATTAATCAAAACGGGGGGGGGGGGAGGCTTCAAAGGAATTAGATAGTTTTATGTTTTAGAATTTAAGGAAAAGTACGGACGTCAGTTGCATGTACATAATTATATATCATTGCATAAAACTGTGTTCATTCAGGTATACTTATCCCACATATCAACAGACCTGTGCAATTTTTTTTATCATGGTTTTTTTTTCAAAAGAAACATATAGCGTACCATTATTTCACACAGAATCGCGTTTTCACATATTTTTTTTAACTCTTTGAGTATTTCACAAGAATCCAAGAATCGTCTTTTCACATCTTTTATAATTCCTTGGGTATATAGAGTATAGATCCTGTGTCATAAATAATTTAACTTTTTATCAAATATACATGTAATAACTAAATCTAATCTATAGATTGATTTTCTTTCTTTTAAGTGCCAGATATCATTTATTTATAAAGACTTTAAAACAGTACTGTATTACAATTTTAAATCGCTCAATTCCTTTTTGAATGTATGTAATATTTTTTAATATCGAAAATAAAACTCGGAAATCGGGATAATTTCGCATTCAAATCATAGAGAATAATAAATCGTCTACATTAAAGAAGGCTTATAACTATCGTATTCTGAACTTACTATACGAGATAGATAAAATTGCATGCCTGTCCATCACTATAAATGTATATTCAGTGCTCATAATATATTTACTTGAATTAGGTACCTAGCATATATATTAATTTTTTTTTTAGATATATTCATGTGTAAATAAATTAACTGTCAATACAGACTTACACTACACTGGCAACTTTAAACTATACATGCACTGGAAGCGGTAACCAATGTACTCTTACATTTAGAAGAGTGCATATGGAACGTCTAAATATTTTTGATATGGAGAGTGTATATGTCTCTGACGTCATCGATACTATTTCCGCCTTTATCTCGAAAGTTCTATTCTCACTTACAAGTCAGAGTTATCTTTCTTTGCCCATTGTATACACACTAGGTAAATGGGGAAAATGACGGTACCTAAAATCTAGAAAATGTGCAATCCAATTTTAAAACAAATTATATATTTCGTATTTGTAGAATAACCTCTGTTAAACATAATAATATCTTAAAAAAATATTAAAACACAAAAAAGTTGAAAATTGACCAAACACAAGTTCACTTCCGGTTCGGACAGGAAGTACCGGAAACACACGAAAACAACTTCGAAACAAAGAGAATGTCATGATCTAATACTCCTGTAAATTTCACATCTTTACCTCAAACCGTTTCCGAGAAAAATTCCGGACAAAAGTCCATTTAAAAATTGGAAATTCGGCCGTAACTTCGGACCGGAAGTGAATTTTTCAAAAAACGGAATTTTATATAAACTTCATATATCAGCCTACTATCATGTGAAAAATTGTGAAAATCTATCCAACCATCTCTGAGTAATCGCGCTCACAAAATTTGGGAGGAATAATAATAATAATAATAATAATAATAAAAAGAAACAATACAATCACTATAAGTCTTCCGTTGTGAACGGAAGACTTAACTAGAAACTCATTACTAGTAATGAAAAGGTCTTCCGTTATACTACTTCCTGTTTGCATGAACATATCTTTATCAACATCGGTATTAGCCTAAAACTTATGTAGAAACCGAATAACTTAAAACAATACTTTTTTGCTTCGTTTCCTGTCACGACCGGAAGTAATGATGACACACGATTTTTACACGATGCGAATGACCTGATGACTGACTATAAGTTCTGAAAATTTTAGACTTCAGTCTTTTACTGTTGCCGAACAATTGTGAGAAAAAAAAAAGAATTTTGATTACAGGAAAAACACACGACCGGAAGTGAACTGAATAAAAATCTCTGAATTTTCTCTTGACTTTTGCAGTATCTACAGCATATGTAAAAACATTTCAAATACTTATCTATAAGTAATATTTATGAGAAAGTTAAATCACGAAATAACGTAGTTTATCTCTTGAAACCGGAAGTTTAAAGTTTTTGTTTCTGGTGAAATCTAACATATTTCAAAACAGCGAAAGAGAAGCAATATAGTGATGAAAGTTTTAATTTTAAAAAGAAAAGTTGAAATTTTCGATTTCTTTTATCACTTCCTGTGACGACCGGAAGTGACGGCTGACGCTTTTAACCCTATGTGGTTTGCCTTCTCACCAATGTTTTTTACTCCTATAAGTTTGGTGTCTTACTCTCATTCCGTTTCCGAGATCTCACTGAAATAACTTTTCATTTTGAGGACAAGAAAACACGTGACCGGAAGTGAATTTTACTAAGATATTTCATGTCACTCTAGACATGTGCAGTCTTAATAACATATATAAAAATCATTTACAGAACTCCATTTATAAGCGATATGTATGGGAAAATTAAAACCCTCTATTATGTCGTTTTTCTATTATAACCGGAAGTTGTCGTTTTTTGTTTCCGGTGGGACCAACACATATTGTAACTGTGAAAAAGATACAATTATATGATGCAAGTCTTATTCCAAAAGAGAAAAGTTGAAATTTTTGATTTCTTTGATCACTTCCTGTTACGACCAGAAGTGACGGTTGACGCTCTTAACCCAAATGGTTTTGTCTACTCCTCAAGGTCTAATACTCCTATAAGTTTGGTGTCTAAATCTCTTACAGTTACTGAGATCTCACTCGGACAAGTTTTCAATTTGGGGACATTTAAACGCGCGACCGGAAGTGAATTTTATAAAGGTATTTGACGTTACTCTAGACATTTACAGTCTTGATAACATATTCAAAAATCAGTTCATATACGTTACCTATAAAAAATATTTATGGGAAAGTAAAATACTCAAAATATGCAGTTTTTCGCTTATAGCCGGAAGTTGACGTTTTTGTTTCCGGTGAGTCCAACATATTTCGAAACTACAAATAAAATGCAATAAAGTGATGCAAAAAAATATTCAAACAAGAAAAGTTGAAATTTTCGATTTCTATTATCACTTCCTGTGACGACCGGAAGTGACGGCTGACGCTCTTAACCCAAATGGTTTTGCCTACTCCTCAAGATCTATTAACCCTATAAGTTTGGTGTCTTAATCTCTTACCGTTTCTGAGATATGACTGGGACAAAATATTTTTGAAAAAAACGGAAATCGGACATATCTTACGACCGGAAGTGAATTTTGAAAAAAAGAAAAAAACGCCTGGGAGTATTTTCATTTTCTATCATCCCTGAAAATTTCAAGAAAATCCGTCCAGCCATCTCTGAGAAATCGCCCCGAAAAGAAAAGGGAAAAAAATAATAATAATAATAAAAAGAAGAAACAGTAGAATCACTATAAGGTCTTCCGTCTGAAACGGAAGACCTTAATAATAATAACTAGATGAGATCTCGTTGCGAGCAACGAGTAGGTCTTCCGTCCGATTTTTCGATAAGATGAGATAGGATTTTGACTATGATCTTTCTTAAAAGATAATAATATATTGACTTCCCTAATTAGATTTCATTATTTTGATTTGTATAACATTATCAAAAAGCTATAGAAAACAGAATTTTGGCCCCTCTGAGCCTCTAGTTTGAGGGGTCAGCCTCTTTTTCTTGATATCAATTGAAAGGTCTTGTGATTTTGAAGACGTTTTGCTCAACAAATATTCAAAGATTTCTTTTTGTTGTGTAGATATGCTGAATAGAAATTTTAGGGGCCAGCCCTTCAAGTCCTTAATAGGGCCGTTTGACAAAAAATTGAAAGGTTGGATATTGTTTAGAACATTATTCTGACCAACTTTTGTTTAATATTGCTAATCAAAATATTCCCTCTTTTCGAGATATAAAGCGTCAAAGATTTAGCATTCTGGCCTCTTCTGGGTTCTTATTACGTAACATATGAGAAAATTTTTTAAATATATTGTTGCACATAGGTAATATCAATATTTTTGTTTCATTAATGTATCACAAAATACTGATCATAAAAGAGTTATAGATGAAAGACTTTTGGCCCCTCTGAGCCTCTAATTTAAGGGGTCAGCCCTTTTTTCTTGATATCAAATGACAGGTCGTGTGATTTTGAAGACTTTTTGTTCAACAACTATTCAGAGATTTCTTTTCGTTGTGGAGATATGCTGAATTGAAGTATTAAGGGGCCACCCCTACAAGTCCTTATTGGGGCCGTTTCGCAGAAAATGAAAGGTTGCATATTGTTGAGAACATTATTCTGAACATCTTTTGTTCAATATTGCTTATCAAAATATTCCCCCTTTTGAGATATAAAGTGTCAAAGATTTAGCATTCTGGCCCTTTTTGACCCCTTATTACGTAAGATATGATCAAAATTTTAAATCATATAGTTGCAAATCGTTAAGATAAATATTTTAGCTTCAGTAATTTATAACGAACTATTGAACGTTAAAGAGTTATAGATGAAAGACTTTCGGCCCCTCTGAGCCCCTAATTTTAGGGATCAGACCTTTTTTCATGATATCAAATGAAAGTTCTTGTGATTTTGAAGACCTTTTGTTCAACAGCTATTTAGAAATTTGTTTTCGTTGTGGAGATATGCTGAATGGAAATATTTAGGGGCCACCCCTACAAGTCCTTAATGGGGCCGTTTTGCAAAAATTGAAAGGTTGGATATTGTTTAGAACATTATTCTGAACATCTTTTGTTCAATATTGCTTTTTAAAATATCCCCCCTTTTTGAGATATGAAACGTCAAAGATTTAGCATTCTGGCCCCTTTTGGCCCCTTATTATGTAGCATATGATAAAAGAATTTTAAAGTTAAAGTTGCAAATCGTTAAGATGAACATTTTTTCTTCTGTAATTTATAACAATATATTGATCGTTTAAGAGTTATACATGAAAGACTTTTGGCCCCTCTGAGCCCCTAATTTTAGGGATCAGCCCTTTTTTCATGATATCAAATGAAATGTCTTGTGATTTTGAAGACTTTTTGTTCAACAACTATTCAGGAATTAATTTTCGTTGTGGAGATATGCTGAATGGAAATATTTAGGGGCCAGCCCTTTAAGTCCTTAATAGGGCCGTGTCGCAAAAATTGAAAGGTTGCATATTGTTGAGAACATTATTCTGAACATCTTTTGTTCAACATTGCTTATCAAAATATTCCCCCTTTTTGAGATATAAAGCGTCAAAGATTTAGCATTCTGGCCCCTTTTGACCCCTTATTACGTAACACATGAACAAAAATTTCTATCATATAGTTGCAAATTGTTAAGATGAACATTTTAGCTTCAGTAATTTATAACAAAATATTGATCGTTAACGAGTTATAGATGAAAGATTTTTGGCCCCTCTGAGCCCCTAATTTGGGGGATCTGCCCTTTTTTCTTGATATCAAATGAAAGGTCTTATAATTTTGCATATCTTTTGTAATATATGTTTTAACAAAATATTTACAGGTAAAAATATATAAAAGAAAACGTGTCAAATTTTTCTCGACGCTTCTGAGCCTATTTTTCGAGCCCAGGCGAGCTTCGGCGCCTTTTGCGCTGGGAAGATATAGACGCAAAAAAGCAAATCTACAATCCTTTCTCTACCTTCACTGAGAATTTCAACTCAATATCTTGAGTCGTTTAGGAGTGATTGCCAGGACAAGCCGACCCTCTGAAAATCAGAAAATCGTCCATATCTCACGACCGGAAGTGACGTCATCGACGACGAAAATTTCCGACAAGGTTCAGATGAATATCTATCAGATCTGAAAGTTTGGTGAAAATCGACCTAGCCATTTCCGAGAACTCGCGTGCACAAAATCAGTAAGAAAAATAATAATAACTAGACTCTTGTTGCCATGGCAACAAAAAAGTCTTCCGTTCTTCTAAATCTGTAAGAATTTGCTTTTTTCTGTGTAAAAACATATCATATTAACTGTGAAAGAAAAAAATAACTGGAAAAAAGTCCTTTCAGTACTTCAGGTACTTTGATTTTCATTATCAATCTTGTATAATACATTTGGCACCTATAAGAGATATACGTATATCATTAGCAATTTTAAAAAAAAAATGTTTGCAATCATTTCTAAGACAAACAAACAGACGAACGAACACCGTACTATCATAAACTTCACTGTGTGTAGGTTTTGGCATAATTGTGATGGTGTTATAAAAAAATATAATGAATTAATTTAGTATCACATTAAACGTAAAGTCACTGAGTTTTGTAAAGTTATAATATCAAGATTTGACAACATACCTATAAGACAAATTATTCAATTACAGTAATTCTTCAGCAATCGATTGATTGATTGATTGATTGATTGATTATACGTATGTTGTTTAACGTCCCTCTCCAGAATTTTTCAGAATTTTTCACTCACATGGAGACGCCACCACTCGCCGGTGGAGACTGTAAATTTTTGTCCTATACCTTTGGCATTTATCGCAATTGAGCAGTGGGGAATCTTTTTTATGCCAGCATCTTCTGCGACAAGGGACCTCGATTTATACGATCTCATCCAAAGGACCGGTCTCCACGTCCCACAGTCGAAGTTCATAATACCTTTTATAATTTATAGTTTATAATTCATTAGGTATATAGAGTATAGATCATGTGTCATAAATAATTTAACCTTTTATCAAATATATATGTAATAACCAAATCTAATCTATAGATTGATTTTCTTTCTTTTCAGTGGCAGATATCAATTTATTTATAAAGGCTTTTAAACAGTACTGTATTACAATTTTCTATCGCTTAATTCCTTTTTTGAGTGTATGTAATATTTTTTAATATCGAAAGTAAAACTCGGAAATCGGGATAATTTCGCATTCAGATCATAAAGAATAATAAATCGTCTGCATTATAGAAGGCTTATAACTATCGTATTCTGAACTTAATATACGAAATAGATAAAACTGCATGCCTGTCCATCACTATAAATGTATATTCAGTGCTTATAATATATTTACTTGAATTAGCTACCTAGCATATATATATATTAATTATTTTTAGATATATTCATGTGTAAATTAACTAACAGTCAATACAGACTTACACTACACTGGCAACTTCAAACTTTACATGCACTGGAAGCGGTAACCAACGTCCTCTTAAATTTTGAAGAGTGAATATAGAACGTCTAAATATTTTGATATGGAGACTGTATATGTCTCTAACGTCATAGATACTATTTCCGCCTTTATCTCGAAAGTTCTATTCTCACTTACAAGTCAGAGTTATCTTTCTTTGCCCATTGTCTACACACTAGGTAAATAGGGAAAATGAGGGTACCGAAAATCTGCAAAATGTGGAATCTGATTTCAAAACAAATTATATATTTAGTATTTGTAGAATAACCTCTGTTATACATAATAATATCTTGAAAAAATATTAAAAAACAAAAAAGTTGAAAATTGACCAAACACAAGTTCACTTCCGGTTCGGACAGGAAGTACCGGAAACACACCAAAACAACTTCGAAACAAAGAGAATGTCATGATCTAATACCCCTGTAAATTTCACATCTTTACCTCAAACCGTTTTCGAGAAAAATTCCGGACAAAAGTCCATTTAAAAATTGGAAATTCGGCCGTAACTTCGGTCCGGAAGTGAATTTTTCAAAAAACGGAATTTCGTATAAACTTCATATATCAGCCTACTATCATGTGAAAAATTGTGAAAATCTATCCAACCATCTCTGAGTAATCGCGCTCACAAAATTTGGGAGGAATAATAATAATAATAATAACTAGACTCTTGTTGCCATGGCAACAAAAAAGTCTTCCGTTCTTCTAAATCTGTAAGAATTTGCTTTTTTTCTGTGTAAAAACATACATATCATATTTACTGTGAAATAAAAAAAAACACTAGAAAAAAGTCCTTTCAGTACTTAAGGTACTTTGATTTTCATTATCAATCTTGTATAATACATTTGGCACCTATAAGAGATATACGTATATCATTAGCAATTTAAAAAAAATTGTTTGCAATCATTTCTAAGACAAACAAACAGACGAACGAACACCGTACTATCATGTATGTTTTGGCATAATTGTGTATGGTGTTATAAAAAAATATAACGAATTAAGTTAGTATCACATTAAACGTAAAGTCACTGAGTTTTGTAAAGTTGTAATATCAAGATTTGACAGCATACCTATAAGACAGATTATTCAATTACAGTAATTCTTCAGCAATCGATTGATTGATTATACGTATGTTGTTTAACGTCCCTCTCCAGAATTTTTCACTCACATGGAGACGACACCACTCTCCGGTGGAGACTGCAAATTTTTGTCCTATACTTTGGCACTTATCGCAATTGAGCATTGGGGAATCTTTTTTATGCCAGCACCTTCTGCGACACGGGACCTCGATTTATACGATCTCATCCAAAGGACCGGTCTCCACGTCCCACAATCGAAGTTCATAATACCGAGATATTTTATTTTTTATTTTATTCTATTTTTTCACAAGTTTGTTGCATCAGATTTACTTAAAGATCATACTTCAAGATCATTTCAAACTCAGGCTACTTAATTGCAGTGCATACAGCGTCAAGTGATTTTGATTGACAGGTCAACACAGGTGCACTTCGTGTGATACTTTTTAAGCTGAAAAATATACAGGATGTGACCATGACTGACTATGAAATCAGAAAACATTTAATAAAGAATGGGTGTGACCGATATAGAACTAATTTTTGGTCTATGTAAATGGATAGGAGGATCGGGATGAAGAGGGAATCTCTCTCTCTCCTCTCTCTCTCTCTCTCTCTCTCCCTCTCTCTCTCTCTCTCTCTCTCTCTCTCTCTCTCTCTCTCTCTCAGACATAAATTGAACATTTCATTATGACAAACCTACCATTATAGAATATGAAATTCTGTATACATGTAAATGGTAATTATATTCACATGTTCCAGATTTAAATCTAAAACGAATATATAATTCAAATGCCTAGCTGCACGAATGTCTCCAAATATTAATCAAGACGCGGGGGGGGGGGGGGGGAGGCTTCAAAGGAATTAAATAGTTTTATGTTTTATGAATTATAAGGAAAGGTACGGACATCAGTTGCATGTACATAATTATATATCATTGCATAAAATTGTGTTCATTCAGGTATACTTATCCCACATATCAAGAGACCTGTGCAATTTTTTTATCATGGATTTTTTTTTTCAAAAGAAACATATAGCATAGCATTATTTCACACAGAATCGCGTTTTCACATATTTTTTTTTAACTCTTTGAGTATTTCACAAGAATCCAAGAATCGTCTTTTCACATCTTTTATAATTTCTTGGGTATATAGAGTATAGATCATGTGTCATAAATAATTTAACTTTTTTATCAAATATACATGTAATAACCAAATCTAATCTATAGATTGATTTTCTTTCTTTTAAGTGGCAGATATCAATTTATTTATAAAGGCTTTAAAACAGTACTGTATTACAATTTTCTATCGCTCATTTCCTTTTTGAGTGTATGTAATACTTTTTAATATCGAAAATAAAACTCGGAAATCGGGATAATTTCGCATTCAAATCATAGAGAATAATAAATCGTCTACATTATAGAAGGCTTATAACTATCGTATTCTGAACTTACTATACAAGATAGATAAAATTGCATGCCTGTCCATCACTATAAATGTATATTCAGTGCTTATAATATATTTACTTGAATTAGGTACCTAGCATATATATTAATTTTTTTTTTAGATATATTCATGTGTAAATCAATTAACTGTCGATACAGACTTATACACTGGCAACTTTTAAACTATACATGCACTGGAAGCGGTAACCAACGTACTCTTACATTTAGAAGAGTGCATATGGAACGTCTAAATGTTTTTGATATGGAGAGTGTATATGTCTCTGACGTCATCGATACTATTTCCGCCTTTATCTCGAAAGTTCTATTCTCACTAGTCAGAGTTATCTTTCTTTGCCCATTGTATACACACTAGGTAAATGGGGAAAATGACGGTACCTAAAATCTAGAAAATGCGCAATCCAATTTTAAAACAAATTATATATTTAGTATTTGTAGAATAACCTCTGTTATACATAATAATATCTTGAAAAAATATTAAAAAACAAAAAAGTTGAAAATTGACCAAACACAAGTTCACTTCCGGTTCGGACAGGAAGTACCGGAAACACACCAAAACAACTTCGAAACAAAGAGAATGTCATGATCTAATACTCCTGTAAATTTCACATCTTTACCTCAAACCGTTTTCGAGAAAAATTCCGGACAAAAGTCCATTTAAAAATTGGAAATTCGGCCGTAACTTCGGACCGGAAGTGAATTTTTCAAAAAACGGAATTTTATTTAAACTTCATATATCAGCCTACTATCATGTGAAAAATTGTGAAAATCTATCCAACCGTCTCTGAGTAATCGAGCTCACAAAATTTGGGAGGAATAATAATAATAATAACTAGAAACTCATTGCGAGCAATGAGAGGTCTTCCGACCGATTCTGAAAATAAAAACGAAAATTCAAGCTGAAAAAGTGATAACAGAAATTCAGACACTCTGGAGATTTAACCCTGGTCGTCAGCGTGAAAATTTAAAGTGCTAACCATTAACCATTCACTTTTTTGCTTCACTTCCTGTCACGACCGGAAGTAACGGCGATACAAGATTTTCTCACGATTCAAATAAACTGATGACTGACTATCAGTCCTGAAAGTTTTAGACTTCAGTCGTTTGCTGTTGCCGAGCAATATTGTTAGAACAAATTCTGAGGACAGGTAAACACGCGACCGGAAGTGAATTTTATAAAAATCTCTGACATTTTTCTAGACATTAGCAGTATCTACAACATACATCAAATTATTTCAAGTACCTTGTCAATAAGCAATATTTATGAGAAAGTTATAAAAAAAAATAACGTAGTTTATCTCCTAAAACCGAAAGTTAACGTTTTTGTTTCAAGTGGAATCTAACATATTTCAAAACAGCGAAAGAAAGCAATAAAGTGATGCAAGTTTAAATATAAAAAGAGAAAAGTTAAAATTTCTAATTTCTTTGATCACTTCCTGTGACAAGCGGAAGTGACGACTGACGCATTTAACCCAAATGGTTTCTCTTACTCCTCAAGGTCTATTACTCATAAAAGTTTGGTGTTTTAATCTTTTACCTGTTTTTGAGATCTCGCTCAGACAGCTTCTCATTTGGAGGACAGGAAAACACGCAACCGGAAGAGAATTTTTGAAAGATATTTAAGGTTTCTCTAGACATTTGCACTCTGAATAACATATTTAAAATTCATTTTAAATACTTTATCTATAAAGAATATTTATGGGAAAGTAAAAAAGACTCAAATTATTCAGTATTTCTCTTATAACCGGAAGTTGTCGTTTTTGTTTCCGGTGGGACGAACATCTCTCGAATCTGTAAAAAAGATGCAATAAAGTGATGGAATTTTTAGTTGAAAAAAGAAAAGTTGAAATTTTCGATTTCTTTGATCACTTCCTGTGACGACCGGAAGTGACGGCTGACGCTCTTAACCCATATGGTTTTGCCATCATCTTAACGTCTGTTAGTCATGTAAGTTTGGTTTCTTAATCTCTTACCATTTCCGAGATCTTGCTCAGACAACTTCTCATTTTGAGGACAGAAAAACACGCGACCGGAAGTATATTTTACAAAGATTTGTGACGTTGCTCTAGACATTTGCAGTATGAGTAACATATCTAAAATTCATTTCAAAAACTTTATCTACAAAAGATATTAATTGGAAAGGAAAATACTCAAATTATGTAGTTTTTCTCTTGTAACCGGAAGTTGACGTTTTTGTTTCCGGTGGGACCAACATATTTTGAAACTACAAAGGCGATGCAATAATGTGATGTAAGTATTGATTTAAAAAAGGAAAGTTGAAATTTTACGATTTCTTTGATCACTTCCGTAAGCGACCGGAAGTACCGACGACGAACAAAAAGTAGAGATCAGGCTAATATTTATCACGATCTATAATCCCTGAAAATTTCACTTTGATATCTTTTACCGTTCTTGAGATTATCCGCGGACAAAATGTCATTTTGAAATTCAGAAAATGGTCCATAATTTGGGACCGGAAGTAAATTTCGAAAAAATCTCTCGGATAAAATAACTTCAGATTACAACACATTGTTCCTGCAAATTTAATGCAAATCCACCCAGTAGTCTTCGAGAAATCTCGTGCACAAAATTTGAGGGGCGGAAAAATAATAATAAGAAGAAGAAGAAGAAGAAACAGCAGAATCACTATAAGGTCTTCCGTGAAGACGGAAGACCTTAATAATAATAATAATAATAATAGTAATAATAATAATAATAATAATAATAATAATAGTAATAGACAAGCGGAAGTGACGATTGACGCATTTAACCCAAATGGTTTCACCTACCCCTCAACGTCCATTACTCTTAAAATTTTGGTGTTTTAATCTTTTACCTGTTTTTGAGATCTCGCTCAGACAACTTCTCATTTGGAGGACAGGAAAACACACGACCGGAAGTGAATTTTTGAAAGATATTTAAAGTTACTCTAAACATTTGCACTCTGAATAACATAATTAAAATTCATTTCAAATACTTTATCTATAAAGAATATTTACGGGAATGTAAAATACTCAAATTATTTAGTTTTTCTCTTCTAACCGGAAGTTGTCGTATTTGTTTCCGGTGAGACGAACATCTTTCGAATCTGCGAAAAAGATGCAATAAAGCGATGCAATTTTTAATTAAAAAAAGAACAGTTGAAATTTTCGTTTTCTTTGATCACTTCCTGTGACTACCGGAAGTGACGGCTGACGCTCTTAAACCAAATGGTTTTGCCTACATCTTAAGGTCTGTTGCTTATAAAAGTTTGGTGTCATAATCTCTTACCGTTTCCGAGATGTTGCTCACACAACTTCTCATTTTGAGGACAGGAAAACACGCGACCGGAAGTGAATTTTACAAAGATATTTGACGTTACTCTAGACATATTTAGTCTGAATAACATATTTAAAATTCCTTTCAAATACTTTATCTACAAAAGATATTAATGGGAAAGAAAAATACTCAAATTATGTAGTTTTTCTCTTATAACCGGAAGTTGACGTTTTTGTTTCCGGTGGGACCAACATATTTCGAAACTACAAAAAAAGATCCAATAATGTGATGTAAGTATTGATTTAAAAAAGGAAAGTTGAAATTTTACGATTTCTTTGATCACTTCCGTAAGCGACCGGAAGTGCCGACGACGAACGAAAAGTAGCGACCCGGCTAGTACTTATCACGAACTATAATCCCTGAAAGTTTGACATTGATATCTCTTGTCGTTCTTGAGATTATCCGCGGACAAAATATCATTTTGAAATCAGAAAATGGTCTGTAACTTGGCACCGGAAGGGAATTTCCAAAAAATCTCTCAGATAGATCAAGTTCATGTTACAGCAAACTTTTCCTGAAAATTTCATGTAAATCCATCCAATAGCCTTCGAGAAATCGCGTGCACAAAATTAGAAAGTCAAAAAAATAAGAATAAGAATAATAACTAGAAACTCATTGCGAGCAATGAGAGGTCTTCCGTCCGATTCTGAAAACAAAACGAAAATTCAAGCTGAAAAAGTGATAAAAGAAATATAGACACTCTGGAGATTTAACCCTGGTCGTCAACGTGAAAATCCAACGTGCTAATCATTAACAATTCGCTTTTTTGCATCACTTCCTGTCACGACCGGAAGTAACGGCGATACAAGATTTTCTCAGGATTCAAATAAAGTGATGACCTTCTATCAGTCCTGAAAGTTTTAGATTTCAGTCGTTTACTGTTGCCGAGCCGTATCTTGAGAACAGATTCTAATTTTGAGGACAGGTAGACAAGGACCGGAAGTGAATTTTAGAAAAATCCCTGACTTTTCTCTAGACATTTGCAGTATCTACAACATGCATATAATTATTTCAAGTACTTTATCGATAAGCAATATTTATGAGAAAGTTAAATATAAAAATAACGTAGTTTATCTCCTAAAACCGGAAGTTGACGTTTTTGATTTCGGTGGAATCTAACATATTTCAAAACAGTGAAAGAGATGCAATAAAGTGATGCAAGTTTTAATTTAAAAAAGAAAAATTAAAATTTTGATTTCTTTGATCACTTCCTGTGACGACCGGAAGTGACGGCTGACGCTCTGAACCCAAATGGTTTTGCCTACATCTTAACGTCTGTTGCTCATATAAGTTTGGTGTATTAATCTCTTACCGTTTCCGAGATCTTGCTCAGACAACTTCTCATTTTGAGGACAGAAAAACACCCGACCGGAAGTGAATTTTACAAAGCTTAAGATACTTGACGTTACTCTAGTCATTTGCAGTCTAAATAACACATTTAGAATTCATTTCAAATGCTACAAAAGACATTAATAACTAGAGAAGATATTAATGGGAAAGAAAAATACTCAAATTATGTAGTTTTTCTCTTATAACCGGAAGTTGACGTTTTTGTTTCCAGTGAGACTAACATATTTCGAAACTACAAAAGAGATGCAATAGCGTGATGTAAGTATTGATTTTAAAAAGAAAAGTTGAAATTTTACGATTTCTTTGATCACTTCCGTAAGCGACCGGAAGTGCCGACGACGAACAAAAAGTAGCGACCCGGCTAGTATCTATCACGAGCTATAATCCCTGAAAGTTTGACATTGATATCTCTCGTCGTTCTTGAGATTATCCGCGGACAAAATGTCATTTTGAAATCAGTAAATGGTCTGTAACTTGGCACCGGAAGTAAATTTCCAAATTTTCTCTCAGATAGATCAAGTTCATTTTACAACACACTATTCCTGAAAATATCATTTAAATCCATCCAATAGTCTTTGAGAAATCGCGTGCACAAAATTAGAAAGTGACTTAAAACGAAAAAAGCGAATTCCTAGAGTATGTTTGAATCAACATTAAAAAAAATTATATATTTAGTATTCCGATAAGACGCTTTATTATCCCTACTAATATCGCAGAAAAATATTTAAAAACAAAAAAATTGAAAAAATCGATTTTTGAAAGCCACTTCCTGTAGCGACAGGAAGTGCCGACGGCGTACAAAAATAAGCTTCCCGGCAAGTCTTTATCACGATCTATTATTCCTGAAAGTTTGATATTGATCTCTTTAGCCGTTCTTGAGATTATCCCTGGACAAAATTTCATTTTAAAATCAGGAAATGGTCCATAACTTGGCACCGGATGTGATTTTTGGAATTTGCTCCCGGATAAAATAACTTCAGCCTACGACACGTTTTCCCTGCAAATTTCATCCCAATTCACTCAAAAGTCTCTGAGAAATCGCGTGCACAAAATAAGAAAGTCAAAAAAATAATAATAAGAATAATAATAATAATAATAACTAGACTCTTGTTGCCATGGCAACAAAAAAGTCTTCCGTTCTTCTAAATCTGTAAGAATTTGCTTTTTTTGTGTAAAAAACATACATATCATATTTACTGTGAAAGAAAAAAATAACTGGAAAAAAGTCCTTTCAGTACTTAAGGTACTTTGATTTTCATGATCAATCTTGTATAATACATTTGGCACCTATAAGAGATATACGTATATCATTAGCAATTTAAAAAAAAATTGTTTGCAATCATTTCTAAGACAAACAAATAGACGAACGAACACCGTACTATCATAAACTTCACTGTGTGTATCTTTTGGCATAATTGTGTTGGTGTTATAAAAAAAATATAATGAATTAAGTTAGTATCACATTAAACGTAAAGTCACTGAGTTTTGTAAAGTTATAATATCAAGATTTGACAGCATACCTATAAGACAGATTATTCAATTACAGTAATTCTTCAGCAATCGATTGATTGATTATACGTATGTTGTTTAACGTCCCTCTCCAGAATTTTTCACTCACATGGAGACGCCACCACTCGCCGGTGGAGACTGCAAATTTTTGTCCTATGCTTTTGCACTTATCGCAATTGAGCAGTGGGGAATCTTTTTTATGCCAGCACCTTCTGCGACAAGGGACCTCGATTTATACGATCTCATCCAAAGGACCGGTCTCCACGTCCCACAATCGAAGTTCATAATACCGAGATATTTTATTTTTTATTTTATTCTATTTTTTTCACAAGTTTGTTGCATCAGATTTACTTAAAGATCATACTTCAAGATCATTTCGAACTCAGGCTACTTAATTGCAGTGCATACAGCGTCGTGATTTTGATTGACAGGTCAACACACGTGCACTTCGTGTGATACTTTTTAAGCAGAAATATATACAGGATGTGACCATGCCTGACTATGAAATCAGAAAATATTTAATAAAGAATGGGTGTGACCGATATAGAACTAATTTTTGGTCTATGTAAATGGATAGGAGGATCGGGATTAAGAGGGAATCTCTCTCTCCCTCCCTCCCTCTCTCTCTCTCAGACGTAAATTGAACATTTCATAATGACAAATCTACCATTATAGAATATGAAATTCTGTATACATGTAAATGGTAATTACATATATTCACATGTTCCAGATTTAAATCTAAAACGAATATATAATTCAAATGCCTAGCTGCACGAGCGTCTCCAAATATTAATCAAGACGGGGGGAGGGGGGGGGGGAGGGGCTTCAAAGGAATTAGATAGTTTTATGTTTTATGAATTATAAGGAAAAGTACGGACGTCAGTTGCATGTACATAATTATATATTATTGCATAAAATTGTGTTCATTCAGGTATACTTATCCCACATATCAACAGACCTGTGCAATTTCTTTTTCATGTTTTTTTTTCAAAAGAAACATATAGCGTACCATTATTTCACACAGAATCGCGTTTTCACATATTTTTTTTAACTCTTTGAGTATTTCACAAGAATCCAAGAATCGTCTTTTCACATTTTTTATAATTCCTTGGGTATATAGAGTATAAATCATGTGTCATAAATAATTTAACTTTTTATCAAATATACATGTAATAACCAAATCTAATCTATAAATTGATTTTCTTTCTTTTAAGTCGCATATATCAATTTATTTATAAAGGCTTTAAAACAGAACTGTATTACAATTTTCTATCGCTCAATTCCTGTTTGAGTGTATGTAATATTTTTCAATATCGAAAATAAAACTCGGAAATCGGGATAATTTTGCATTCAAATCATAGAGAATAATAAATCGTCTGCATTATAGAAGGCTTATAACTATCGTATTCTGAACTTACTATACGAGATAGATAAAATTGCATGCCTGTCCATCACTATAAATGTATATTCAGTGCTTATAATATATTAACTTGAATTAGGTACCTAGCATATATATTATTTTTTTTTTTAGATATATTCATGTGTAAATCAATTAACTGTCAATACAGACTTACACTACACTGGCAACTTTAAACTATACATGCACTGGAAGCGGTAACCAACGTACTCTTACATTTAGAAGAGTGAATATGGAACGTCTAAATATTTTGATATGGAGAGTGTATATGTCTCTGTCGTCATCGATACTATTTCCGCCTTTATCTCGAAAGTTCTATTCTCACTTACAAGTCAGAGTTATCTTTCTTTGCCCATTGTTTACACACTAGGTAAATAGGAAAAATGAGGGTACCGAAAATCTGCAAAATGTGGAATCTGATTTCAAAACAAATTATATATTGAGTATTTGTAGAATAACCTCTGTTTTACATAATAATGTCTTGAAAAAATATTAAAAAACAAAAAAGTTGAAAATTGACCAAACACAAATTCACTTCCGGTTCGGACAGGAAGTACCGGAAACACACGAAAACAACTTCGAAACAAAGAGAATGTCATGATCTAATACTCCTGTAAATTTCACATCTTTACCTCAAACCGTTTCCGAGAAAAATTCCGGACAAAAGTCCATTTAAAAATTGGAAATCCGGCCGTAACTTCGGACCGGAAGTGAATTTTTCAAAAAACGGAATTTTATATAAACTTCATATATCAGCCTACTATCTTGTGAAAAATTGTGAAAATCTATCCAACCATCTCTGAGTAATCGCGCTCACAAAATTTGGGAGGAATAATAATAATAATAATAATAATAATAATAAAAAGAAACAATACAATCACTATAAGTCTTCCGTTGTGAACGGAAGACTTAATAAGAAACAGTAGAATCACTATAAGGTCTTCCGTGAAGACGGAAGACCTTAATAAGAAACAGTAGAATCACTATAGGTCTTCCGTTGAAAACGGAAGACCTAATAAAAAGAAACAATACAATCACTATAAGTCTTCCGTTGTGAACGGAAGACTTAATAATAGGGAAAAAGAAACCGAACGAAAACAATAAGGTCTCCCGTTGGAGACGGAAGACCTTAATAATAATAAGAAGAAGAAGAAACAGAGTAAAAACAATATGTTCCCAAACTCCGTTTGGGGAACATAACTAGACTCTTGTTGCCATGGCAACAAAAAAGTCTTCCGTTCTTCTAAATCTGTAAGAATTTGCCTTTTCTTTTCTGTGTAAAAAACATACATATCATATTTACTGTGAAAGAAAAAAAACAACTGGAAAAAAGTCCTTTCAGTACTTAAGGTACTTTGATTTTCACGATCAATTTTGTATACTGCGTTTGGCACCTATAAGAGATATACGTATATCATAGAGCAAGGATAATAAGCAATTTAAAAAAAATGTTTGCAATCATTTCTAAGACAAACAAACAGACGAACAAACACCGTACTATCATAAACTTCACTGTGTATACGTTCTGGAATAATTGTGATGGTGTTATAAAAAAATATATAATAAATTAAGTTAGTATCACATTAAACGTAAAGTCACTGAGTTTTGTAAAGTTATAATATCAAGATTTGACAGCATACCTATAAGAAAGATTATTCAGTTACAGTAATTATTCAGCAATTGATTGATCATATGTCGTTTAACGTCCCTCTCGAGAATTTTCACACACATGGAGACGCCACTACTCGCCGGTGAAGACTTTTAATTTCTGTCCTATACTTTGGCACTTATCGCCATTGAGCAATGAGGAATTTTTTTTATGCCAGCACCTTCTGCGACACGGGACCTCGATTTATACGATCTCAAAGGACCGGTCTCCACGTCCCACAATCAAAGTTCATAATACCGAGATATTTTACTTTTTATTTCATTTTATATTTTCACAAGTTTGTTGCATCAGATTTACTTAAAGATCATACTTCAAGATCATTTCGAACTCAGGCTACTTTATTGCAGTGCATACAGCGTCAGGTGATTTTGATTGACAGGTCAACACACGTGCACTTCGTGCGATACTTTTTAAGCAGAAAAATATACAGGATGTGACCATGACTGACTGTGAAATCAGAAAACATTTAATAAAGAATGGGTGTGACTGATATAGAAATATATTTGGGTCTATGTAAATGGATAAGAGGATCGGGATTAAGAGGGAATCTCTCTCTCTCTCTCTCTCTCTCTCTCTCTCTCTCTCTCTCTCTCTCTCTCTCTCTCTCTCTCTCTCAGACATGTAAATTGAACATTTCAGTATCATAATGACAAATGTACCATTACAGAATATGAAATTCTGTACATATGACATGTAAATGGCAATTATAACCACACGTTCCAGATTTAAATCTAAAACGATTATATAATTCAAATGCCTAGCTGCACGAACATCTCCAAATATTAATCAAGACCGGGGGGGGGGAGGGGGGCGGCTTCAAAGGAATTAGATAGTTTTATGTTTTATGAATTATAAGGAAAAGTACGGACGTCAGTTGCATGTACATAATTATATAACATTGCATAAAATTGTATACTCATCCCACATATCAACAGACCTGTGCAATTTTTTATCATGTTTTTTTTTTCAAAAGAAACATATAGCGTACCGTTATTTCACACAGAATCGCGTTTTCACATATTTTTTTAAGCTCTTTGAGTATTTCACAAGAATCCAAGAATCGTCTTTTCACATCTTTTATAATTCCTTGGGTATATAGAGTATAGATCATGTGTCATAAATAATTTAACTTTTTATCAAATATATATGTAATAACCAAATCTAATCTATAGATTGATTTTCTTTCTTTTAAGTGGCAGATATCAATTTATTTATAAAGGCTTTAAAACAGTACTGTATTACAATTTTCTATCGCTCAATTTCTTTTTGAGTGTATGTAATATTTTTTAATATCGAAAATAAAACTCGGAAATCGGGATAATTTCGCATTCAAATCATAGAGAATAATAAATCGTCTACATTATAGAAGGCTTATAACTATCGTATTCTGAACTTACTATAGATAGATAAAATTGCATGCCTGTCCATCACTATAAATGTATATTCAGTGCTTATAATATATTTACTTGAATTAGGTACCTAGCATATATATTAATTTTTTTTAGATATATTCATCTGTAAATCAATTAACTGTCAATACAGACTTACACTACACTGGCAATTTTAAACTATACATGCCATGGAAGCGGTAACCAACGTACTCTTACATTTAGAAGAGTGCATATGGAACGTCTAAATATTTTTGATATGGAGAGTGTATATGTCTCTTACGTCATCGATACTATTTCCGCCTTTATCTCGAAAGTTCTATTCTCACTTACAAGTCAGAGTTATCTTTCTTTGCCCATTGTATACACACTAGGTAAATGGGGAAAATGACGGTACCTAAAATCTAGAAAATGCGCAATCCAATTTTAAAACAAATTATATATTTAGTATTTGTAGAATAACCTCTGTTATACATAATAATATCTTGAAAAAATATTAAAAAACAAAAAAGTTGAAAATTGACCAAACACAAGTTCACTTCCGGTTCGGACAGGAAGTACCGGAAACACACGAAAACAACTTCGAAACAAAGAAAATGTTATGATCTTATACTCCTGTAAATTTCACATCTTTACCTCAAACCGTTTCCGAGAAAAATTCCGGACAAAAGTCCATTTAAAAATTGGAAATTCGGCCGTAACTTCGGACCGGAAGTAAATTTTACAAAAAACGGAATTTTATATAAACTTCACGTATCAGCCTACTATCATGTGAAAAATTGTGAAAATCTATCCAACCATCTCTGAGTAATCGAACTCACAAAATTTGGGAGGAATAATAATAATAACTAGACTCTTGTTGCCATGGCAACAAAAAAGTCTTCCGTTCTTCTAAATCTGTAAGAATTTGCTTTTTTTTCTGTGTTAAAAACATACATATCATATTTACTGTGAAAGAAAAAAAAACTGGAAAAAAGTCCTTTCAGTACTTAAGGTACTTTGATTTTCATTATCAATCTTGTATAATGCATTTGGCACCTATAAGAGATATACGTAATATATCATTAGCAATTAAAAAAAAATTGTTTGCAATCATTTCTAAGACAAACAAACAGACGAACACCGTACTATCATAAACTTCACTGTGTGTATGTTTTGGCATAATTGTGTATGGTGTTATAAAAAAATATAATGAATTAAGTTAGTATCACATTAACCTAAAGTATCTGAGTTTTGTAAAGTTATAATATCAAGATTTGACAGCATACCTATAAGACAGATTATTCAATTACAGTAATTCTTCAGCAATCGATTGATTGATTATACGTATGTTGTTTAACGTCCCTCTCCAGAATTTTTCACTCACATGGAGACGCCACCACTCGCCGGTGGAGACTGCAAATTTTTGTCCCATACTTTGGCACTTATCGCAATTGAGCAGAGGGGAATCTTTTTTATGCCAGCACCTTCTGCGACAAGGGACCTCGATTTATACGATCTCATCCAAAGGACCGGTCTCAACGTCCCACAATCGAAGTTCATAATACCGAGATATTTTATTTTTTATTTTATTCTATTTTTTCACAAGTTTGTTGCATCAGATTTACTTAAGATCATACTTCAAGATCATTTCGAACTCAGGCTACGTAATTGCAGTGCATACAGCGTCAAGTGATTTTGATTGACAGGTCAACACAGGTGCACTTCGTGTGATACTTTTTAAGCTGAAAAATATACAGGAGGTGACCATGACTGACTATGAAATCAGAAAACATTTAATTAAGAATGGGTGTGACCGATATAGAACTAATTTTTGCTCTATGTAAATGGATAGGAGGATCGGGATTAAGAGGGAATCTCTCTCTCTCTCCCCTCTCTCTCTCTCAGACGTAAATTGAACATTTCATAATGACAAATCTACCATTATAGAATATGAAATTCTGTATACATGTAAATGGTAATTATATTCACATGTTACAGATTTAAATCTAAAACGAATATATAATTCAAATGCCTAGCTGCACGAACATCTCCAAATATTAATCAAGACGGGGATGGGGGGGTGGGGGGGGGGGGAGTTTTCAAAGGAATTAGATAGTTTTATGTTTTATGAATTATAAGGAAAAGTACGGACGTCAGTTGCATGTACATAATTATATATCATTGCATAAAATTGTGTTCATTCAGGTATACTCATCCCACATATCAACAGACCTGTGCAATTTTTTTTCATGCTTTTTTTTCAAAAGAAACATATAGCGTACCATTATCTCACACAGAATCGCGTTTTCAAATATTTTTTTTTTAACTCTTTGAGTATTTCACAAGAATCCATGCCCAAGAATCGTCTTTTCACATCTTTTATAATTCCTTGGGTATATAGAATATAGATCATGTGTCATAAATAATTTAACTTTTTATCAAATTTACATGTAATAACAAAATCTAATCTACAGATTGATTTTCTTTCTTTTAAGTGGCAGATATCAATTTATTTATAAAGGCTTTAAAACAGTACTGTATTACAATTTTCTATCGCTCAATTCCTTTTTGAGTGTATGTAATATTTTTTTTAATATCGAAAATAAAACTCGGAAATCGGGATAATTTCGCATTCAAATCATAGAGAATAATAAATCGTCTGCATTATAGAAGGCTTATAACTATCGTATTCTGAACTTACTATACGAGATAGATAAAACTGCATGCCTGTCCATCACTATAAATGTATACTCAGTGCTTATAATATATTTACTTGAATTAGCTACCTAGCATATATATTAATTTTTTTTTTTTTATAGATATATTCATGTGTAAATAAATTAACTGTCAATACAGACTTACACTACACTGGCAACTTAAACTATACATGCATTGGAAGTGGTAACCAACGTACTCTTATATTTAGAAGAGTGAATATGGAACGTCTAAATATTTTGATATGGAGAGTGTATATGTCTCTTACGTCATCGATACTATTTCCGCCTTTATCTCGAAAGTTCTATTTTCACTTACAAGTCAGAGTTATCTTTCTTTGCCCATTGTTTACACACTAGGTAAATAGGGAAAATGAGGGTACCGAAAATCTGCAAAATGTGGAATCTGATTTCAAAACAAATTATATATTTAATATTTGTAGAATAACCTCTGTTATACATAATAATATCTTGAAAAAATATTAAAAAACAAAAAAGTTGAAAATTGACCAAACACAAGTTCACTTCCAGTTCGGACAGGAAGTACCGGAAACACACGAAAACAACTTCGAAACAAAGAGAATATCATGATCTAATACTCCTGTAAATTTCACATCTTTACCTCAAACCGTTTCCGAGAAAAATTCCGGACAAAAGTCCATTTAAAAATTGGAAATTCGGCCGTAACTTCGGACCGGTAGTGAATTTTTAAAAAAACGGAATTTTATATAAACTTCATATATCAGCCTACTATCAAGTGAAAAATTGTGAAAATCTATCCAACCATCTCTGAGTAATCGCGCTCACAAAATTTGGGAGGAATAATAATAATAATAACTAGACTCTTGTTGCCATGGCAACAAAAAAGTCTTCCGTTCTTCTAAATCTGTAAGAATTTGCTTTTTTCTGTGTAAAAAACATACATATCATATTTACTGTGAAAGAAAAAAAAAACTGGAAAAAAGTCCTTTCAGTACTTAAGGTACTTTGATTTTCATTATCAATCTTGTATAATACATTTGGCACCTATAAGAGATATACGTATATCATTAGCAATTTAAAAAAAAAATGTTTGCAATCATTTCTAAGACAAACAAACAGACGAACGAACACCGTACTATCATAAACTTCACTGTGTGTATGTTTTGGCATAATTGTGATGGTGTTATAAAAAAATATAATGAATTAAGTTAGTATCACATTAAACGTAAAGTCACTGAGTTTTGTAAAGTTATAATATCAAGATTTGACAACATACCTATAAGACAAATTATTCAATTACAGTAATTCTTTAGCAATCGATTGATTGATTGATTGATTGATTGATTATACGTATGTTGTTTAACGTCCCTCTCCAGAATTTTTCACTCACATGGAGACGCCACCACTCGCCGGTGGAGACTGTAAATTTTTGTCCTATACTTTGGCATTTATCGCAATTGAGAAGTGGGGAATCTTTTTTATGCCAGCATCTTCTGCGACAAGGGACCTCCAAAGGACCGGTCTCCACGTCCCACAGTCGAAGTTCATAATACCGAGATATTTTATTTTTTATTTTATTCTATTTTTTTCACAAGTTTGTTGCAGCAGATTTACTTAAAGATCATACTTCAAGATCATTTCGAACTCAGGCTACTTAATTGCAGTGCATACAGCGTCAAGTGATTTTGATTGACAGGTCAACACACGTGCACTTCGTGTGATACTTTTTAAGCGGAAAAATATACAGGATGTGACCATGACTGACTGTGAAATCAGAAAACATCTAATAAAGAATGGGTGTGACCGATAAAGAACTAATTTTTGGTCTGGATCGGGATTAAGAGGGAATCTCTCCTCTCTCTCTCTCTTTCTCTCAGACATGTAAATTGAACATTTCATAATTATAAAATATGAAATTCTGTATACATGTAAATGGTAATGTTATTCACATGTTCCAGATTTAAATCTAAAACGAATATATAATTCAAATTCAAGACGGGGGGGGGGCGGGGGGGGGGGGCTTCAAAGGAATTAGATAATTTTATGAATTACAAGGAAAAGTACGGACGTCAGTTGCATGTACATGATTATATATCATTGCATAAAATTGTGTTCATTCAGATATACTTATCCCACATATCAACAGACTTGTACAATTTTTTATCATGTTTTTTTTTCCAAAAGAAACATATAGCGTATCATTATTTCACACACTCTTTAACTCTTTGAGTATTTCACAAGAATCCAAGAGTCGCCTTTTGACATCTTTTATAATTCCTTGGGTATATAGAGTATAGATCATGTGTCATAAATAATTTAACCTTTTATCAAATATATATGTAAGAACCAAATCTAATCTATAGATTGATTTTCTTTAAGTGGCAGATATCAATTTATTTATAAAGGCTTTAAAACAGTACTGTATTACAATTTTCTATCGCTTAATTCCTTTTTTGAGTGTATGTAATATTTTTTAATATCGAAAGTAAAACTCGGAAATCGGGATAATTTCGCATTCAGATCATAGAGAATAATAAATCGTCTGCATTATAGAAGGCTTATAACTATCGTATTCTGAACTTAATATACGAAATAGATAAAACTGCATGCCTGTCCATCACTATACATGTAAATGTATATTCAGTGCTTATAATATATTTACTTGAATTAGCTACCTAGCATATATATATTAATTTTTTTTTTTAGATATATTCATGTGTAAATTAACTAACAGTCAATACAGACTTACACTACACTGGCAACTTCAAACTTTACATGCACTGGAAGCAGTAACCAACATCCTCTTAAATTTTGAAGAGTGAATATAGAACGTCTAAATATTTTGATATGGAGAGTGTATATGTCTCTAACGTCATTGATACTATTTCCGCCTTTATCTCGAAAGTTCTATTCTCACTTACAAGTCATAGTTATCTTTCTTTGCCCATTGTCTACACACTAGGTAAATAGGGAAAATGAGGGTACCGAAAATCTGCAAAATGTGGAATCTGATTTCAAAACAAATTATATATTTAGTATTTGTAGAATAACCTCTGTTATACATAATAATATCTTGAAAAAATATTAAAAAACAAAAAAGTTGAAAATTGACCAAACACAAGTTCACTTCCGGTTTGGACAGGAAGTACCGGAAAAACACGAAAACAACTTCGAAACAAAGAGAATGTCATGATCTAATACCCCTGTAAATTTCACATCTTTACCTCAAACCGTTTCCGAGAAAAATTCCGGACAAAAGTCCATTTAAAAATTGGAAATTCGGCCGTTACTTCGGACCGGAAGTGAATTTTTCAAAAAACAGAATTTTTTATAAACTTCATATATTAGCCTACTATCATGTGAAAAATTGTGAAAATCTATCCAACCATCTCTGAGTAATCGCGCTCACAAAATTTGGGAATAATAATAATAATAATAATAATAATAACTAGACTCTTGTTGCCATGGCAACAAAAAAGTCTTCCGTTCTTCTAAATCTGTAAGAATTTGCTTTTTTCTGTGTAAAAAACATACATATCATATTTACTGTGAAAGACAAAAAATAACTGGAAAAAAGTCCTTTCAGTACTTAAGGTACTTTGATTTTCATTCTCAATCTTGTATAATACATTTGGCACCTATAAGAGATATACGTATATCATTAGCAATTTAAAAAAAAATTGTTTGCAATCATTTCTAAGACAAACAAACAGACGAACGAACACCGTACTATCATGTATGTTTTGGCATAATTGTGTATGGTGTTATAAAAAAATATAATGAATTAAGTTAGTATCACATTAAACGTAAAGTCACTGAGTTTTGTAAAGTTGTAATATCAAGATTTGACAGCATACCTATAAGACAGATTATTCAATTACAGTAATTCTTCAGCAATCGATTGATTGATTATACGTATGTTGTTTAACGTCCCTCTCCAGAATTTTTCACTCACATGGAGACGACACCACTCTCCGGTGGAGACTGCAAATTTTTGTCCTACACTTTGGCACTTATCGCAATTGAGCAGAGGGGAATCTTTTTTATGCCAGCACCTTCTGCGACAAGGGACCTCGATTTATACGATCTCATCCAAAGGACCGGTCTCCACGTCCCACAGTCGAAGTTCATAATACCGAGATATTTTATTTTTTATTTTATTCTATTTTTTCACAAGTTTGTTGCATCAGATTTACTTAAAGATCATACTTCAAGATCATTTCAAACTCAGGCTACTTAATTGCAGTGCATACAGCGTCAAGTGATTTTGATTGACAGGTCAACACAGGTGCACTTCGTGTGATACTTTTTAAGCTGAAAAATATACAGGATGTGACCATGACTGACTATGAAATCAGAAAACATTTAATAAAGAATGGGTGTGACCGATATAGAACTAATTTTTGGTCTATGTAAATGGATAGGAGGATCGGGATTAAGAGGGAATCTCTCTCTCTCCTCTCTCTCTCTCTCTCTCTCTCTCAGACGTAAATTGAACATTTCATAATGACAAATCTACCATTATAGAATATGAAATTCTGTATACA
>NW_026889750.1:11932500-12130000 GCF_033153115.1 Saccostrea echinata | reverse complement strand
ATCTAGGGATGGACACTACTAAACTTGCTTCGGATGCTGGATCTGACCTAGATTTTCCAGATGAGTGACCAGGTTAAAGTTTTAGGAGCAGGTCCCATTCCCAAGTAACTATAAGCCCTACCTTGACCAAACTTGCATGGATGATGCATCTAGGGATGGACACTACCACACTTGCTTCGAATGCTGGATCTGACCTAGATTTTCCAGATGAGTGACCAGGTTAAAGTTTTAGGAGCAGGTCCATTCCCAAGTAACTATAAGCCCTACCTTGACCAAACTTGCATGGATGATGCATCTAGGGATGGACATGGCCACACTTACTTCGGATGCTGGATCTGACCTAGATTTTCCGGATGAGTGACCAGGTGAAAGTTTTAGGAGCAGGTCGATTCCCAAGTATCTATAAGCCCTACCTTGACCAAACTTGCATGGATGATGCATCTAGGGATGGACACTACCAAACTTGCTTCGGATGCTGGATCTGACCTATATTTTCCAGATGAGTGACCAGGTTAAAGTTTTAGGAGCAGGTCCATTCCTTAGTAACTATAAGCCCTACCTTGACCAAACTTGCATGGATGATGCATCTAGGGATGGACATGGCCACACTTACTTCGGATGCTGGATCTGACCTAGATTTTCCAGATGAGTGACCAGGTTAAAGTTTTAGGAGCAGGTCCATTCCCAAGTAACTATAAGCTCTACCTGGACCAAACTTGCATGGATGATGCATCTAGGGATGAACACTACCAAACTTGCTTCGGATGCTGGATCTGACCTAGATTTTCCAGATGAGTGACCAGGTTAAAGTTTTAGGAGCAGGTCCATTCCCAAGTTACTATAAACCCTACCCGGACCAAACTTGCATGGATGATGCATCTAGGGATGAACACTACCAAACTTGCTTCGGATGCTGGATCTGACCTAGATTTTCCAGATGAGTGACCAGGTTAAAGTTTTAGGAGCAGGTCCATTCCCAAGTTACTATAAACCCTACCCGGACCAAACTTGCATGGATGATGCATCCAGGGATGGACACTACCACACTTGTTCAGATGCTGGATCTGATCTAGATTTTCCACATGTGAGACCAGGTTTAGATTTAGGAGTAGTCTCATTCCCAAGTAACTATAAGCCCTACCTGGATCAAACTTTCATGGATGATGCATCTAGGGATGTACACTAACCAACCTGCTTCGAATGCTGGATCTGACCTAGATTTTCCACATGAGTGAATTTTAGCCATATTTTAACCAAATTAGCATGGATGATGTATCTAGGGATGGACATTTCCAGACTTGCCTTGGATTCTGAATCTGATGTACATTTTCCAGAAGAGTGACCAGGGTAATTTTTTTGGAGTAGCTATATAATATTATGGCCTGTTATGATTAAACTTGCATAGATGGTGCATCTAAGGATGAAAACTTCCAGACTTGCTTTGGATGTTGGAACTGACCAAAATTTTCTTGATTACTAAACAGGTCAAAAGTTTTTTGAGCATGTCTATAATTAAATCAAACTTGCATGGATATTGATCTTGGGATGTACCCTAACTAGAAAAAAATATGATGTGAAATTTGCCTTACATGTAGATAACATTCGTCGAGGTGAGCTTCGTAATCTTTGATTACCTATGTTTCTACTATGAAAAAGACTCTTGATACATTATTTTGCACCAAAAGTCTACTATGAAAGAAGAGTCATGTTACATTATTTTGCACCAAAAGTCAGGAGTAAATCTTCGCGCATTTTCTTTGAAATGTATGTTCTATTGAATGGTCCCCATTCTCATATATATCATTGTATGTACCGTACAAATTACTCATTTTATTGCATTTGGAGGTCAGAGTATTTATGTTTTCAAAGACAGATTATCCATTTCCAAAATCTGCCAGATCCAATAATTCCTGTATATTTCATTGATCCTTACGCTAGTTTCGTTCGGCTGTCTCCGTAAACTCCGACCAGCTTGTCGGAGTTTACGGAGACGGCCGCCATTTTGACCCCGCTTCAAATTTTAAAATGCACATATCTAAAGATTGAATTTATCAATTTTAAAACAAAATATTTATTAAGTATTTTTAGAAGTGCTTCTATGAACTTTAACAACATCAAAGAAAAATATTGAAAAACAAAAAAGTTGAAAAAAAATCCATATTTGAAATTCGCTTCCGGTGGAGACCGGAAGCATCGACGACGCACAAAAAATTGGTCAGAACATCTACAAGTCATGCTCTATCATCTTTGACATGTCTCCAGTTCATATGGGTACATACCTCTAATTATTTTTAGAATCGGTAGGGGAAGAAAGTAGTGCAGAAAAAATTACAAGTTCCTTAATTTGTAGACCTGAATAAAAAAAACTGTGATAATGTATTAAACTGAGCCTCATACTTGTTGATAAGGAGTATGTTCCCTTGCAAAAAAGCTTGGCAGATGTAATTTATCAATAAGATCAGCAGAGTTATTTTATGTATTATAACACCAGTGAGAAGTCTGGAATTCCCCTACTTTCACTTTCATTTTCAGAGGTTAACGCAGACAGACGCATTTTGCCGGAAAACGAATCCGACATGCCACCTCGAGATTTTAACCAAGGAAAGAAAACTTGATGTGCTTTGATTTGAGGGGTCACTCACTGCTGAACGAAAATTAGGGACATTGCTATGTGAAGAAACGTTAACATTGCCGCCTATGGGAAAACAATTGGTGGACTGTACCCAATATGTGGAGCCTATTGGTATGAGAAAATTCTCATAGCTCTTTATTTTGTTTTGAACTCGGTGTTAACTATCATTTCCAATTGTTTAGATTTATGAAGGAAGCACATTTTAATTTGTTTATACATATTTTGAAACAAATTGATTTGTTAATAGCCCCCCCCCCCCTTACCCCCTTAGGAACAGACAGCTTATGCTCATATCTTCCATTGTGTACACATGTACATGTAGCATGTAAATTAAATGTATCGATTTTATACAATTTATTAATCCAGAGCCATTAATAGATATTTAGAAAAAGAACAGTTATTTTAGAAGTACATCCACCACTATTGTTTATTTTCAATACACAAAAATTCACAAATGAGGTCGGAATCAGTATTCAGTGAAGTTCAAGGTCAAAGTGAAAGTAGAGTGGCAGTAAGTTATCGAAACTGCTTAGTGCTACCTAGTGCAGAGTCTTGCAGTATGTAGGTGAAATGCACTTGTCATTTTATGAAAGAGGTAAAGAAAAAAAAAGGTTTCCATGCCTTATTACAATATTTGTAAATGAAAACTTTTATTTGCATGGAATAGAAATACATGAATGAGGACATAGTATACATGTGCATTCTTTCAAAGAAGTTGGTCAGGCTACAGTTCTGTGGAAGTTAAGCAGTGTGTGCGTGAACATGCACACTAACATTTTTTATATTTTACATGTATTAACTGCATTACATGTATTTGTCTAATGTATAATTATTGTCAGTAAACATGCTTTTTACCTGTATTATTAATTTACATGTAATTTAACAATGTTGAGACTAATCAGTGCAAATTCATAATTTTCAACTGATATTAGATTATGGGCATAAAAGGAATATGGTAGGATTGTGTGTGTTTGGTGTCTGTCTGTGAATGTTTTAGGTGCTTTCGATGCTGATAAATTATTGCACCATTTTTTAAATTGATTTTTTTTTAGGTTCATGGTGATACAGGACAACTTCGAGGTTCATGCAGATGGTGTTTAAAGCTATCAGTCAGTAAAAACAAACTCATTTGAACACATCTTGAGTCTTCATTCACATGTAAAATGATGGCAGTACTTTCAATATGTAAGTTGAATTTTCTAAAGCTTCTTTGTGTGTGTGTGGGGGGGGGGGGGGTGGAGGGGAGGGAGGTGGTGTTAAAGCTTAGAAAATGTAGATTTTAAATGAATATTTAAGCTATGAAAGTGACCATCAAACTAATCTGTACATGTATGCTATATATTTTACAGCTAATATAATTTGAAAAGAATTTCAAAACAATATTTAACATTCATAGTGTTGTGTATGATAAAATATTAAGATTAAAAAATACAAGAGTTAAAATTTCTTTAATATTTGTCAGTCAAAACGAGCGACTTGTAAGGAAATTCAAAATTTTCAAAGTTCTCTTTCATTTTTCTACAAATTACAAAATGGTTACCAGGGAAACAAAACATTTTCTGTAGACTATTTATTTGATCTGCTCATGCTAGTATTTTTATTATCTTATAGTTATAATGAATATTTTAGTTCTAATTTCATCTTTTAATTAAAAGTACGGGAAAAGTAACACTACACGTGTAATAAGCAATCCATTATTATGATGTCATTATGACGTCATAGATGAGTGAACTTGCATTGGCGTAAAAATTGCTTTGAAACAGATGAATGTACACAAGAATATATAGGCTTATAACTTTTTTATTCCTACACCAATTTTCTTGAATGATACATCAATGGACAGGAAATAATCAGTACTTCCTATTTTTACTACTTTTGGGGTATTTGTAAACTTAATATTTTTGTCTATCATGGAGAAACAATGAATTCAAGGGTGAGGGATGATCAAATTTTGTGTGAAAATGCATTGATTTTTTGAAATAAGAGAAATGGACCCATTTGAGTGCTTGATTGTAATTTTGCTTGATGTATTTAAAGTCATGAAAGAGAATAAAAGTGGTAGAAGTACATTAATAGGCTAACCGATGACTTAAAATGTGGGTGCAGTTGTGGCTAGATGGAAGCATTTTTAAAGGATTTTGCATATAGAACTGTGCATACTGTAAAATCTTTATTAATGATTGAATTTTCCTGAAATTTGGCATAGTGTCACTACATAGACTGTAGTATGACTTATGATGTAAAATGTTGTAAAATCCAGAAAATACTCTTTCATATTGGGTACATACCTCTAATTATTTTTAGAATCGGTAGGGGAAGAAAGTAGTGCAGAAAAAATTACAAGTTCCTTAATTTGTAGACCTGAATAAAAAAAACTGTGATAATGTATTAAACTGAGCCTCATACTTGTTGATAAGGAGTATGTTCCCTTGCAAAAAAGCTTGGCAGATGTAATTTATCAATAAGATCAGCAGAATTATTTTATGTATTATAACACCAGTGAGAAGTCTGGAATTCCCCTACTTTCACTTTCATTTTCAGAGGTTAACGCAGACAGACGCATTTTGCCGGAAAACGAATCCGACATGCCATCTCGAGATTTTAACCAAGGAAAGAAAACTTGATGTGCTTTGATTTGAGGGGTCACTCACTGCTGAACGAAAATTAGGGACATTGCTATGTGAAGAAACGTTAACATTGCCGCCTATGGGAAAACAATTAGTGGACTGTACCCATATCTTTAGCCGTTCTAGAGGAGATAGGAAGACAAAAATCCAATTCAAAATCAGAAAATTGGCCATTACATGGAATCGAAAGAGAATTTTTTAATTTTCTCCTCAAATGCACAAAGATCATAATGATGTCCATTATCCCTGAAAAAATAACTGAAAACCAATGAATAGTTTTTGAGAAAACGCGTGCACAAAATATGGGAGGAAAAATAAGAATAATAATAATAAGAAACAGTAGAATCACTATAAGGTCTTCCGTGAAAACGGAAGACCTTAATAAGAAACAGTAGAATCACTATAAGGTCTTCCGTGAAGACGAAAGACCTTAATAATAATAATAGAAAACAGACGGAAAACAATAAGGTCTTTCGAAGGAAGTCGGAAGACCTTAATAATATTGGAAAAGAAACAATAGAATCAGTAGAAGGTCTTCCTTTGGAAACGGAAGACCTTAACTAGAAACTCATTGCGAACAATGAGAGGTCTTCCGTCCGCATAACCATCCTTATATGTGATATTCTTTGCATGTAAAATTACATTTATATATGCTCGTAGTAAAGACACCTAAATATGTAATATGGGTCTTTCAAAAATGCAAGGATTTTAAATATTTATTTTTAAAAAATGAAAATAGCGCAGAATTCACACAGAAAGAAAAACGCCAAACATCAATAATAACCGTAAATTTCAGCCAAAATGAGAAAGAAAATTCAGACATCGGGATTAAACCCAGGTCGCCTTCGTGAAAATTCAATATGGAAACCACTTCACAAGCGCAATTTCATCAGCCATCATCGATGTTTACTTTGTACTCATTGCCTAAAATAACCAGCGTCAGGGAGATTAAAAGTTTTATTTTATAGTAGTGGAATAGTAGAATGAGAGCTAGCTAGCCAAATTCTGCTCAAAAAAAAATCACATCGGAATTTGTTACTTGAGTTTAAACATAAACTGTTGGCAGAAATAATCTATTAATTACTGATGAACTTCTTTATGTAATCAACTTTTTATTTCATGTAATTTCATATACAGGCATGTCCATGTAATCTTTTTCTGCACTTCTATATACTTCTGCATCAGACCATTTGTCTACTACGAAAGGCTGGTAACGATACATTATTTCGCGCCAAACGTCACGGGTAAATCTTCACGCATTTCCTTTGGAATAAATTTTCTATTGAATGGAGACAGCTTCAATGAAATTTCAAAATGTATGTTCGAGCTTTAGAAAGTATATTTATCACACTGTACTTATAATATATCGTATGGATAAGTTACACTAAAGCAGTGAATTAGGTAAAATTTTATTTTCCTGTTTACCTTCAAAGTGGACTATCCCGATTAGTTACACAATTTTGAAAAGACTGGAATGTTTCGCCGAAAAACATGTCTCGTCCTGCGACGTACGACGGTCAAGGAATTTAATACCATTTATGTTCAATAACAACATATTTTAGAAAAAAATATATATCAACTTCATTAAACAATCTTTTTAAAAAACTGGTTTTCTTATTTTTGTCTTTTTTGTTCATTTAATATGACATAAGCTTGCATAGGAAAAAAAAAAGCTACGTAATAATTACTATATATTGATTGCTTTAGTCAGACAAGTTTCTAGAAAAGCTATTACTTATAACCATGGTTTAGGATAAGTTTTTCCGTGGTGCAAACCAATAAGTTGTAGTTATCGTATTTCCACTTGTAGTCATGTCGTTTTTCTACTCTGAGATACAGACAAGAGCAATTATAGTAGACGTTTGAGGAAACCTCGGATTAAAACTCTAGTTCGAAACAGAATTGCAACGTAATTGTGATGTAACAATCCAACAATTCCTTCAAATTTCTTTGATCCTTATGGTACTTTCACTCAAACAAACGCTCGGCTGACTCCGTAAATTCCGACCTACTTATCGGAGTTTATGGAGACAGCCGCCATTTTGGAATACCGCTTCAAATTTAGAAATGCGAATATCTAGAGTTTGGATTGATCCATTCTAAAATAAATGAGCCGTCCCATGCGAAAAGGGCCCTTAAGGTAAAAATTGTCAAAATTGACGTTTCAATGGATTATGATAGATTATAGTGTAAAATAACCAAATATAAAGTTTGAATCAAATATTCAGAATAATTACCAAGATACAGGGAATCAAAGGTTAAGAAAATGTTAAAATTACATTGTACCTCGAAAAATTACGTTGAAAAATGACGTTCAAACTGACGCTTTTATATCCCTCTCAGAAATATTTGAAACATGTATCTGATTGAAAAAAAATTACTTTATCACACGAAAATATACATGAAAAATTTATGAATAAATCTCCTGCCTTTATTTTACATGCGATATTTGATATAGTTGTTTTCGTTGAAGTATATCTAAATTATACACTAGTTGTCGAAACCGTTTCATTGTTATTTGTTTAATTTTATAAATAGGAGGTGTTTTGGACTCTGTATTAGACGTAAGTTACATGTACATTTTAAGAGGGACGACATTTTTGCATGTCACATAAATGTCCATTTTGGTCATTTGTAACACACATGATTTTAAAAATCCGATAAAAAAATTCTTTATGTAAGTTTTCTCATGAATAAAACACAGATAATGGTTTTATATCGGTAAATACCCGGTATGCTTTAAAAAAAATAACGTTATACACTCGCGACGTCATGTTACAATGTAGACCTGAATATTGCTCTGATATACGGTTCAGAGAAAAGTAAATATTAAAAAAAAAAACAAAATAAAATATATATGTTTAGATGTTTGACTGACTTGTATTTTATTTATTTGTAGTTTATGAAAAATATTTTGTTTAAAATTTTAAAAAGAATCCGTAAGATAAGACGATAACATTGCTTCTTCCTTGTAATTATAAAGTTTATTGTTTGATAATTTTTCATCATGAGGATACAATTTTTGTTGTTTTATTCATGACCTAGTTGAATTTGTGAAAGAAAGCTTGAAGGGCGGATACAGAAACTTGATCGGCAAGAGGGGGAGGGGGGATCTGCTGTAACACAATCCAGTTAAAATTTTCTGACAAGTTAAAGAATGGAGTTTGAGGAGGTTTTCTGACAAAATAAATGAAGTTTAGGGAAAGGGGGGGGGGCAGTATGTACCTACAATGTATTCATTGTCCTACGCTGGTAAATATTGACACAGGCAAATAAAAAGTGCCGAGACAATCCCTCCCCCCTTTACATGGGTAATGTACGTTTCTTACAATATTGTACATATTGGACCATCTGTCAAAATTGGTCGATTGCCCTCTCCGCCGGCTAAAAATGGCCCGACTCAAAACTCTTTTCAACTGCCGGAAGCATTTTTTTTTTTGCATTTTGGAAAATAGATTTTGAAAATTCAGCATTGATAACAAAATTTTCTGGGGGGAAAAATTCTCACCTACCTACCGCCCCAATTTTTTGTCCTGAGTCGGGAGAGGGCATACAAACATTATTTTAAAGTTGGTCGTATTCCCTGCAATATTGGCGTAAACCGTCACGATATTTGCACCGCCTATTTGCACTGTACCGAATTATAAGCGGGTCAATATTCGTATGTCTTGCAATGAACATGTAATTTCGTAAAAACTGAGGATGAAGATATAATTTCATATTATCATCATATCCTTATACAGTCATTTTAAGTTCAGAATATATTTTGAAGTTCGAAGGGTTTTTTTTTTGTCATATTGATTCATCTTGTAACCCCCCACACCCACCCCCCTCTTTTTTTCGCTAAATTTCGTTTGAAGAAAAAAAATTATAAGCTTAAGCACACATATTCTTCCATTCATTTCGTTTGTTCTCAAATTTTGTGGAGGTATGACCGCTTAGTTTTGGTCTAATAAGATATGTCGTTGATCGGGAAAGAGGGAATGTTGGCAGTGAAATGAGTGGTGCTGCGGGCCGGAAGTAGTAGTGCCGCATTCCTAGGACTCTTCCCGAAATCATATATTACATGTATAAATCCAAAGTAATGAGTATATCAGTTTCCGAGTTTATGAAAGCTTTTAACGATGGACAACAATTTGAACTTTCAAGAAATACATGCGGGGACACAGACGGAAGTGGCCAATAAATTCGTCAGGACCGCTGGACACATACAATTTAGATACTGGTATATAACAGAGTTCTTTGACAACAATTAGCAAATTGAGCGATAAAATGACATGTGTTGAGTAAATTACAAAGTCTGTGAAAAGCTTTGACAAGATAGACATGAAAGAAGTTTAAATTTAATAATTACTTGAATATTTTTAATATAGGGCTTTAAAAAGTGTTGAGGGCAATTTACATTAAATAAAGATTTGTAATTAAAATTGATAAAAATATATGTTTTAAATAATATTCAAACTAAGATTTATTGTAAGAGTCGATTTTGCACGGTGATAGAAGTGTTTACCTCAGATTTAAAAGAAATCAAATTTTCTTCGCTGACACTAATAACTTCTTGTTTCAAGCTCGTAAAATTTTGACATGTTGTACTAGTATTTGTGAAACGCCCCTTAAAACGGGTCTGATAAATTTGTATTCATTGGATATTCTTGTATCTATCTACTGAGTAACCTCTGGTTGTATCGCCGACATTGCTGAGCACTGCCATTTTAGCTCTTTTTTTTTTGTTGTTGTTGAAAAGGGATTAACCCCCTACCGAAATATATCTCTTTCTTTCTTTTGTTGTTTTTTTTTAATTTTTTAAATAATAAATTTTTTAAATAACCATATGCAATATTACAGGGAATTAAATCTGTATTCAATCTTTCAGATTTAATTTCCAGCATTATGTTGTTTGGGTTTTATAAATATTGACCCATTTACCAGGCATGTTGTTTGGGGGGTGTTTCCATACATAATGTTTCACTGGTAATTGAATGATATAGAATGAAGATGTTTACTGAATGGCTAATTGCACCCACCTCTAACCCCACCCCACCCCCACCCCATTTTTTTGTAGCAAACTCAAATCTTCCCATATAATGCATAAAAAAAAATCTGGTCAATTTTTTTTTCGTTTGCAGCATTTACTTTTTTCTCATTTTTTTTCGGCCTAGTCGAAAACTTTTCACAAATGATACTAAATTTTATTCTCAAATTTCAAGCAAACACCACAAGCTAGGCTGCCTCAGTAAACAGTAAAAACCGGTTCTTTACTTGAATGAAACAACAAACACATTGACCTGCAAATGACCGTGACGAAGGCAGATCGTCAATCGCGTTTATACACACATAATAAATGTTGTTTTGAAAAAAAAATCAGATGTTTTCTTCATTAAATTCATTCATTAAAGAATCAACCTTTTCAAACTTCGTCATTTGCTACATGTAGAGCTGAACAAAATTTTAATCGCATATATAAACCTATATGCTGGGAACGGTTTAAGAATTTTTTTTCATTTATTGTTAATTATTTTAATTCGGTTACTATGTATTCGTGTTAAAAAGGATGTGTCATGCAGATATATATATCGATTATGTGCATGTACAATCGCTTTCAATGTATTAAAATTGGATAAAAAAAAACTACACCTAATTATATTAGCAAAATTTAATATTCAATATTAGAAATGTCCATTTATTTGGAACTTAGCTCTAAAAATTCATATTTTCTTTTTTCCCTGATATTTTATTGCCTCTATATGATATACACAAGAATGAAAGTAAGTTGATAGCGCTCAGGTAAAAATTTTGGAAAAATATGTAACATACGCAACTTGCATTTTATGACGTTATCTTTTCCGGCGTTTTTCTCATTATGACGTCAAAATACATAAGGGCCCTTTTCGCATGGGACGGCTCAAATTATATATTAAGCATTTTCAGAAGAGCCTCTATTAACCTTATTAAAATAAAAGAAAAATATAGAAAAACAAAAAAGTTTAAAAATTCGACTTTTTTAAATTCGCATCCGGTAACGACCGGAAGTACTGACGACGCACAAAAAGGTGATTCCCCGCTCTAGAAGACATAACCTATCATCTCTAACAAGTCTCCAGTTCATATCTTAAACCATTTTTGAAAACAAGGGGGGACAAAATTTCATTTTAAAATCAGAAAACTGTCAATAACTTGGCACCGGAAGCGAGTTTTCCAAATTTTCTTTCTGATAAACAAAGTTCATTTGACGACGCATAATTCCTGAAAGTTTCATTTAAAACCACTGAATAGTTTTATAAGAAATCGCCTGCACAAAATTTTGGGGAAAAAATAATAAGAAGAAGAAAAAGAAACAGTAGAATCACTATAAGGTCTTCCGTGAAGACGAAAGACCTTAATAACTAGATGAGATCTCGTTGCGAGCAGCGAGGTCTTCCGTCCGATTTTTGATAAGATGAGATGTGATTTTGACTATCATATTCATTAAAAGATAATGATATTAAGACTTCCCTTATTAGATTTCATTCTTTTGATTTATATAACATCATCTTGAACATCTTTTGTTCAATATTGCTTATCAAAATGTTTTGCCTTTTCGAGATATAAAGCGTCAAAGATTTAGCATTCTGGCCCCTTATGGCCCCCTATTACGTAACATATGAACAAAAGTTTAAAACATATAGTTACAAATCGTAAAGATGAACAATTTTGCATCAGTAATTTCTAACAAATATTGATCGTTCAAGAGTTATCCATGAAAGACTTTTGGCCCCTCTGAGCCCCTCATTTGAGGGACCAGCCCTTTTTCCTTGATATCAAATGAAAAGTCTTGTGATTTTGAAGACTTTTTGTTCAACAACTATTCAGAAGTTTCTTTTCGTTTTCGAGATATGCTGAATTGAAATATTTAGGGGCCAGCCCTTCAAGTCCTTAATGGGGTCGTTTTGCAAAATTGAAAGGGTGCATATTGTTAAGAACATTATTCTGAACATCTTTTGTTCATTATTGCTTACCAAAATATTCCTCGTTTTTGAGCCTCAAAGATTTAGCATTCTGGCCCTTTTTGGCCCCTTATTACGCAACAAATGATCAAAATTTTAAAACATATAGTCGCAAATCGGTAAGATGAACATTTTTGCTTCAGTAATTTATAACAAAATATTGATCGTACAAGAGTTATACATGAAAGAATTTTGGCCCCTCTGATCCCCTAATTTGAGGGATCAGCCCTTTTTTCTTGATATCATATGAAAGGTCTTATCATTTTGCACATCTTTTGTAATATATGTTTTAACAAAATATTTACAGGTAAAACGATATAAAAGAAAACGTGTCAAATTTTGCGAGATGCTTGTGAGCCTATTTTTCGAGCTCATGCGAGCTTCGGCGCCATTTGAGCTGGAGAGATAAAGATGCCTAATTGCACATCTACGATCTTTCCTCTATCTTCACTGAAAATCTTAACTCAATATCTTAAGTCGTTTAGGAAGAGTTTCCAGGACAAACCGACCCTCTGAAAATCAGAAAATCCACCATATCTCTCGACCGGAAGAACATTCAGCGACAAAAGTCCATTTAAAAATCAGGAAATAGTCCATAACATGGAACCAAAAGAGAATTTATCAAATTTTCTTTGTGATGAACAAATTTCATTTAATGACTCAGATTTTCTGAAAGTTTCACTGAGAACCACTGAACAGTTTTCGAGAAAACACCTGCACAAAATTTGGTCAAAATTATAATAAAAAGAAGAAGAAACAGTAGAATCACTATAAGGTCTTCTGTGAAAACAGAAGACCTTAACTAGATGCGATCTCGTTCCGAGGAACGAGTGGGTCTTCCGTCCGATTTTTGATAAGATGAGATACTAATTTGACTGAGATTTTCGTTCATAAATATATAAATAGTCAAAACGTATTTTTGCTTCAGTTTTGTTTAACAAAATTTTGATCATTAAAGAGTTATAAATAAAAGGTATTAGCCCCTCTTATGACACCTAAAACGTAATATTTGATGAAGATTTTAAAATATATATAGTAGCAGATCGTGAAGATGAACATTACTGTTACAGAGTTACAGATGAAAGACTTTTGGCCCCTCTGAGCCCCTAATTTGAGGGGTCAGCCCCTTTCTCTTGATATCTCATGAAAGGTCTTGTAATTTTTAAGACTTTTTGTTCAACAACTATTCAGAAGTTTCGTTTCGTTTTCGAGATAGTAGACTTGATATATTTAGGTCCTTATAGGGGCTGTTTAGGAAAAATTAAAAGGATGCGCATTGTTGAGAACAGCATTCTAAACAACTTTTGTTCAATATTGATTTTCAAAATGTTTCCCCATTTCGAGATATAAAGCGCCAAAGATTAAGCATTTTGGCCCCTTGTGGCCCCTATTCATGTGAGATATGACGTAAAAATCATAATATATAATTGCATTTTGTTAAGATAAATATTTTTGCTTCAGTAATATATACAAAAATATTGCTTGTTTAAGAGTTATCGATTAAAGACTTTTGGCGCCTATCGGCCCCTAATGTGATGACTCTTGATCAGCCCTTTTTTCTTAATATCATGTTAAAGATCTTTTCATTCTGAACAAATATTGTTCAATATGTTTTAACAAAATAATAATACTTTAAAAGATATGATACAAAATGTCTCAAAATTTCACTCATGATTCTTTTCCTAAATTTCGACCCCTACAGAGCTTCCATACTAGGCACTTCCAGAATATATCTAAACTCAGGTGCATAATGGCAACATGTCCTCTATCATCACTGAAAATTTCAGCGCTCTAGCTTAAGTCGTTTTTGAGTTGCATCACAGACAAGGAGGTCCTCTGAATTCTAATAAAAGGGCGATAACTGTCGGCCGCAAGTAAATATCCCTTAACAGACTTGCCGGAATTAACTTCAGATGTCAACGCATCTACCAGGAAAATTTGAATAAAATCGAACGAGCCATCTCCGAGTGAACAGCTATTCAAAATTTTTTTTAGTTTCCGAGATATTTGCAAAAGAAATATTTAGGGACCGGCCCTTCAACTCCTTAAAGGGGACGTTTAGCAAAAATTGAAAGGCTGCATATTGTTAAGAACATTATTTTGTCGAGATACAAAGCTTCAAAGATTTAGCATTCTGGCCCCTAATGGCCCCTAATTACGTTGCATTTTCACTATATAATCAATAGAGCCCCGCCCTAATACCAGATCCTCTGACCCTGGGGTCATGAAATTCACAATTTTGGAAGACGCAGCCATGCTCATCATAACTATGTACATAGTTAGTTTATTTGATACCCAGGAGCAGAGAAAATTTTCAAAGAATTGATGCATTTTTCACTATATTATCAATAGGTCCCGCCCTAACACCAGACCCACTGACCCAGGGGCCATGAAATTCACAATTTTGGAAGAGGCGGTCTTGCTCAACGTAACTATGTACTTAGTTAGTTTATCTAATACCCAGGAGCAGAGAAGAAGATTTTCAAAGAAATGATGTACTTTCACTATATGATCTATATAGCCCCATCCTAGCACCAGAACCCCTGACCCTGGGGCCATGAATTTCACAATTTTGGTAGAGGGTTCAATGCTTATCACAATCATGCCAACAGTTTGACTGCTTGATGTCCAGGATTAAAGAAGAAGATTTTTAAAGATTGCATTAATTTTGGAGGTTTTAGCCCTACCCCTCAGGCCCCAGGGGGGCAGGGACCATGAAATTCACAATTTTTGTTCCCCTTCACCCATAGATGCTATATGCCAAAATTGGTTGAAATTGGTTGAGCTGTTATAGAGAAGAAGCTGAAAATGTTTAATTGTTAACACACGACGGACGACGGACGACTCATCTGAGTGACTCAGGTGACCTAAAAATGACGAATATTAGAGTTTGGATTTATCAATTTTTAAACAAATTATATATTTAGCATTTTGAAAAATGTTTCTATTAACCCTACTAATATCATAGAAAAATATTGAAAAACAAAAAAGTTGAAAAATTCGACTTTTTAAATTCGCTTCCGGTAGCGACCGGAAGTACTTATGACGAAAAAAAGGTAATTTCGAATATCTAGAAGTCATGGTCTATCATCTCTAACCTGTCTCCAGTTCATACCTTTAGCCGTTTCTTAGATCCTTCGAGGACAAAATTTCATTTTAAAATCAGGAAATTGTCCATGACTTGGCACTGGAACCGAATTTACCAAAAAAACGGAATTTAATATGAAATTCATATAGAGACCTTTTATCCCTGAAAATTTCAAAGAAATCTCGTGCACAAAATTTTGTCTAAAAAAAAAGAATAATAGCTAGAAACTCGTTGCCATGGCAACACGAAGGTCTCCCGTCCCTTCTCCGTCATCAGACGTCATAGGAGAATTCATTCCTCACTCATAACACATATTGTGTTACCTTTGTGCAATCCTTTTAACTCCTTCGTATAAAAATAAAATAAAATTTTAAAGTGTGAAAAATATCCAAAATTCAAACAGCAATAAACACCAGACAACACGTTAAAGATAAAATCGTAAATTTAAGCTAAAGAAAAGTGATAAAAAAATTTCAAACATTCTTGAGATTGAAGCCGACTCACCCGCGTGAGAGGCATGACGTTAATCACTATGCTATTGGGGACGCACGCTTTGAAAGAAAAAGTGACTTATTTCTAGAATAAGGATTTATTAATTTTGAAATAAAGTATATATTTAGCATTCAGGTAAGTCTTTCTATTATCCCTACTTAAATCATTAAAAAATATTGAAAAGCAAAAAAAGTTTTTTAAAAAATCGATTCTTGAAATTCGCTTCAAATGGTGACCAGAAGCATCGACGACCCAATAAAAATTAATAAATGAACATTTACAAGTCATCCTCTAAGATCTCTGACATGTCTGACATTCATATCTTTAGCCGTTCTAGGAGGAGTTTGGAAAACAAATATCCATTTTAAAATCAGGAAATTGTCCATAACTTGGAATCGGAAGTAAATTTTCCAAATTTTCTTTGTGATGAACAAGATCGTATTATTGTCCATTGTCTCTGAAATCCACTTTTCGAGATATCGCCTGCACAAATGTGTGGGAATAAAAAAACAATAATAACGAGATAGATTAATTTTAAATCAAATTATTTTTTTTATTTCTCAAATGAAAGTCTCTATTGTCCTTACTAATATCATTTAAAAAAATTAGAAAAACAAAAAGGTTGAAAAAATTGACTTTGATATTGCTTCCGGCGGCGACCGGAAGTAATGATGACGCCAAAAAAAAAAAGAAGCTTTTTCATCTCTGGCATGCCTCTAGTTCATATCTTAAGCCATTCTGGAGGAGTTGCAAAAACAAAAATCCATTTTAAAATCAGGAAATTGGCCATCATTTGGGACCGGAAGGGAATTTTCCAAATTTACTTTGTGATGAACAAAGTTCATATCATTGCTTATTACCTCTGAAAGTTTTACTGAAATTCAACAAATACTGTTTGAGAAATCGCCTGCACAATTTTTTTCGGGGAAGGGGGGGGGGGAGATAATAACTGGAATATGGATAACTTAATTTTTCAACCAAACTATGTATTTAGTTTTCAAATGAAAGTCTCTATTATCCCTACTAATATCATTAAACGAATTGAAAGAACAAAAAAGTTGGAAAAATTGGCTTTTGAAAATTCGCTTCCGGCAGCGACCGGAAGTAATGACGACGCCAAAAAAAAAAAAAAAAAAAAAAAAAAAAACAACGTTGCAGATCTGCAACTCATGCTCTATCATCTTTGACATGTCTCCAGTTCATATCTTTAGCCGTTCTGTTGGAGATGCGAAGACAAAAATCCATTCTAAAATCAGGAAATTTGCCATAACTTGGAACCGGAAAGGAATTTTCCAAATTTTCTTTGTAATGAACAAAGTCAATATCATGGTCCATTACCTCTGAAAGTTTCACTGAAATCCAGTGAATACTGTTTGAGAAATCACCTGCACAATTTGGAGGGGGGGGGGATATTAACTTGAATACGGATAAATTAATTTTAAACCAAACTATATATTTAGTTTTCAAATGAAAGTCTCTATTATCCCTATTAAATTCATTAAACGAATTGAAAGAACAAAAAAGTTGAAAAAATTATCTTTTGAAATTCGCTTCCGGCGGCGAGCGGAAGTAATGACGACGCCAAAAGAAAAAAAAATCTGCAACTCATGCTCTGTCATCTTTGACATGTCTCCAGTTCATATCTTTAGCCAGAACGGCTAAATCCATTTTAAAATCAGGAAATTGGCCATAACATGGAACCGGAAAGGAATTTTCCAAATTTACATCTGAAAGTTTCACTGAAATCCAGTGAATACTCTTTGAGAAATCGCCTGCACAAATTTTAAGGAAAAAAAAAATAACTATAGCAAAGCTCGTTGCAAAGCAACGAGTAGGTCTTCCGTCCGATTACGATGTTGACTGTGATAGATTTACTCCAAAAAAAAAAAAAAAAAGGAAGAACAAGTATATTTGAATAAATATAGGCGATTGAATTATTCAAAATATGTTTAGAAACACATGAAAGTGTGATATCTTTTAATTTCAACCCATTTCCGGTTCTTTTAAATTTACTTCCGGTATGACAAGAAGTGCTCAAAACGACTTAAAACTCTACAATGAGTGTGTACAAATCTTTCCTGAAAGTCTGTATGAAAAATACAACTTCCAGTTTAGAAGTACGATTTCCGGTGAAAATGAAATGACTTGAAACACTGTATATGTCAATTAATGTAATAAACATTTCAAAATGAAAAAATTTAAAATTGCATATTTTTAAACTACTTCCGTTGGACAACGGAAGTGACGCCAGAAAAAAGTAAACACTGGAGACAAATCTACATATCATGATCTATTATCCCAGAAAGTTTCATGACTCTGTCTTTAACTATTTTAGAGGAGAGACCCGGACAAAATTTCAATATAAATAAAGAAAATCGGTAATAACTCGCGTACGGATGTGACATCATCAAAATTAAAAAAAAATGCCTTAAGTTCATATAATTCGCCATCATTGCTGAAAGTTCATGAAAATCAATCCATGCATTTACGAGAAATCGCGTGCACAAAAATCGGTAAGAATAATAATAATAACTAGATGAGATCTCGTTGCGAGCAACGAGAAGGTCTTCCGTCCGATTTTTCGATAAGATGAGATATGACTTTCACTATGACCTTTGTTAAAAGATAATAATATATAGACTTCCCTAATTAGATTTCATTCTTTTGATTTATATAACATTATCAAAGAGCTATAGATGACATGCTTTTGGCCTCTGAGCCCCTAGTTTGAGGGGTCAGCCTTTTTTCTTGATATCAATTGAAAGATCTTGTAATTTTGAAAACGTTTTGTTCAAGAAATATTCAGATTTCCTTTCGTTGTGGAGATATGCTGAATGGAAATATTTAGGGGCCACCCCTCCAAGTCCTTAATGGGGCCGTTTGACAAAAATTGAAAGAGTGCATATTGTTTAGAACATTATTCTGACCATCTTTTGTTCAGTATTGCTTATCCAAATATTCTCCCTTTTCGAGATATAAAGCGTCAAAGATTTAGCATTCTGGCCCCTTGTGACCCCTTATTACGTAACATATGATCAAAATCTTATCATATATTGTTGTAAATCGTTAAGATAAACATCTTTGCTTCAGTAATGTATTAAAAATTATTGATCGTTAAAGAGTTAAAGATAAAACACTTTTGGCCCCTCTGAGCCCCTAATTTGAGGGGTCAGCCCCTTTTTCTTGACATCAAATGAAAGGTCTTGTAATTCTGAAGACTTTTTGTTCAACAACTATTCAGAGATTTCTTTTCGTTGTGGAGATATGCTGAATGGAAATATTTAGGGGCCAACCCTCCAGGTCCTTAATGGTGCCGTTTGACAAAAATTGAAAAGGTGCATATTTTTAGAACATTATTCTGATCATCTTTTGTTCAGTATTGCTTATCCAAATATTCTCCCTTTTCGAGATATAAAGCATCAAAAATTTAGCATTCTGGCCCCTTGTGACCCCTTATTACGTAACATATGATCAGAATCTTATCATATATTATTGTAAATCATTAAGATAAACATCTTTGCTTCAGTAATATATTAAAAATTATTGACCGTTAATGAGTTAAAGAAGAAAGACTTATGGCCCCTCTCAGCCCCTAATTTATGGGGTCAGCCCCTTTTTCTTGATATCAAATGAAAGGTCGTATCATTCTGCACAACTTTTTTTCTATATGTTTTAACAAATTCTTAACATGTATGAAGATATGAAAGAGAAGTTGTAAAATTTTGTGAGATGTTTCTGAGACATTTTTGAGGCCTACCGAGCTTAGGCGCCTTTTGCGCTAGAGAATTTTGGACACTTGCCTGCAATTCCACAAACCTTCCCCTACCTTCACTGAAAATTTTGAATCAATATCTTAAATCGTTTCGGAGGAGTTTCCAGGACAAGCCGACCCTCTGAAAATCAGAAAATCCTAAATATCTCGAGATGGAAAGTGACGTCATCAACGAAAAAAAATTCCAATAAGTTTCAGATCAATACCTATCAGATCTGAAAGTTTCATGAAAATCGGCCGAGAGGTTACCGAAAACTTGCGTGCACAAAATCGGTAAGAATAATAATAATAATAGGGAAAAAGAAACCGAACGAAAACAATAAGGTCTTCCGTTGGAGACGGAAGACCTTAATAACTAGAAACTCATTGCGAGCAATGAGAGGTCTTCCGTCCGATTCTGACAAAAAAGAAAAGAAAATTCAAGCTGAAAAAGTTAAAAAAGAAATTCAGACACTCTGGAGATTTAACTCTGCTCGTCAGCGTGAAAATCCAACGTGCTAACCATTAACCATTCACCTTTTCGCATCACTTCCTGTCACGGTCGGAAGTAACGGCGATACAAGATTTTCTCACGATTCAAATAAACTGATGACTGATTATCAGTCCTGAAAGTTTTAGAGTTCAGTCCTTTATTGTTGCCGAGCAATATTGTGAGAACAAATTCTAATTTTGAGGACAGGTAAACACGCGACCGGAAGTGAATTTATGAAATATATTTAAGGTTACTCTAGACATTTGCACTCTGAATGACATATTCAAAATTTATTTCAACAAATTTATCTTAAAAGGAGGAAATCGTGGACAAAGCGTTTTTCTCGAAAAATAATGGGCGCACTGAGCTGAAATTTTCAGCAATTGATTAATCATCATATTTAAGTGCATCTGGATTTTTTTTTTATTTAAATAAAATATAGACAAAAATAAAGATTTTATTATGATTGAATGTGCACAGGGTACGGTTCTACGGCGCACGATTAAAAAAACCCAGGGTTTTATTAGTAAATACAGGAGTTTTATTTCGAAATAAAAGTATCAAATAGATAAGGTTGTGGTAAAAATTATCCTACTTTTAATCCACTATCTATTATTTCGTCTTTTGTAAAATATCAAGGCATTTGCTTAATTTTTGTTTCTCGAGCATTTGAAATGGGAAAGTGGTAAACGCAACACACGAAAAATGGCGACGTTTGGTGACGTTACGGCGCACCGGAAAGCAGTTCACTTTGATTTAGATGTAGTAATGACACCCTAAGGGACTTTAAATGACTTCAGATGAAAAAAGTATAAAAATATCATTAGATCTTTAGTATACAAGTAAAATGGGAGTGTTTTAAGCGGAAGCTTTTTGATCGGGTCCCCGGGTAGAACAAAATACAGACAAACAGCTACTGGCAATAGCAAAAGACGCTGTCACTGTAGACCGTCGGTATAAGATAGCCTATTTAGTTGAATGATAGTGAGAGTGCTGTCCATAACTTACTAATAAATCTTCAGAAGATCCCATGTGTGTGCGAGATTGGTGCCTCGAATGTTTTTGGAGGAGTGAAGGGAAAATCAAGTACAAGAATCAATGAAATTTTCGAATTTAAGTGGGGTTTATCTAACTTTTATTTAGCAAAGAGCAAAACGTGACGCTGCTTTAGACACTTTGACGTTATCATCCGTGCGCCGTAAGGCGATACCACACGTAACATAAAGTCTCATATTTTGTCTATTTGAAATATGCTATGTATACTGATGAAAAATGTACTAAAAAGTAGTGAAAATTTTAGAACGCAGTGATGATTATTTTTCAATCTAGACAACTTGTCCACAATTTTACCGGTTATTATTTCGATTAGGATCTCTATTATCCCTACTAAAATCATAGAATAATATTTAGGAACAAAAAAGTTGAAAAAAATTGTTTTTTTTTAATTCGCTTCCGGTAGCGACCGGAAGTAATGACGACGCGCGAAAAGGAAATTTCGCATATCTAAAAGAAATGCCCTATACTCTCTAACAAGTCTCCAGTTCATATCTTTTACCATTTTTGATAAAAAGGGGCGACAAAATTTCATTTTAAAATCAGAAAACTGTCCATAACTTGGAACCGGAAGCGAATTGTTCAAAAAATCTTCCAAATGTAACAATGTCATATAACAGCGCAATATCACTGAAAGTTTGACGAAAAACCACTGAATAGTTCTCAAGATATCGTGTGCACAAATTTATCGAAAAAATCTATTTTTAAAACTACATCCGGTGGACATTTTTTAAAACAAATTATATATTACATATTTCGATTAGCATCTCTATTATCCCTACTAAAATCATAGAAAAATGTTGAGAAACTAAAAAAGTTGAAAAAAATTGATTTTTTAATTCGCTCCCGGTAGCGAAGGAAAGTAATGACGACGCACGAAAAGGAAATTCCGCATATCTTAAAGACATGCCATATACACTCTAACAAGTCTCCAGTTCATATTGTTTACCATTTTTTATAAAAAGGGACGACAAAATTTCTTTTTAAAATCAGAAAACTGTCCATAACTTGGAACCGGAAGCAAATTGTTCAAAAAATCTTCCAAATGTAACAATGGCATTTAATAGCGCATTATTACTGAAAGTTTGATGAAAAACCACTGAAAAGTTCTCGAGATATCGCGTGCACAAAATTTGTCTAAAAAATAAGAATAATAACTAGAAACTCATTGCGAGCAATGAGAGGTCTTCCGTCCGATTCTGAAAATAAAAACAAAAAATCACGCTGAAAAAGTGATAAAAGAAATTCAGCGTGAAAATCCAAGAAAGCTAACCATTAACCATTCACTTTTTTGCATCACTTCCTGTCACCACCGGAAGTAACGGCGATACAAGAATTTCTCACGATTCAAATAAACTGATGACTGACTATCAGTCCTGAAAGTTTTAGACTTCAGTCGTTTACTATTGCCGAGCAATATTGAGAGAACAAATTCTAATTTTGAGGACAGGTAAACACTCGACCGGAAGTGAATTTCATAAAAATCTCTGCAAACTTTTTCAATCAAAAAGATGAAAACATACATAAAACTCCTAGAAGACTCTCTATTAACCCTGTAAATCCCAGAGAAAAATATTGAAAAACAAAAAGTTGCAAATTTAACATTTGAATTCACTTCCGTTTGCGACCGGAAGTAAGAACGACGAAAAATAATGGTCGATCACCATATCTACATTTGATGCTCTATCACCTCAGCAAGTTTCATATTCATATCTTTAGCCATTCTCTGATGATACTGTTTACTTTCTTTTGTTCTTTATGTATTCAACTTTTTATTTCATGTAATTCCATATACAGGCATGTCCATGTAATCTTTTTCTGCACTTCTATATACTTCTGCATCAGACCATTTGTCTACTACGAAAGGTTGGTCACGATACATCATTTCGCGCGAAACGTCACGGGTAAATATTCGCGCATTTCCTTTGGAATGTATTTTCTATTGAATGGTGATAGCTTCAATGAAATTTCAAAATGTTCTTATAACCTAAATATCGAGCTTGAGAAAGTATATTTATCATATTGTACTTATTATATATCGTATGGTTAAGTAACACTAAAGCAGTGATTTAGGTAAGATTTTCTACAAGTTTTATTTTCCTGTTTACCCCCAAAGTGGACTATCCCGATTAGTTACACATTCATGAAAAGACTGGAATGTTTCGCCCAAAAACATGTCTCGTCCTGCGACGGTCAAGGAATCTGATACCATTTATGTTCAATAACAACATCTTTTAGAAAAAAAATATTTATATCAACTTCATTAAACAATCTTTAAAAAAAATGGTTTTCTTATTTTGTCTTTTCTGTTCATTTAATATGACACAAGCCTGCATGGGGAAAAACAATGGCCACGTAATAATTACTATATATTAATTCCTTTAATCAGGAAAGTTTCTTGAAAAGCTTTTACTTATAACCATGGTTTAGGATCAGTTTTCCGTGGTGTAAAACAAAAGGTTGTAGTTATCGTATTTCCACTTGTAATCATGTCGTTTTTCTACTTTGAGATACAGACAAGAACAATTATAGTAGACGTTTGAGGAAACCCCGGATTAAAACTCTAGTTCGAAACAGAATTGCAACGTAATTGTGATGTGACAATCCAACAATTCCTTCACATTTCTTTGATGCTTATGGTACTTTCATTCAAACAAACGCTCGGCTGACTCCGTAAATTCTGACCTACTTATCGGAGTTTACGGAGACAGCCACCATTTTGGACCCGCTTCAAATTTAGAAATGCGAATATCTAGAGTTTGGATTGATCAATTCTAAAATAAATTATATATTAAGCATTTTCAGAAAAGCCTCTATTAACCTTATTAAAACATAAGAAAAATATAGAAAAACAAAAAAGTTTAAAAATTCGACTTTTTTAAATTCGCATCCGGTAACGACCGGAAGTACTGACGACGCACAAAAAGGTAATTCCCCTCATCTAGAAGACATAACCTATCATCTCTAACAAGTCTCCAGTTCATATCTTAAACCATTTTTGAAGAAAAGGGGGGACAAAATCTCATTTTAAAATCAGAAAACTGTCAATAACTTGGCACCGGAAGCGAGTTTTCCAAATTTTCCTTCTGATGAACAAAGTCCATTTGACGACGCATAATTCCTGAAAGTTTCATTTAAAACCACTGAATAGTTTTTGAGAAATCGGCTGCACAAAATTTTGGGGAAAAAAATAATAATAATAATAAGAAACAGTAGAATCACTATAAGGTCTTCCGTGAAGACGGAAGACCTTAATAATAAGAAGAAACAGTAGAATCACTATAAGGTCTTCCGTGAAGACGGAAGACCTTAATAAGAAACAGTAGAATCACTATAAGGTCTTCCGTGAAGACGGAAGACCTTAACTAGAGCAAAGCTCGTTGCAAAGCAACGAGTAGGTCTTCCTTCCGATTTTCAGAAGCACTGCTTGTAAGATGGATAAATGAAAGTAAAGTATTCGTTAAAAAGAAGGCCTCCAGACCAAAAATTATGTCGATCTGTATTTAGTTTTTTATGATTTTTATGCTGATTTTCTTTAAATAAAGCAACTACTTCCGGTATGACCGGAAGTGACCCCAATCGACAGAAAATTGGGTCAAAAGTCTTGGTTGAATTCAATCATTTGCTTTTATGTTGATATCTGCAGAAATACGTCATTTATAGTTACTTCCGGTTTAGCCGGAAGTTGAAAAAAGAGACGATACTCGACAGGAAATACAATCAGACGTCCTCTGTGACATGCATAATTCAATTCAATACAGTGCTGCTATCCTACAAGTTGACAATCCTATCCTATCCTATCATGAATCCTGCATCCACAATCCTATCCTGTGATTTCAGTCTAATCCTATCTTATCCTATCCTGCTGCTCTCACTTTTTTTTAATATTAAAGAGTTAATTTGACAAAACGAAAAAAAAATATAAAATGACCAAATAAAAATCAGTTACAGTTATGTTATTAATTTAAATGTTATAAATTTTCATGGAGAAAAAATAATTGAGATCGACATCCATTAATTTCCGACACCTCTCACGGATTAATTTGCAAGTAACCAGTTAAAATGTAAACAAAAGGATTGTAATAAAACGTAGGCAAGTATTGATCTAGCGAACATGTGAAGAAATTGGAACTTCAGAAAAATTGAAGAAAAAAATATAATTAAACTTTATTTGTGTTTAATTTTACATACTAACAATGATCGGGAGACGTCAAGGTATTTGTGATTTCTTTTCTAATTTGTTTTCTATGAAAAGTAAATGGAGTAAAAATTAGAGAGAGAAAAAGGGGGAAACAATAAAGATTGCAGATACTTTTCTAATGTTATGACAAAGTAGACAAAAGGAAGAAAATTTAAACTCTTTATAAGAATCAGACCACGAATACCAAATCTTTCATGCGGGGTAGGTACACTAAATTATAACCGTACCCATTGAAGAAACAATTTCCCTATCATGTCTACACATACTAAATAATGAAAAAAGTAGAATTTGTTTGATGTTTTAACAAGTGTATGTTTCATCTGTTCATATAAAATTTATGCAAAACTTTACTTTTCCCTTAACTGGGCATCATGAAAATAACATATAGATCTAACTGCACCTACTGAGTATATCAACTGTATATTAGATTTTACTTTTGACGTAAATCTAAATAAGAACTTCAAGATATGACAAGACCATAAACCGAGAACAGACAAGTCAAAATTTAGATCTAGAATATGTTGACTTTCATTTATTAAATAAGTTAAATTGTCTTATTATATTCAATTTTAAATGTATGATAAAAATTTGTTTTATATTTGTTATTAAAGTTATTCTTGTTTGAAATGTTCAGTTCATCATTTGTTTGTATGTGAATATTTTACAAACATGCAACATTTTCATCATGTTTGCTAAATAAAAATCAAGATATTCAAAATGTTAAAATTTCTTATTTCGCTTCAGTTTGTTCTCAATTTATGGTCAGTTCAGTGCCGTACAAGTGTATCTTAATTAAAAAAAAAAAATATTTATGTGTGAGAATTTAATCAATTTATGTTTAACAGAAAACATTTTCCTAAATCTTCATAGTCAGACAGGGTGACAGCAATAATTTTTGTAGTCAGCTCACACATATTCCTTAGATCTTATAAAACATGCATAAGAGTCCACAGTTGTTACAGTATTTGTAACCCAAATTTAAGTAAATCTTGTTTTTGACCTTGACATTTGATCTTGAATGTTATTCAGTGTCTAAATGAGGAATAAAAATAATTAAACAAGTTCACAATATTTATTCAGGGTAATTCCTGTTTTCAGTGAATATAAATATAATTATATATATTGGACCAAATACATATTATCTACAATTTATATTTACAATGTATAACAATTGAATGTTCATTATCAAGAGACAAATTCATTAAAAGTGTTCATGTAAAGTATACATGTATTTCAATGCCAAGCTCAAAGATACATGTACATCTAGTTTGTTTAAATTGAAGTTTATCAATGTCTTATTACAATTGTATAATGTTTTACATACATATTATTTGGTCTACTTGTCCGTTGCTCAAATTGAATTTCAAATGTCAAAGTAGTTGTCAGAGAGATGGTCATAAAGTAACCATAAGTTTCACAAATGTCGTCAATGCACAGAAAACAAATACATCACACACTGATCTCCTTAATAAAGAACACCTTCATTTCAGACTCTAGAGGGCTCTTGGACACTGGTTTGAAAATCTCTCATTATTTATTCCAGCAGCAGATGAGATGAAGTGCAATTTCTACAGCTGCAAATTTGCAGGATTGTCCTGAAGAAAAAAACACACACCATTATATGCATGTAGATTGTAAATTTTGTCATATACATTATACATTAAAACTGTATTTGATTGTGATTATCTTTCTCATTTCAAGTACAATTGTCTTTAATTAATTTCACCTTTTTCTCTCCCAGAGTAATGCATTAATTTTAAAGAAATCAAGCAAAATCAAATCTTATACTGCAACTTCATAGTCGTAACTCATATCTTAATTAAACAATCATAACTTACATAATTTACTTGTAGATTATAATTCATTTCATCTCATCGACTTGCTAACTAGTATGAGTACATGTTTGGATGTTTTTTTCCTCTCTATTTTCTGCTTGTATTAATCTATTAAATATGTTGTTTGTTAATTTCTTTTCATTTTTGCTCAAAATTTGAATATAAAAAAAAGAAAACACATACAACATGACCATGATGACCAGAACAATTATATTTTAATTTCAGTTTTACTGTCAACATTTTAAAAAGAAGAAAATCACTTATTCATAAAATCTGCAGACACTTCATCTCAACTTAGATAATGATTTATATGTATTTTAATGATACACACATAAACACACAAAGAAAAATAATCTAATCATACCTACTTCTAAATGTAAAATCCTTTATATTGTGATGACTGATGAGGGCAGGCAAAACTGGGTACCATTCTCTAGAATGAAGAAGAATAATAAATGATTAATTTATGTTACATGTTTTATGTTCAACTCACAATAGGTCATACATACAATGTACATGCAAGTGCTGAGTGAGCTTATTATACACAGTCAGGTCCAGTACAATCAGTACATTTAGCTACGTAGCTAAAATTACTTACCGTAGCTTTATTTACCTACCTCAGGTAGCTTTATTTAGCTATTTCAAGGCAACTTTTCACAATTTTGCTTTTTATTTTAAAAAGACAAAAAGTCGCAAGAAAATATCAACTAATATTTATTCTAGGTATCATTTAAAAAGCAATCTAAAGCAGAGATAGTTTTAACATTGCTGCGTTTTATCACTTTAAGGAAAATATGTATTCCCATTGTTTGAGTAACTGTACACTCCTTGTGCACAATGAGGCTGGATAAGTATGATTACTTCACATTGTGCTCATGTTAACCAAAACTGGTTTTCTTTGTTATTACACTCAAGAAGTAACTGTTAGGTCACAAATTAACTGTTGTATATAGCCCCAAAACTTTTAGAACTTTGATTGCAATTGTGCAAAAAAAGACACATCTCCAAGAGTGATTTTTTCAGGAATTGTTTTCAGATGAGTTCAAAGTTTAAAATTATCACTGCATCAAAGTGCAATTTTCTGCACTTTCTGGGAAAAATTCTTATTTAAGAAATAAGTTTGATTTAGTAGCTAAATAAAGCTACTTCAGGTAGGTAAATAAAGCTATGTAGGTAATTCAAGCTACATAGCTAAATCTAGTGATTGTACCAGACCTGACAGTAGCATAAGAAATGATCATGATGATTCTGCATTAATTATTCTAAATTGCAATCAGATAAGAAAAAATATTTTTTAACCACAGTAGGGAAATGATTTTATAGCAATAACAAACTGAAAAAAGGTGTAATACATCTGATCATGTGACAAAGTATTTAACCCCCCTACCCGTCCCCTTTCTACACAACCTCTTTTTTCCGCATCCGATTTCTGTGTATATTACAATAGAATAAAATTTTAATAGTTCAAGTCATTAAAACATTGCCTAAAGGGAGAGATATGTATAAACATGCACACATTTACAGTGTGTAGTATACTTACATGGTCTTGCACCAAACAACTGCGATTATGATCTGTTATAGTCCGCCGCTGACGGTTCAAGTGGAATTATCCAGACAAACAGAGCACGTTTAACAGAGAAACATGTTATTTGAACTGTAACACGGGTAGGAATCGAGTTAATCATCCAAACATGCTGAAGAAATACGATCTTTTGATGTCCGATCTCTGCTTTGTTTACATGCGAAACTTCTTCCGGTGATCGTTCACGGTTAGATCGTACGCCATATTACTCGAAAGTAATTGAATAAATATGTGTTAAGAAAAAAAAATGTTTATTTTCTTTTGTGATTTTATAAATATTTCTTTTGTAAACGTTCTATGTCCTTTTGCGTTTCTGTAATTTATTTTGAAATATGAATTAACATTTACTCCAATCTGAAGGCTGTAGGATACAGGATAGGATAGGGTTGGATTAACTACTATATCTTTCTATCGTGAATCCTCAATCCTGAATCCTATCCAATCCCATCCCATGTCAACTTGTGGGATAGCAGCACTGTACCAATATCTGTGAAAATAAGCTTTTTTTCTACTACTTCCTGTTTGGCCGGAAGTGACGTCATTCGACGCATTTTGATGATCTCGCAAGCTGCTACTTGTCATGTTGAACAACTTTGCTTCTTTGAAGTATTACAAATTCTAAATACTTTTTGAGATATCAGGAAAAATATTTTGACCCCTTTAGATTCCTTATTTTAGGGGCCAGCCCTTTTTTCGAGATATCATTTAAAAGATCTTATAACTCTGCACAAATTTTGTAATATATGTTTTAACAAAATATTTCTAAGTAAAAAGATATCGTACAGAAAGTGTTCGAAATTTTGAAACTTTCGATACGACTTTTTTCAGGCCATAGCGAGCGTGGACGTGTGGCACTTCCGGTGAAAGTTAACTACGTATTACAGATCTACATATATTGCTCTGTCTTCCCTAAAAGTTTCACGTTCCTATGATTAGTGCTTTCTTAGAAAACCTGCGGACAAACTGACCCTCCAAAAATCACTAAATCGCAAAAATCTTCGGACCGGAAGTGACGTCATCAAAATAAAAAAATATGTATCACGATTTTTTAATGTTCTATCAGCCCTGAAAGTTTCATAAAAATGGAGCGAACCGTTTTCGAGAAATTGCGTGCACAAAATCGGTAAGAAAAAAAATAATAAGAAAAACAGTGGAAAAGAAACCGAAGAATAACAAGAAGGTCTTCCGCTGAAGACGGAAGACCTTAATAAAGTTGAAAAGAAACAACAGAATAATAAGAAGGTCTTCCGTTGAGATGGAAGACCTTAATAAGAAACAGTAGAATCACTATAAGGTCTTCCGTGAAGACGGAAGACCTTAATAATAAGAAACAATAGAATCACTATAATAAGGTCTTCCGTGAAGATGGAAGACCTTAGTAATAGAAAACAGAAGGAAAACAATAAGGTCTTTCGAAGGAAGTCGAAAGACCTTAATAATCATAATAAGAAATAATAGAATCACTATAAGGTCTTCCTTGGAGACGAAAGACCTTAATAAGAAACAATAGAATCACTATAAGGTCTTCCGTGGAGAAGGAAGACTTTAATAAGAAATAGTAGAATCACTATAAGGTCTTCCGTGAAGACAGAAGACCTTAATAAGAAGAAGAAGAAGAAACAGAGTAAAAACAATTTGTTCCCAAACTTCGTTTGGGGAACATAATAATGAAGTTATAAATGATATCTAAATCTTACCTACAAGTATGAATGCACGGGAAGCAAGTTCGGGGAAAGGGGGGGGGGCAAAATCGGTTAGGAGGGAAACAACCAACTAAACATGCCTTGAAAAGAACTATGGGACAAAATCATAAAGTAGCAATATCGAAGGGGGTAGGGTTACTGTTCCTACTGGTCTGATATAGTCCGAAGGATTATTCCATCTCTCAATACAGTGCTTGCTTAAAAATCCTTCGGTTTTTTTTTTTGCCAAAAGACATCCTGTAGCCATGTTCACAGGTATTTAGTGTATTATATTTGGAAAGCAGCATTCGTTACATCAAATACATAGCTATATGTCTTTATATATCATTTATTTATTGATAATCCAGAAATGCACAAAATTGATTTAAGCTAACTTGCTCGAAAATAAATTATCATCAAATATTGTACACGCTGAAGATATACCGTAAAATCACTTTTTTTCGTGGGGGTTTAATTTTCGTTGTTTTTGAGGCGTGGAAAGAACCACGAATTCATGTCTTTCACGATATGTAAAATTTCATATACATAACTACTCAACACTTCCGAAACCACGAAATCAAATCACCCCCAACCAATACTTTTTTTTCTCAAACCTCGAAAATTTGACCTCACGAAAAAATGTGATTTCCTAGTTATACATTTACACTAACTGGAAGAATTAAGGACACGATACTCTGTTGAAAATAATTCTTTGACTTTATGTTGCATTATATTCTTCTTTACATGTAAGTAGCAAGTCAGATGATGAATCCCCTAAGTGTAACTGAACAAAGTCTCAAAGAAAATTATCAAATGTTATTACTCTTTTTATAAAGATGACTTCATTGCTTGTCCAACTTTAGACTGAGTACTGCGTCCTAGCACTTTTGAAATAAAGCATCCAGCTTCCACAGTTTTCTGCAAATCTACACCCTGATAAAAAAATATTGAAAGTCAATTAAAAATAAGGAAACTGCATTGGAACAAGAGGTTCATATGAGTATTATAAGTTTCTCTTGGTATGTCAACTCTGCTCTACCCAGAACTAGACATTAAGTACAGGTCCATGTAAAAATCATGCAAAAGGTGATATATGAGGTTTCTCGGAATTTGATGATTTTCTATACATATTTTTCTCTTGCAGTATATACAATGTAGCATGTGTGCAAAATGAAAAAAAAAAATTGTTCATGGTTACCATGGATATATTGGTAAAGAACTTTGCCTTGCAACCTCCCAATTATCAGCTTGGATGGATGAACTAACAAATCTCTTACTATTCAGGCTCAGATCAAATCTTAATTCTGAAAGAATTTCTTTTTTATTGCTTTTACTGTTAAAGTTGAACACGACTCGTAAATAGGCATCCGCACTGAGGTATTCGCATTCTTTACACCTGAATGCTTTCTTGTCACGGGTACTTGCGTGGAATGGAGAACACGATTCGTAAAAGGAATTTGTCCGTCATAGTTTTTTATTCAATCGTTATATCTGAGGGCCCTTATACATAGCATTGTCACCTGTGTAGACAGACGTATGCTACATAGCTGTTGTAAAACACTCGGTAGCGACAAAAATAACTGTTTATTTCTTTCACGACAGAAAATAGCTACAGTACTGTAGCGTTTTGGTTTTATATTTTTTTTTGCCTTTGACCATAACGCTACAGATCCTGTAAAGTAAATAGAGTTCAATTTACGGCGCAAGATTTTCTGCGCACTTTAGGGGTGTATTTCGCCACTTTCCAAGCATTGGTCAATCAACGACCTTTCATCCCCTAATTCTAGACATATTCCTTACCCAACCTGTATATTTTATCCATCTCCTAACCTCTACAGACCAACAAACTCGTTATGCCATCCGACAACAAATCACACAAGCGAGGTTATTGGTCAGTAGAGACGACTATAAAGGGTTAGGAGCTGGATAAAATATACAGGTTGGTTATAGAATATGTCTAGAGTTTGGGGATGAAAGGTCTTTTATTGGCCAATGCTGGAAAAGGCGAAATACATCCCTAAAGTGCGCAGAAAATCGCACTTAGTTTACATTATGGGATCTGTAGCGTTATGGTCAAAGACTAAAATATATAACCATAAAGCTACAGTTCTGCAGCTAGGCAGAAAAGAAAGAAAACTTACAACTATTGCACAGGTCAGTGCAGTATACAAACAACCGCAAATACACGTCAACTGCTTTAAAATGCAAACAAAGGTAATGTAAGATAACGAACACGAACATGCGTCGTCCATTCCACGCCGGGACCCGTGAAAATAAAGCAGTTAAATGTAACGAATGTGAAGGGTATACCCCAGTGCAGATATCGAAGATAGTGAAATCTAATATAACGTATGCGTTACAACGCGAAATGTAATAACAACGCGAAATGTAATAAACTGGGATTATTACATTTTGCGTTATTACATTTTGCGTCGAGATCAACGCAAAATGTAATAACGCAAAATGTAATAATACATTTTTTGGATGATTACATTTTGCGTTATTACATTTTGCGTCGATATCAACGCAAAATGTAATACCGCAAAATGTTATAATACAATTTTTGGATTATTACATTTTGCGTTATTACATTTCGCGTTAATCTCGACGCAAAATGTAATAGCAGAATCTTTAGGATTATTACATTTTGCGTCGACATTAAGCAACATTGTTGGATTACCGTTAAGGTATTTTTCTAGTAAAATATCCAAATGTAGAACAGAATGTGTCAGACTTCGTGGTATTTTTAATTTAAGCTCTCTGAGAGATATCAAGTCGACATATGAATGGAAGTAACTATTGTTAATTGATAATTCGTCGTTGATATGATAGCAGGGATTTATCAGCCTATTTTGGGAAACGCCATTTTTGGGGAATTGGGAAAAATTATCGGCTTTTTTATGAAATTGGGAAAAATTTTAAAATATCGCTTAAATCATGTATTCAGGTGTAATTTATTTAACATTTTAGCAGGAACTCTAATTTGGGAAACCAAACAGACAATTAAATCCTAACTGATCCAACTTCATCAAACAAGATCAATTATGAATAATAGACTAATAAAAGTAAAATTGACTTCAATGAGTATAAAGTATTTACCTATACAACTTAGGGTAGTACATGTGTGTATGAGATTCCAACTTAGGTCATTATAGAATATGTTTCTGGAGATTATAAACCTCCTGCAAAAAATTGTACTAAGTACACATTTTCTCAAAGTCCTCTTTTAATATGTATTAAAACATTGAAAATATATTTTTCTATCTGAAATAATGCCTACAGTCCTTACCATTCACTCGTAGATCAATTGAGTAGGTGGAAATAACTTAATAAATCTATTCAATTACACAATATCACCTTTTTCAGAAAAACAGAGGAAATTCGGATTAAAAGTTGGCGATGTTTTTACAGTGTTTTTAAACATGTGTTATGACTGTAGCTTTGCTAAATGAGTTATATAGATGAAAATTACAGACAATCTGACAATTTTACTCTTTGTTTTTTCAAAGATAACGAAGTGTTAAAGTATTGTCATCAATTGGGAAAAAATACTGCCAAATTGGGAAAAACTGAACTCATTTTCAATTGGGAATGGGGCCGAATTTCGGCCCCTGAGAAGGTGCTGATAAATCCCTGATATCTAAATGTCGAGCTGAAAGCCACAGCAAGTTTTTTCTTCATCTGATATATAAGATTTTTAATAAATCCTGTTGCACTACTTTTTCCATTATTTCTCGATCATGACAGGGAGCATACGGCGGGTGTGACCGGTCAGTAGGAGATGCTCACTCCTCCATAGCACCTGATCCCACCTCTGATATTTTGGAGGTCCGTGATTGCTCTGCTCCAAATTTGTATTTCTTTAAGGACTTTTGAGCTTGAAAACTGTTCGTTATCTCCATATATTTCATCATTGCAAAAACAGGTCTGTCAATAACGAAACACAATGGATAAGGGGGGGGGGGGGGGGTATGCAGTATTCAAGACATAACCGAAAGCATAACCTAAATATTGATTGATTCATGGAATGAACATATAACACTTAAAAGACATCTTCATTGCCATAACAAATATAAATTTGTATTCTTTTTTTCTATCTTCAAGGTAATTTATTTAAATCTTATTTTCCTAACTCTATCTTGGTTTGATATTTCTGCATTGGAAAGAATATTCCAAGGAACACTAAGTCAATAATAAACTCTGAAAGAGAGAATCTTGGGAATGATACTTCCTTTCATAGAGAAGCCCTAGCACTTATACATGTTTGCATGTAGTTACATATTTTTTCCAAATTCGCTATGTTAATTATTTCAGTACATTACGCTCCTATCGGGCAAACAATGTCTACTTTTGTAATTGCAACATAGAAAAGGAAATACAATTATAACATTGTTCAGGAAATTAAAGTAATATTTGTTTTTTTTTTTTTTCATTTGAAGGTAACTAAATGTATAAAAAGCAATGTTTCAATACTTTAAGCATAGGCTAGTTTAGCTCTGTGGTTGTTATAATGCACTAATACACGTATATTCCGCATTTTCTTTTCTACCTACATGCATGTTACACAAGGTGTTTAAAATACATTTATGTGACACTTAACACACTTCTGATTCGCTAGTCTTTTTATAATACATGAAAACTAGAATGTTCCAAAGAATGCATGTGTCGCCGGCCTTGTAGCTTCATTAATATATTAAAGACGTAAATAAATCTAGGACTGGTCATCAATTTATTTGCTACTACACCTGTATCAATATAATTTATGCATTCGTCTGCAAAGAAAAAGAGAGGTCAACGAATAGAAGAAGACAAAGATGGAAATTAACAATCAAAGACAAAATTTTGGTCCCAAGCTCTCAAACGAGTTATGAAATTGAAACTATTAGAAATAATTAATAATCATTTTTAATTTATGCGTTAGTAAATTTGAGGCCTATCAACCGATATAAGGCAATGTCTCTATTTGAATGAAAAAAGTCCTCGAACAGAACGTAAATCATACAATTAATACGTGTTTCCAACAATGCTCAAAAAAAGATTTCAGTTTGTTTTTAATGCATTTATCAGATTTCACGATCCATTGTGGATTATCAATCTCGATATATTTTCATTGTGTAGCAGTTTGTTGGTAATTTTATATCATACACTTTTCATGAAGTGTCATGAGTTCATAAACATGTCAAGGTCAATCAGTCGGTTAAGCTGAATTTTTCAGGGTGTTTTATGATAAACAGCTTACATGCTATATAGGCCTAGCATAAACTTTCATGTACCTCTTTTCGAAAAAAGTGTTGTAAATCAGCACTATGAAAAATTTTGAAAAAGTAGGTTAAAGTTCAAGTCAAATGGTCACGATGTTGAATAGGAATTTTTTATGTAGCGATGCTTTTTTCTGCCGAAGATCCGGGGGTATGTAGTTTTTGCCCTGTCCGTACGTCTGTTTGTCTGTTTATCCGCAAAAACTTTAACCTTGTCCATAACTTTTGAGTTGGTGGGGCTATGGTGTATTCCTTGTGAGAAGACATTCCTTTGGGTACCAACAATTTTAACCCTGACCTTGGATTTTAAGTTGCATTAGAGAAATTTCAACCCTCGCCATAAGCTGCCATACGGTGGCATCAGTGTTTCACAAATACATCTTGTTTTTTTTTTTTTTTTTTTTTTTTTTTTTTTTTTTTTTTAATTACCTTTTACATATTTTAAGTTGAAATATGGTGAGTATTTTACTAAAAAAGTTTTCGTAGTTACAGCGAATTGTTCTTTATATTGTAAAGCTGTCCAAAAAAAAATCTGACAAAAGGTTAGAACTTACAATGTATATTTATTTTAAACATTCAAGTAATTCTTTCTGAGAACTGTATCTAATCACATGCATACATAGCCTGACAAATCTCTGCAAAAAATATTCATGTAAAGATTCGGTGTATAGTTGAAATGAAGCAAGAAAATACAGACAGTTATGTTAAAATTGTTTCTTTTTTTACATGTTTATTAAAAAACCCCACATCTTTCTGTGCATTGAAATCATTAAAAGACATAGAAGATAAAAAATTAAGACAAATTATATTTTTATTCACAATAATGTTACCCTCACACTTCTTTTCATTGATACGATGACCTAAATATGTTTGTTAACATCGATGACTTGATGCTGGAACTTTTCCCTAATATATTTTTTAATTCAGCAGCCAATCCACTTGATCTGCCGGCTAATCGTATTAACCTTCTAACACTTACCGGGCTGGGCACTTGCTCCATAACTTGCCCGGATATATATATGCTCGGACAAGGAATGGCTTTAATTACCTCGTCGAAAATTGGATCTAGCTCGGAAATAATATACCTTGAAAGAGGGTCATCTTTCACGCAGACACTAAAAATCTTGCGTAAAACAATGGGAGGCAGATCTTTTAAAGACAGAGGCTCTTTTTCTTCAATTGGCATCTCATTTAAATCATACATAATCGTGTCGTCATCCGATTCAATTTCCTCAATTACATTTTCAACATCGTTGATGTTATATCCATCAGCAAAAAGCATTGGCACAATAGCTGGATCAACTGTTAAACTAACATAATGCTCCCCAGCGTTCTCTGGAAAGTATCCAAGAAAAAGAATGGGATGACTTTCGTTGTATATGTTAGTTGAAGATATGATTCTGTTAAATTCTTGACCTTGTGTAGAAATCACTCCAAACTGCACATTGTATATCTGTGATATAGCTGTAAAGGTAAGATGGTCCCCATAAGTACCTTCTTCTTTCATACTAGAAAGATACTCTTCAATAGACATTTCAAATGTATCTATAAATTCTTTGAAAAGACAAATATTTTGTTTAATATAATCAACCCCCTCTCGTCGAAGACTGAGAGCAGTGCTATGAATGCCTATAGTTTTAAGTTGGTCGCTTATAGCCTCAAACTGACAGTTACCATCTCCTTTGGGGTCATAGGAAACATGAATATCATCAGATAGAGGGAGTTCTTGAACTCGATCTGAATGATTCTTTATAACAAAAAACTTTTCTCGATGCGATCGTTTAGCTATACTCTGTAAACGATTGTGAAAATTTTGAATTTCTCTGGGACTTTTTGCGAGGTAATACTTGTTCCTATGTAAGATTTTCTGCTTCTTTTCTAAGACTTTTTGTCGATTTGTTCTTTGTTTTTCTTTTTCAATTTCGAGGGTCTGGCTTGTTATATTTTCAACTGAAATCCACTCTTTACAAAACCTCTGTTTAGGGGATTTGAACAACACTTTGTACAGTGAATGGGGCTTTCTAGCAATAATAATTCCAGGTAATACATGCCTACGAGTAGGAACCCTTTGCCCCTTTGTGGGAAACTTTATCCAAACCCTCTCCCCCACTGAATAAGAGGACACGGGGTGTTTGAGCAAAGATCTCCTGATAATCCTATTTCTGCATCTTTTTGATGCCTTTGCTGCCTTCCCCCTAACATTTTTCGGTACACCTGAGCCATCATGAGCTCTGTTAAAATAAACTGCAAAAGGAGTTGCATATCCCAGTACTTCTTTAGGACAAGTATTCATGGAATGAGATATTTCTGGAAGTTTCTCAATCCAGTTGAAACCCTTAGATTTTGAAGTATTTATCAGGTATCTGAATTTTGACCTAACTTCTCTATTTAATCGTTCACATTTTCCCTGTGACTGAGGATGATAGGCTCTACTATTTATGATGTGTACTCCATGCTTTTTAAGATACTTTTTCAGTTCACCTTTGAATTCAGTGCCCCTGTCACATTGAACGATTTTTGGGAATCCATGCTCGATAAAAATCTTCTTTAATTCTTTGGTGACGGATTGACTTGATTTTATCTGTAGTGGACGTAAAAATACAAATCTCGAGAATACGTCAACTACAGATAATACATACCTGTAAGTATGTCCGTCTAAGCTTACCCTTTCCTTTCTCATATCAATGAGATCAATCTGTATGCGCTCAAAAACGGACTTTGATGTAACTGGCTTCATCTTTGCTTTGTTTGTGAAGCGGGCATGGAGGCGTTGATGAATCTTGCTTTTTCCCAAAATGTTGAGGATTCTTCTCTCTCCGGTCCCAGCATATTTCTTACGTAGTGTATGACTAATAGATCTAGCGCCTGTACCTTGAGCTCTCTTGAATTCTTTTAAAACTTCTTCTTGCAAGGTGTTTTGTTTCAGAACTTCTTTTCCATTACGATAAAGCTTCTCCACACCGTCTTCAACACTGATTGAAAAACTGTTCTTATTTCGCCAGAATTTTATGACAGCATTCTTTTGTAATCTTGTTCTATCTTTCACTGGGATTTTGAATTCGTCTTTCGTTAGAAGAAATAAAGTCTCATACGTTTCCTTGTCCATTGGCTGTGGTTGATTTTTTTCCGTCCATTTACGATAAACGGCTTAAAGAAAAGATAAATATGTTCAACCTTTTCACGTTAGCGTATATAATTTAAACTTGGAATTCTTAAGAATATTTGACAATTATTTTCCTTGATATTAATACATTTTGCTTCTTAATTTTCGGATTTTTTTTCCTTGTTAAAATTAATCTGAGAGGAAAAATAAAGAAACAAAGAAAAAAATGACTATATACTAACATAAAGATTATAACTAATCATAGTTTGTAATTTTTAACTAACCTTGTTTGACGTTACCTTACAAAACTGCTTTGAAACCCTTTACACTATTTGAATCGTTCGTTCTGTAAACTTCCGGTGTATAAAAAAATAAGAAGAGAACCCGTGCTTCAAAAATTCGAAACTTAATCGGAAGTATGTACATGAGTATTTTCTTTTCTCTTGTGCATATCAATATAAAACAAGAATATTCACAATGTACACACGCTTTTCACGGCGAAATAAACATCATTATTTCATTGTATTATACCTCTATTGATTTTTTCCCTATATAACATTAGATCGTTAGATATTACTAATTCCCTAGAAGTCATTAAGAATGGACTAATCCCTGAGTGTTAGTCAAGTGAGCTAATCCCTGCTTCGAAAGCTAATTCCCGGTTATCCATAATTTACTTTTACATTGCTTTGCCTCGGGAAATAGTCCTGGCCTTGGGGAACTGGAATCTTGCTAACTCCCTCAATGATATACTTAAACTGTATATTAAATACACAAGAATGTTGTACAATCATGTATTTTTTGTCTGTACATGTATTTTATGTTTGTTTTTATGTTGACGAATGAAATGGTAAAAATTATTTTCCAAACTAATGGTTAAACATGATTTGAATATCACTTCATGAAGAAGAATATTTGTTTTAAATATATTATTTTCATTTTCGGGTATATGTTCGTTTTGTTAATTTTTTTAAAGAATGAAAAGCTTGAAAAATTGTTAAGTAGTAGGAAAATTAGATCCCTTGCCTTGAATGGCCAATCGGCAATCCTCGGCTGACTCCGCTACGCTCGAACCTCTAATGTGATAGGTGGAGGAATAAGCATCAGGTTGATACATTTCTCCGCCGGAAACTGCCTTGTCACTCATTTCATATTTTGCTTTGCATAAAGTTCTTCGAAAAGGTTTCTTAATTTGTCTAATTCTTCATTGTAAATAGATTTTGATTACAACCTTATGTAACTAGGCTTTGAAAGCAAAAACAAACTGTTGGGCGTTCCACAAAACAACTGAGATTTCAAATGTATAACATTTAAAAGAAATTAAAATAAGATCACATGACTGAATCAGCAAGATGGTAGAACACCTTTGACGTCCGTGATCAGTGTGCGAGGTACGAGCCATTCCAGGAGCTCCGAGTGTTGAATGCCATTTTAAACAGTGAAATAATTGAAAATGTTCACGTCAATCATAAAGGACAGGGAGTGCATAGTCCAAAAGCTGTAAAATACTTCAACTCCACGACCCGTCTTTCAAATCACGTGCTTTGCAGACCTGCAAAACTCTCTCTCTCTCTCTCTCTCTCTCTCTCATAAAGAAATGGGAAGCTTTCTGCAAGCGCAAAAATCAAATGACCAACATACAAAGTTACCCCTCCCCCCAACTGACACTTCTAATTTTCTACACCTCTAGTTTTTTACGTTTCATTTTGCTTTCTATTCTCTTTTTGTTTCTTTTCTTTTCACCAAATCATAAAGGGAACTTTTTTTTTTAGTTTTTACCATCATGAAATAATGATTGGACAACGTTTTGGTTTTTCTTTATTTTGTTTTTGTTTTTTCATCATAAAAGTAAATATAACTTAAGTAGGGCTTATAACTGATCTAACATACAAGGCTGAACTATATGTGTCCCTCCCACTGAATCCTTAAAAATTATTTAAAAAAAATATTCCGTTGATTTATGCATTATTAATACTTGGATTAATACATGTTTAGTAGTTTTATACCTAATTATATGAAATATAAATTTAATAGTCATTACCTGGCAGAAAAGGAAGTTCGTTGCGTCATGTGCATCGATCTCTTGAATGCTCCAATATACTAAAATCCCCAATCCCCCACTCCCACCTCCGCTACGAAAGATGCATGTAACCGTAACAAAAATATGAGTACAAAATTTCATAAATTTTAATTTATTTCCCGATTAATATGGTTTGATCGAATTATAACAAGGTACATTTGAACAATATTGAATCTCAGGAACAAGTTACTAAAGCATCATTATCTTTTTTTTTTTTTAGTTTTGCAACATAATTTTTCATCAGTATGTAAAAGAAAGCATCTTTCGATAAACTTCCAAAATCAACCGTCGCAGATTTGCTTCCTTGTGCTCCCTAGCATTCGAGAGTTCTTTTTTTAAATACTGAAACATGCAAGTCAAACTTCGAGATAGGACATTTCATGTGAGTTTCTTAATATTGTCTGAAGACACATATTATTTCATTTTTGAGTATTTGTCGTCTAACCTGTGCAAACATAAAGAAAAAAATTATATGAAGGAACTTAAATGAATTCCTCTTCCCTTATCGACCCATTCACTTCATTTACTATTCCAGTTAATGTCCTTTATTATAAAATATATGTTTAAATCTTATTTTATAACGTTTCGTTTTCAAAACCAAGCAAATAAAACATAGCATTTTGTATTCATACTTTTTGCTTTTATTACATTTTGCGTTGCTCTCAGCGCAAAAAATGAAATAACGCAAAATGTAACAATCAAAATGTACGTTATTACATTTTGCGTTGAGATCACCGCAAAATGTAATAAACCTTATTCTCTGTTATAACATTTTGCGTTATTACATTTTGCGTTGATCTCGACGCGAAATGTAATAACGCAAAATGTAATAATCCAAAAAATGTGTTATTACATTTTGCGATGATCTCGACGCAAAATGCAATAACGCAAAATGTAATAATCCCAGTTTATTACATTTCGCGTTGTTATTACATTTCGCGTTGTAACAAGTGTTAATGCCTATTTACGAGTCGTGTTCAGCTTTAATATGACTAATCATGGCTTTGCTGTTCTTCAGAAGAGGAATTTAAATTTTTCTATATAAAGTATAACATGCTTTATAAATATACTGCTTTCCATGTCATTTTTAATTAAAACATATAAACACGGATGAAAATACAGACTAAATAGTAAAATCCACACAGGAAACAGCATAGTTTCATAATTAAAATAAAAATCAAACTGCAGGCCCTTCCCAAGTTAAACTAGAGGCACTGTGAGCACTGAGCTCACTAAATGATACCCCCGCCTCCCATATGATTATAATGGCAAAGTCCATGTTTTGCTCTGGGAGACCCGAAATAAATGTCAGATCAAAAAGTAAAATAAGAGGTGCACAATGGCATTATGTAACAAAGATTCTATGAAAGTCTCATTAAATTTCCATTCAGTGGTATGAGAGGAGTTGCGGATAAGAGATGGGTACTCCAAAGCGTAACAGACGGACGGACGGACATCCCGATTACTATATACCCTCCCGCTTTTCAAGCGGGGGGTATAATAAACAAAACGCAGCAGATTTTGACTTTAACATAAACAGCAGAAGGGACTTTATGGTCAGTCAGCAAAATTCAAGCGTGAAATTAGGAATATAAAAACAATTGGAACAATGAACAATGTATTTAGTCATACAAAAATTGGCACATTTACTAATGTACCTAAAAATGCATAATCTGCAATTCTAAATAACAATATACAGATTGTAAGACATTACACTAAATGTAATTCGTTTTATTTCATGTGGTGAATGATACCCATAAGATTAACCTATGCTTTATCCACGGGTATGCTTTATCAATAGCGCTTCCGGTTTTGACACAATCCCTCGCTTCAAGATATAAATTTATCGAAACTTCTATTTGTGAAAGCTCTTGCGTTATAAAATGAATGCTATTGAGCAAAAATAATCATCAAAAATAAGAAAGAAATCGTTTTACCTCAACGAAATGTTATTTATATGGTATACCCTTGGGTTGACGTCGGCATTAGCTTACTTGCATCATGCATCTAGGGATGGACACTAACTAATCTGCTTCGGATGCTGGATCCGACCTACATTTTCCAGATGAGTGACCAGGTTAAAATTTTTGGAGCAGGTCTATTTCCTAGGAACTGTAAGACCTACATGTACCTGGACCAAACTTAAATGGATGATGCGTTTAGGGATGACCACTACCAGACTTGCTTTAGATGCTGGATCTGACCTACATTTTCCTGAGGAAAGCCAGAATTTATATTTTGTAGCAGGTCCATTACCAAGTAGCTTTAAGACTTACCTAATCCAATTAAACTTGCATGGATAATTCATTTAGGGATGCACACTCTCTGATCTGCTTTTGATGCTGGGTCTGACGTATATTGAATATTTCACCTCCCTAAACCAAACTAGCATGGGTACATGATGTATCTAGGGATGGATACTTACAGACTTGCTTTAATTAATTCGGATGCTAGATCTGACCTATATTTCCCAAATGACTTATCAGGGTATTGTTTTTGGAGTAGCTCTAAAACTATATGGACTTTTATGAGACTTGCATGTAACAAGGGATGGACATTACCAGACTTTCTTCGGATGTTGAAACTAACCTACGTTTTATCGATGAGTGAACAGGAAACATCTTTGGAGCAGGTCCTTTGCCAAGTAACTATATGTCCTACTTAGATCAAATTTGCTTGGATATTTATCTCAAGATGCACACAAACTAAAAAAAAATTGGTGAGATTTGCCTTACTTATGGATAACATTCGTCGAGGTGAGCTTTGTAATCTTTGATTTCCTATGTTTTTTACTGACTACTGCAATAACGATGTCACGATTTGAACAAATTTCAATCTACACTACCTGAGAATACCTCCAAATAAATAAGACTAACCATGGCTTTACTGGTCTTGTGAAGATTTAAAAAAAATCCTATGTATTCTTATGTTAAACTTTGATCGCAAATTGTAGACCCACTCTAGTCCACGGGGGGGGGGGGGGGGTGTTATTACTTGAACAAACTTGAAACTACATCACCTGAGGATACTTCCATATAAATAGGTATGACAAAGCATTGCTTTGCTGTTCTTGAAATGAAGATTTTTTAAAAACTTTTCCTGTGTATTCCTATGCAAAACTGTAATTGCCAATTGTGGCCCCATCCTACCCCCGGAAGTCAATTTTTTTTTAAAAACTTGAATCTACAATACATGAGGATGCTTCTATATATAAAGATACAGATTTTCTAATCCAGTGGCTCTTTGGAAGAAGATTTTTGAAAGAAAAATTCCTCTGCTTTTATATTATTTACACTCAATGTCTGTGTTAGGTCAATCATTTGAAAAATTGGACATTGAATAATTCCCAAATCAAAGAAAATGCTGAGTCAGCAAAAAAGGAAAAATATCTATATTTACTCATATCTATCACAGACATATCTTTAAATCTAATTTCTATATTTTTGATTGTGAAAACAGTTAAGATATTTATCCTGAGAATAAAAGCAACAGAAAAATTCTTTAAGTATTCACATTAAATTTGAGCCTGAAAGATAAGCAATTTTTTAGTCCATCTTAGCTGAAAATTGGCCGGTTGCTAGGGAAATTTCTTTACCCATGTTTCCATGGTAACCATGAACCAAAACATTTTTCATTTTGCATACATGGTTCATAGTGCAAGAGAAAACTACATGTATGTGTGGAAAATCATCAAATTCTGAGAACCCTCATATATCACCTACATGCCTATTTTACATGATTTTTACACAGACCTGTACTTAACATTATAGGATTAGACGTTCTTTTTGAAAAATTTGTCAATGTGTAAACTTGACATTTTACTCACAAACTAAATAAAATTGCGAAGCACTTTTATGTTAAGTTTGTGAGTAAAATGTCAAGAGTTTACACATCGATAATTTTTTCAAAAAGAACGTTTAATTCTTATAATTCCAATTACGAAGTTTTGGAGCTCTTTGGAGCCTCCATACAATCTGTTATTTCTGGATACAGCGTAGGAATACTTTATGTCGCTATGTGGAAATGAAACGTAATCGAGATGAGCATCGATAAAGTTTAACTTAAATTATCAAAACATTCAATAAAAAAAACTTATAAAATCTCTTCGAATATTGTTTAAGTCAACGAATATCGTAAATACAGGTAGACTTAAGAAGAATTCGTCCTTGACCATGTTGACATTAACGACAGACGCTCTAAAAGGAAAGTACATTACCGACGACACCCTTGGTTTGTTTAAAGACGGGACAGAATATAGAATGTAGAAATATGAATTTAATGCTTATAAGGAAAGATTCTGAGGTACGTTTCTCTCAGCTTTCAGCTACCGAGAACTGAGCTGATTTGCTTAGCATTTAGGAACGACGAAAACTCGTGATCTGACAGTGACATAAACATAACATTCCCGTCTGTCAGTCCTGTATATCGTTATTATTGTTTTTATTCAATTTAAAGTTTCTGTAATCGTTTAGCTAAAACGGACTAAAAGTAACGATTTGTTTCATTTTTTTTTACAATAAAAGCTACATGTAGGACAAGAAAGTAGTTCTGGTCTGGTTGAGAGATTTATCGATGTGTAAACTTTTTCTTGAATTTGCTCTCGTCCAATCAAAACACAGGAAATCAATAAATAAAATTAAATTGGAATTATATTTGAATGATTTTACATATTCATAGATATTTATGCGGATTTTCATAAAACATACCTTATTTGGGAAAACAAAGAGATATAATTCTTTAATTTGAGTAAAAATTGCGTTTTTCAGTATAGATATCAACGGAAAATATTTTTACCCCCCCCCCCTTGAAACCAAAATTCCTTTTAATGGGTTTTATGAATTATTTCACAAATTCATACCAAAGCTTTTGTTGTTTCACGGAAGGGGGGCATACGTTAATAGATAAAAAAAAAATCAGAAATGGTCATTTTATTACCAATTTCAAATGAGATTACAAATAAAATAAGGTCTTTTATCAATCTTTTATGTTGAATATTACATAAGTTAAACATACGGAAAGGATTAAATGTCATTTATCCATTTCCATGCGTTTTTGAAAATCTAGCGATTTTTTAAAGCCTGATTTCAATCGATAAAATTTTCAACCCCCCTTTTGAAAAGAGTCGTAAATAAGAGCAATCAAGTTCTTGACACTGGTTTTCAAAATTATTAATCAAATCTTTGCATTCAATCAAGTTTTCATGGCCAAACTGCCATTTATACTGAATGGGTGTAAAATGTAGACCGGAATCGGGAGTAAGCCTGCGTGATTTTTTTTTTTAAATATCCGCTTCTGAATTCAATTTCTGAAAGAAAAATTACTCTGCTTTTATGTTATATACACATGATGTCTGTATTAAGTCTATCAATTGAATAATTAGACATTAAATAATACAAACATCAAGGAAAATAAATGTTGAGTCAGCAAAAAAGGGAAAAAAAACTTTTATATATTCCCATGTTTATCACAGACTTATCTTTAACCTAATTTTTGATTTGAAAACACTTTAGATGTTTATCTTGAGAATAACGGCAAATAAAAAGAAATTCTTTTACATATAGAAATCACATTTAACTCTAAACAGAGAAATAAAGATTTTTTTAGTCCATCCAAGCTGAAAATTCGCTGGTTGCTAGGGAAATTTGTTTACCCATGTTTCCATGATAACCATGAACAAAAACATTTTTCTCCTTGCATACATGCTTCATAGTGCAAGAGAAAACTATACGTGGTAAATCATCAAATTTTTAGATCCCCCATGTATATCCTGCATGCCCATTTTTCATGATATTTACACAGACCTGTACTTAAAAGTAAATATAAATAAGTAGAAATAAAGATAAAATGCATTTCAAATATATAATCAGCTAAGCCCCTACCTTACCTAGGGCCTAGGCTCCCAGTATGCAAATTTGGTAAAGGGTAAATAGACTGTAAGAACGCATAGAGTTTCTTGGGAAATGTCAATAAATAATATTTTTAAAGGTGCATTGTTAAAAATTTTAAAGATTTGAGTAACTGGATAGTAGGACCAAGGCTTGCATTCTACTCACAGAAGACAGTCATGCAAACACTCTGTCTACTCGTTGTCCAGTTAGAAAACATAATGTGTCGATGAGACACAAATGCCCCCATGAAAGTTTTAAATATATGAAAGTACAAAAGTGTGAAAAAACAATGGGTGAAAATGGCACAAATAATAAAATACCATATTGCTGCTTTTATTTTCTGTAAATCAATTTTATATACCACAACAAACGTAAACTGCATAAGACGGTGATCACTTACAACCAAGTAAAAAGGGCCAAAAACGGTGGATTATTAAACATTTTCCATATTGAAGGGCTATTTTTTTTGTTTTTTGGTAAAAATGGGCCAATCAATGTGAAATTCAAATCTGATTTGTGAGTCATCATTATACATGTAACAAGAGGACCCAGAGGCATTAACGGTCACCTGAGTATAATACAACATTATAAAGGATCAATAGAAGTAAAAAATAAAACAAAATAAACTGAATGATGAAACCATAAAAGGCCCAAAAGCAAGAGGAATAGGATAATACAGCAGGTGTACAACTTGAAATAATGGCAGCACTTTCCCGGAGAAAGTGGGAAACCAAGACCTATTATTGTGAAAGTAATGTCAAGGCCAAGGTTATGAGAAAGCAGTCCGACGTTAAGTAGATGTGGAACGGTATTAAATTGGTGGATAATAAAAGGAAGGACAACGCAGAACTAATCAGCAAGCTTCTTGGACGAGAAAACACCATCAAAAAGAAAAGATCTATTGAATTTCTATAAAGCAAAGAATCACTCTATTATTTGTTCTCAACATACCAATTTTACAAGTGATTTAGAATCATTTGTAAAGGCGCAATGTTGTTATAAATGTGTTTCATTTTTCAACAATAACTTTGAACTGAAACTGCTCAGGGAGAAAAAAAAGATGATGATGGTACATGTAATATTCTGGCACTGGGCATAAGCATTGATGGAAACAGAATCACTATTATTAATATTTATGGACCAAAGTATGCCTAGAATTCTATGAAAAAAAAAATATTAAAAATGGGAATACTTCTTATAATTTGATAGTGATTATTATATCCTGTGTGGAGACTTCAACACGGCATTGAATCCTAAACTATACACATTTAATTATACTCATGTAAATAACGCTAAATTCCGAGATAGACATCGAAATAATGATGATTAGGGTTTAGTTGACTATTATAGAATTCTTAGCCCAGATTAAAGAATATACACACTTAAAAGAAAATCATCAGTTATACAGGGCCGTCTTGACTACATTCTAATTTCAGAAAATCTTTCCAATATTGTTGAAAATTTTGATATAAAACCTGGATAAAGATCTGACCATTCTTCAGTTACAATTGAGTTGAAGTTTAATTTATTTGAAAGAGGCCGTGAGCTTTTGAAATTTAATAATACTCTACTATATGATAAAGAGTACATTGAAAAGGTTAAACAAAAAATACAATTAGATAATTTCAATCAAGACCTAAATGGAATGGAGCCAGAGGCTTTAGTTAATGACTCCGTATTTTATTTTATTATTATTTTTTTTTACATATTACTGATGGAAATCAGGGAGTTAACAATATCATATTTAACTTTCAAAAAAAGGGAAAATGATAAACTTGAAAAGTCCTTGATTAGAGAAATATATTATTTGGAAACAAAACTACGGATCCCGATATTTCTTTTAATTGGAGGAAAAACAATCTGCTCTTGAGAATTTAAGAATTAAAAAACGATCAGATCTAGGGATTAAGTTGGTAGATGAAGGGAAAACACCGACAGAATATTTCTGTCATCTTGAAACTCGAAATTCTTTATCAAAACAATATAAAAGGAGAAACTCCAGACAAAGATACATGTACAAACAGCTTGATTTTTTTAAATAAAGCCAAACATTATTATGAAACCTTATACAAAAATGCAGACTCAGAATTTCTAGATATAGATCTTTCTAGTATTGTTCAAGTTTCTGATATACCAAAGTTAGACATAAAAGCAACTTTAACTCTTGATAAAGATATAGAGGAAGGGGAGGTTTTGCTTGTACTAAAAATATGAAAAACAATAAATTACCTGGAAGTGATGAATTTACTACAAAATTTTTGAAATACCTTTGGAATGATCTTAAATTGTTTATTATGAAAGTAATAAATCAAATATATTTACAGAAACATATGGAACGCCGCAGCTGCCTTATGTGGATAACATTCATTTTATGCTGATACTTAAACATTATATGCTGATACTTTGTCATTATATGCTGATACTTCAACATAATATGCTGATACTTTATCATTATATGCTGATACTTTAACATTATATGCTGATACCTTAACATTATATGCTGATACTTTAACACTATATGATGATACTTCACTCTATGGTGCTTTAAAAATAGATTAAACATCGGGATCGTCAAAACAAAATTCTTTGACAAGAGAAAAGTTTTGTTTTCAATTGCCTAGTTTTCGTATATATACATGTACATCTATTGGCAAATTGATGGTACGAAGAGGGAAGGGGTACGTGTAAGCAGTCTTGAATATATTGGTGGATTTTGGAAGGGGTAGAGGATATATATATAATAACAAGATATGTTTGTGAAAACTTATATCCCCCCCCCCCCCAATAATTGGAATTTTTGTAGGTCCAAGGGGCATAACTCTGTCAAAAATTGCTCGATCGTACCCAAAACAGAACTTGACCTAGACATTTTTATGATAAATCTATATACCTAATTTCATTTCAGTACGTGCAACCTCTGCGAAAAACATGAACGGAAACTGCAAATAATTGAAATTTTTCGAAGTCCAAAGAGCATAACTCTGTCAAAAATAGCTCGATAGTACTCAAAACAGAACTTGACCTAGAAATTTTAATGATAAATCTCTATACCAAATTTTATTTCAGTATGTGCAACCTCTGCAAAAAACATGTACGGAAACTTCAACTAATTTGAATTTTCCTAAGTCCAAGGGGCATAACTCTGTCAAAAATAGCTCGATCGTACCCAAAATAGAACTTGACCTAGATATTCTTATGATAATTTTGTATACTAAATTTCATTTCAGTATGTCCAACCTCTGCGAAGAACATGAACGGAAACTGCAAATAATTGGAATTTTTCAAATTCCAAGGGGCATAACTCTGTCAAAAATAGCGCGATAGTACCCAAAACAAAACCTGATCTAGATAATTTTATGATAAATCTGTATACCAAATTTCATTTCAGTATGTGCAATCTCTGCGAAGAAAATGAACGGAAACTGTTGGTGGACCGACAGACAAACCGACCGACAGACCGACAGACAGCAGCAAAGCAATATGCCCTCCCTTCCTCAAAGGCGTAAAAGCGTTTATAATGCGCGAAAATTTTGACATGTTTCGGAAATTCAGGCACTATTTATGGTAATAAAACGGCTATTTTTTTTTAATCAATGATGATACAGGGACATCAAAGCAGAATAACACAATTTAGGGGACAGACATTTGATTCGTTTGGGGGGGGGGGTACATTTTTTTTTTGAGTCAGATTATTTATTTTCATGTCACTACGTGAATGATAGATTATGTAATATTCATTTCCTAGATGACAAGTATAGATTATTTAGTTTTATACAAACTGAACAAAAAAGTCTATCCAAACTCGAAAACTCTATTTCTTTGATGAGAGGGATGGGGCTACCACCACGCCAAAGTCGTCACATTGGAGGCCTAGGACAAACTGATTTATTTTCAGCATTTTCAAGGACATATTAATAACTTCCAAAGTATAATAGCCACTCCTTCCCTTCCCAACAAGTATTGCAAGGTCGTTCCGGCCTTAGAACCACGCGTCAGCACTTAAGTTCTTGATAGCTCTGCACTTTTATTTGTAATTTTCAATTCAGCAGGACGGGGGTTGTTGTTAAGAGATTTCATTATTATGACATCTACATTATTATGTACATAGTAACTTAGGCAACTAATGACTCAAAACCTCTTCCAGAATCTAGCTGCAATTGCATTTGTTATTTGGACTATTTAAGCTAGTCTCTGCATCCAATGCCATGATTGCGATCATTCTGGAAAACTGTAAAATCATCGAGACTGAGCTAATGAAGTTAGTTTGAACTTTGTGAATATTTACAGTGTTGTCCCCCCCCCCCCTCCCAAAATTTTCTTTAAAAAATTATAAAGTTTAAAAATATATTTTGATCATCCAAACAATTAATAAAATATTTAACTAAAAATTCTTAAATTTCAATTCAACCATATCTCAGTATAAATTCATCTATAAGAAATCATAACAGCGAGCGCAGCGAGCGGCGCGAAGAGCCGCTCGCACTGCGAGCTCTTACGACAACGCCTAGGCGAAGAGAAAATTCGGACTTGCACATAGATCCAAATGATTTTTTTCCGCAGTTTTTTCTGGACCCACAATGCATCGCTTGTTTAAGCTACGTTCTCGCGAGAATAACAATAAAAGTTCAACAAAAAATAAATTTAACTCACCTTGATTAAATGAATAAGTTGCAGATAAATAGTAAATAAAACTTTTTTCCTTATAATCAGCACTTTGCAAATGCAACTTATATACGACGTCATGTGACGTCAGAGTATTTAGACGCACCGAATTTCACGTGCGGTTTAAAGATACGGGTCTAAATAGTACACTGAAAAGGTCAACATATTAAAATACATACTTGTATTTATTTACTTCTTTTGCAATAATACATTTAATCATTTAACTTGTAAGCCAGTAAACACATTCCAGAGGCGTATACAGGATTTCAAAATGGGGGGGGGGGGGGATATTAATGACAACATAAACTCAAAATACTTGTAGTAAAAATGAGTATATGAGAGCAAAGGTTTTTTCAAGATTCAGAGTATCTTTATTGAATATCAAGAACATAAAGTTTTCTAAAATTTTTCATTCTTTCATCCTCTGACATTTTTCTTAATTTTTTTTTTTTTGGGGGGGGGGGGGGGGGGGGGAGAGACCACCCCTTTCACATATATCTGCCACTGTCCTTTAGACTGCTTAAAATCACATTTATTAGCGTAAGAAGAACCACCGTTTTAAATAGACGAACTTGATACTTTTATTCATAACATTAGGTTCAAGGATCTGCTAAACTTTTATAAAAAAAAAAAAAATTGAAATAAATGCACTGAAGCACACTTTAAAGATTTTCGCATCACACATATTTTAAGATACAACGTTATTTTCCGTGAACTGACGTCGACTTTGAATGTAAACGACGTTCGAAATGTCCATATCCACTTCAACTTTTAAAATCCGGCCAAAGAGACCTGTTTTGCTGAGAAAAGGCGTGGATACGTCGAACGACCTGCAATATTTCATCCGATTTGATTTTAAATAATAAAAACTTATGTAATTGTCTTAGTAACCGTATTCTCATACGTTCTGTTCATGCGTCTTGGTATCCCGATCCCGATGCTTAACCTATTTTTAAAGCACCATATAATGAAGTATCATCATATAATGTTAAAGTATCAGCATATAATGACAAAGTATCAGCATATAATGACAAAGTATCAGCATATAATGTTGAAGTATCAGCATATAATGTTGACGTATCAGCATATAATGACAAAGTATCAGCATATAATGTTAAAGTATCAGCATATAATGAATGTTCTCCACATAAGGCAGCTGAGGTTTTCCATAGAAACAGTTTCCAATATCCCAGAGACTTATCATAATATCTTGTTCGCCAAAAGGAGACATGCCAAGATATCTCTTAAAATGGCGACCAAATTCTTTATTGAAAGTATTCTGTAAATTAATATCTGGTTGCATTAGTCATAGAATCAAATCCACACTCGACTCTCATTTCAAAAACACAGACAGGATTTATGAAAGAGAAGTTTTTGGGGGAAACACACGATTTATCTATGATCTTATGTCTTACACCGAAGTTAATAATATACCTGGATTATTAGTTCTTTTTGTCTTTGAGAAAGTCTTTGATTCTATCTCTTGGTCTTTTGTTTACAAGGTTTTACACTTTTTTGGATTTTGTAACAATATAATTACAGTGCAAGGAACTAAGTTTGTTACAGCATCAATGTTGTTTTGGATGCTTCCTTTGCTTGCTGATTTGGATGCTTCCTTTGCTTCCTGATTAAATGCTAGTTATCCCTATCCTCATCCTTATCCTGAAGCTACCTTTGCTTCCTGATTAAATGCTAGTTATCCCTATGCTCATCCTTATCCTGATGCTACCTTCGCTGTTTCAAAACTAGGCCAATGCTAGTAATGCTACCATAGCTGGATGATAATCTTTAACACAAATTTCAAAGCCTTCATTCTTCAAAGCGGCTTTCTATCCGAGCAATTTCTTGTCTAGCGTTGATGTCGCCAGGGAAACCCTATTTCTCCATACATCTTTCTTATCTGCGCAGCAATTCTTGCCATTCTTATTGAACAAAATCATGAAATAAAAGGTTTTATTGTAAATGATAAGGAACACAAATTATCTCAATTTGCTCATGAAACAACTGTTGCCCTTGATGGTTCTGCAGATTCTTGATACATTAGAAATATATGCAAGTATTTCAGGTTTGAAAATAAAAAGTTCAAAACTAAAATCAGTTGGATAGGTTCCAAAAAAAACCCTCTCTGCTGAAGTTTTCCACCATTTAATATGAAGCTAGATTGGGGGCGAAAACTTTCTCTTTGGGAATAAATTTTTCTGTAGACCTTGAAAAAATTGTTGACTGAAACATTTAATTACAACTGCCAAACATCACTTCACTAATTCAGCAGTAGAATCGACGTATTCAATTGGACGGGTTACAGAGTACCAAAACTAAAAAAAATCTTTATTTCACTACCAAACCCCAATGAGGAAATTTTTGTTACTTTAACACAACAGTTGTTCAGATTTATAAGGGGGTCAAAATGTGATAAGATTAAATGTATAGTTGTTACGCAACACTAGACATTGGGAGGTCTTAATATGGTAAATCTTAAAAATTTTATAGTATTTCTTAAATGTTCATGGATTCAAAGGGTTATTAAAGGAAGTCACTCAGGGTGAGTATTTTTGAAAAACAGTATATGGACAAGATGTTTTGGATAAATGATTTAATATGGTTGATGATTGTGTTAAAAACTTTAAAATGCTAAACAAACAAATTTTGGAAAGATGTTTTTGAGTCTTGATTGTTTGTAATTACTAATTCTTTTGACAAGTCCAATTTTACATATTCTAAAATTTTTATCAACCCCTGTGTGGTTCAACTCTTGTATAAGTGAATAAAAAGAGTGTATTTTATAAAGAATGCTATAAAAAGGTGTGAAAATAACTGATGATTTTTTTTTAGATATCAGTGATTTAATTTTGTCCAGGGAGAGTTTTGAGGAAAAATACAAAATTCATCATGTTTGTTTTATGCAATATAACAGTATTATTAGTGCTCTTTCGGGTACGTAGGTTTTAATATTCAAAATGTAGTTTTTGGTGAGTTTTCTCTTCTGAATTCAAACTATGTCATAAACTTTTCAATTTTATATACTAAAAATTATTTTTTTTTTCACTGTTTAAAAAATATTAAAATTCCAAATATACATGGACTATTAGATTATTTGAAAATGTATTACATGTATAATGTTGAAAAGTATTTATAAATATGCTAATTTAACTGCTGACAAATTTAAATCTGTATGGACTCAATGAAAAAATATGATGGACACGTAACTGTCTAAAAATAATGTGCATATTACACTTTGATTTTCTATACATAGCTTGTAAAAATTGCTAAAATATTGACTATTGTTTATTTGAGTAAGAGTGAAGTGTGCAAGTTGGTATCTCTGTATTAAAAGTTTCTGGCAGTATATTTATTATGTATAAAGAGTACAGCAATAAAGCATTAAAAAAAGAAATAGGATGATCAGGGATTAACAAAGAAATTACCCTAGTACTCAGTAAAAATCTAAAAAGTATATCTATTCACTTGCCTATGATTACCCCAATGTGTCACTCTCACGGTATTATATAGAATAAAAATTCTTGTATAACTCTCTTATTCAATTGACCTTTCAATTACATTATTTAAAGTGAGTAGTTATCATAGGTGAATTAAAAAATATGGAATAACTTCTTTCAGTAGAATGCAAATTAATAGAGCCCTGTCCAACACCAAAACAATTGACCAAGCTCCAGAATTTCATAACCTGGTAAAAGTACCCAAGATACCAACAACTTTGACTCTGTTTTTTGCTCCTAGATGCCCTGGAGCAGAAAAGAAGATTTTCAACAGAAATAATGCATTTTCTCTAAAAATTCAACATAGCCCCCCGCTAACACTAGAACTCATGACCAAGATCTTTTAAGAGACACACTTACTTATCAAAACAATGCACTATGTCTAAGATTTCGTAGAATAAATACCTTTTCTCTATATAATAAATAGAGCCCCATCTTAAAAACCAGAACCTCCTGGACCTTGGGCCATTACTTTCCCAATTTTAGAAGAGGTTCATCATAACAATGAATTTATGTTTGATTGCTTAATATCAAGGAGCAGAGAAGATTTTTAGAGAAATAGTGTATTTTCACTATATAATCAATAGAGCCCCACCCTAACACCAGTGACCCTGACCCAGTGGCCAAGAAATTCACAATTTTGGCAGAGGCACATTTGGCATTTGCTCATTATAACCAGACACAGTTTTTTGATAAAAATCTAAGAGCAGAACCGAAGATTTTCATAAAAATAATGCATTTTTACTATATATTTCACAAAGCCACGCCCTAATACCAAATCCCTTGGGCCCAGGGGCTAGGAATTTTACAATTTAGGAAGAAAAACCATCGTTCATTATATCCAAGCACTTAGTTTACATCTGCTAAATACCCTGGAGCAGAGAGAAAGACTTTCAAAGAATTAATGCATTTTCAATTTATATTCCGTAGAGCCCCACCCTAACCCCAGCATTCTCACAGGGGCCATGAGTTTCAAAATTTTGGTAGAGGGCTCAATGCTTATTACAATTAGGCCAACAATTTGACTGCTTGATGTCCAGGAGTACAAAAGATTTTTATAAACAACACTAATTTTGATGGTTTAGACCCATCCCTCAGGCCCTAAGGGGGATTGGACAAGAAATTCAAAATGTTTGTTTCCTATCACCCACAGATGCTAAAAAAGTGGTTACTTTGGGTTCAAGCCCAAGCAGTAAAACCCATAGTACAATTTAATCTTTGAACCTAATACTTTAATCAATACGCTACACAGCTCATGAGAAATAAAGGCACTTATTATTAAATCAAGTTTATGATAAGACCTAAACTAAACTGACTTCAAATAATTCTCAGAAAGACATGGCCGTAGGAACAGGGGGGGGGGGGGGCACGGGATATGTCGATATAAAGTTTACTATAGAAAACATAGCTATTATATGCTTCTGCCCCCTCAATAAAAACGTCTGATGCCCTTTTTTTTACTTGTAAAAGAATTTTTGGTAGTTGATAGTGCCCCCTCAACTAAAAATGTTTAGCTGTGCCTCCCCCCCCCCTCCCCAAACTGAAATTCCTTCCTACGGGCCTGAACATACGAATGTTGTGTCATACAGATGTATTTTCAAGGCATAGAGGGTCATTGCCCCATGTTTTAATGAAGAGAATAATGTATATTTTTAGGCATACTTTGAGGACAATTTTTTTAAATAATGGAGAGAAGATCCATTCATAAGGAAAAATTGTTTTTTTAGAATGAAGATATGATCATTTTTGCCCTGTTTAGTGTGTGTATGCCATTTCATTGACAAATAATTTAAATCTTTGCGAGATAATAGCAAAGTGTGGAGATTTACATGAGGTATATCTTAATGTTGAATAGAATATCAAACAATATTTTATTATAATTGAAATTTGATTTTTTACTGTCTTATTTGTAGCGCCTTAGGTATTTTGCTCGCCTTGTTCGCCAATCTTCTTTTCAAAGACACATACATGTACCACACATTTGCTTATTATCTACAAGCATACCAGTCGCAGTACCTGATAGTAGGGCGGGAGTCCCGGGTTCGATTCTCGTTTACCGCGCCACGACACGTCAAACCTAGGACGTAAACAAAGGAAGTGACTGTTTCTTCGCAAAACGCCCGGCATTAGAAGTGAAAAGTTACGGGTCTTTCGGATGAGACTTAAAACCAAGGTCCCGTGTCAGTAGGTGTTGGCACGATAAAGAGCCCCCACTGCTCATTGGCTCTTAGTGCCCAGTAAAGGTCTAAATTTTAAGCCCTTTACCGGAATATGGTGACGTCTCTATATGAGTGAAAAATTCTCGAATGGGACGTTAAAAAATATAAATCAATCAATCTACAAGCATAGCAAACAAAAAAACCTGGAAAACTAACTATGACAATGGCGGAATGATGGAGTGACAGACGGAAAGAGGTATTACTATATACCTTTCGCACGGGGCATTAAAAGTTGTTTTTCTAAGATATCAAACCCACTTGTGGCGTCATTCTTTTGTTTCAGCGCTCCATTATTTTTCGGGAATGGAGAGTTGCAAATCACACAGAGAATACAGTTTTTGTATTATGTACAGGTTCATCTTCCTGTGCCGCTGGGTGATAAGCATATAATAAAGTAATATTTTGATATTGAAAACTATGACAGAGCTGGGTATTGAAACCAGTGCCATAACAATAAAAGTCAGGTACTCTGCACCGAGACAGATGTCAAAAGGGTATTTAAATAACTTAATAACACTTAATTTGCTGTACAATTACAGATTATTCAAATGAATATATATCTAATTTTTAAAAAAAATGTGTATCATATATGGACAAAACAATTATTGCGATATTTAGAACAGTGAATTTTAAGTAAGTCAATATACTCGTACCAATTTATTCCTTAAAAGCAATGGGCCTCAGCTCCGTTACTTTTAAGGAGAGGGGGAGAGGAACTCGGATAAACTTATACAAAAGCATTCATAATATTATCAACTTAGCCCTGCCATTGGGTCTGAACCCTTAAAACGATTTTTACTGTTAATGCTCATTACAAGCTTTAAACAAGAGGCCCATGAGCCACATCGCTCACCTGAGCACACTGGCTAGGAAGAAGCAGAAATCAGTTCAGGATATTGAAAAGTTTTAAGGGGGGGGGGGGGGCAAACTTAAATTTACACTACCTCAGGATGCTTCTATATCAATATTACTAGTGATGGCTTTGCTGTTCTTAAACAGAAGAATTTTAAAGATTTTTTTTCAAGTATATCATTTAAAATTCTAATTGGTCATTGTGGCCCCACCCTACCCACTGTAAATTTGAACAAATTTTTTCAAAGATGATTCTTACAATGTATATATTCTTATGCAAACTTTGACTCTCTGTTGTGCTCAAACCCCTGGGGGGGGGGGGGGGGCTTGATTTGAACAAACTTCATTCTACAATACCTAAGGTTGCTTCTATATATATATATATATATGACTAATAATGGCTTAGTTATTCTTGAGATGAAGATTTCAAAGATATTTCCCATGTAACGTGTATGATCAGTTCTTTCAAGGGATATATAGGTTTTCCTTTTCCTCTGTCAAGTTATTGATTGGACCGCTATGTCTGAGGGTGTATCACATAGTACTTAAATTTTCTCTTTCATCTAGAGATGGGGACTGGGTAAGGTACTACTTGGACCATGTTTCTCCCGTAGGTTCCCATTGATAGATAAGAACAAGTTGTCTCAATCTTCTTTAGATTTACTACACCCAGAACTAAAGTACTTAACAAAGATTGCATTGAAGTCTATGGAACAATTTTATAAAAATAAAAATTCTAATAATAAGTATATTAATAAATACTGTAGTGAATAGACATCATTGAGATGAAGGCCATCTCAAAGGGCCCCGCTTGAAAATGTAAGGTAGCTGAAAAGAGTTTATTTTGAACAGGAACATTTATGTACTATTAAGGGATGTGTTGTTTGAGTCGAAAGGGCTTCTATGTCATCCTTGTTATAATAAAAAATGGCACGAAAATCACGAGTGCTCTATACCCTCTATCAAAAAACGGCACAAAAATCACGAATGTTGCATATCCTCTATGAAAATTGTTGCATATCCTCTATCAAAATTTGGAATCACAAATGTTCCGTACCCAAAGTCATTTGGTAAAGTTTGAGGCTGACTGGACTTAAGGGAAAGAAATTATGCACCGAACAAAGATCTTAAACAGAGAGGCTATTTTTGACCTTGACTCTTGACCTAGAAACTTCATTCAAGGTCAAAGCACATCCATTAACCAGTGGCACTCTGTGAGTGAAGTATGAGCCAAATTGGACCAAGAGGAGAGAAAATATGCTCCGGACAAGGATCTGCAAGCGTTTAGGAAAAAAGTGTGGAAAACCAAGTGGGACAGACTGACAGACAGACAGAGGGACAGACAGACGGACAGACAGACAGACGGACAGCTCAGAGGAAACCTATAGTCCCCTCCGGTTTCACCGGTAGGGGACTAATAAATGGGAATTATGTCTAAATATACTGAGTATTCAACACATCTATTATGTATTCAATTTCATTGAATCTTTGTTCAGTCGGTAGAGTGCTCTCTCCGTGATCGGGAGGTCGTGAGTTCGAATCTCGGCCGCGACTGACCTAAGTCGATAAAAAATGGATAGCAACTGTTCCTTCGCCATGCGCTTGGCACTTTGAAGTGAAAGTTGCAGGTCCTTCGGATGAGACCTTAAAAACAGAGGTCCCGTGTTACGACAGGCGTTGGCACGATAAAGATCCCTCACTGCTCAATGGCCCTGAGTGCCGAGTAAAGGTAAAAATTTGAAACCCTTCACCGGTATATGGTGACGTCTGTATATAAGTGAAAAATTCTCGAATGAGACGTAAAACAACATACAATCAATCAATCAATCAATCATTGAATCTTTTGCTATTAGGATGGAATACCTTAACTTCTTTATTGTTGAATCATCATCCAACTTCTTCAGCTACATTCTGAATGCCTGACTTTCCCAAAGCTTTGCCTTATATACCCTTAGGCTAGTCCATTCCAAGGGTTGTCAGTTCATTCCACTATTTGAAGTCTTCAATGCGTTTTACTCCTATTGCCCCTTAATCATTACACCTATATATTCATTTGTAAACCTTGACCCACTGTTGTGGCCCCGCCCTACCCCCAGGTCATGATTTTTAACAAACCTGAATCTACACTACCTACTAAGGATACTTCTGTATTAATATGTCCAATAATGGCTTAGCTGTTCTTGAGCAGAATATTTTTAGAGATATTTCCTATATATTCCTATGGTAAACTTTGACCCCCCCCTCCCCCCGCCTGTTGTGGCCCTGTCCTACCCCCAGGGGTCATGATTGAAACTTTAATCTACACTACCTGTGGATACTTCTGTATTAATATGTCTAATAATGGCTAAGCTGAGAAGAGATTTTTAAAGATATTTCCTATATATTCCTATGGTAAACTTTGACCCCCTGTAGTGGCCCTGCCCAACCCCCAGGGGTCATGATTGCAACAAACTTTAATCTACATTACCTGGGGATACTTCTATATTAATATGTCTAATAATGGCTGAGCTGTTCTTGAAAAGAAGATTTTTAAAGATATTTCTTATATATTCCTATGGTAAACTTTGACCCCCCCCCCCTGTTGTGGCCCTGTCCCACCCCCAGGGATCATGGTTGGAACAAACTTAAATCTACACTAATTGAGAATACTTCTGTAACAATATGCCTATGTAAAATTTTGACCCCCTCTTGTGGCCCCACCCTTCCCCGGGGGTAATGATATGAACAAATTTGAATCTAGAGTATGTTATGAAGCTTTCACATAAGTTTCATCTTTTCTTGCCCAGTGGTTCTTGAGAAGAAGATTTTTAAAAGATGTCACCATATTTTAACGAATTCTTAATTATCTCCTCTTGAAAGAGGGCGCAGCACTTCCTGTGAACAAACTTGAATTCCCTTTTCCCAAGGATGCTTTGTGGCAAGTTTGGATGAAATTGGCCCAGTGGTTCTTGAGAAGTCGAAAATGTGAAAAGTTTACAGACGACAGAGGGACGCCGGACACTCTTTGATCAGAAAAGCTCACTTTAGCCTTCAGCTTAGGTGAGCTAAAAATTGAATTAAAGAGCTTAGATAAGCAATGAAGGTAGTTCACATTTTTGCCACGAAAATGGTAAAGGAAAACACCAATTTTTTCATAAACTACAAACTGTTAATCATATATATACACATCTTTTTGTAGTTTAGACTCAAGACCATGGCTTGCATGTCATTATGACGAATCATTGCCCTTCTGTTCTTGAGATGCTTTAGAAATACTTTCTGTTTTCCACTGATTACTATAGTAAAATAAACCACACGTTTTACCAAAATTATAGAGTTATCTCTCTTTGTTTTCCCAAATAAGTTATGATTCGTGAAAATTCATATTAATATCTACGTGTTTATAAAAATTAAAAATCATCCAAATAAATTAACTTTTGAAATTTGACCTGGAGGTAGGCGGCAGAACAACACTTTCGTTCACAGATCTTTGGTTGAAATGGGTGCAGTGGTTCTGAAGAAGTATGAAATGTGAAAAGTCATAGAAGGGCGGACAGAGGGATGCTGGGCAAGAGACAAGATGTGATCAGAATAGCTCACAAGCTTTAAGCTCAGGTGAGTTAAAAATCATAAATTAAAACAACTACATGTATCAATAATATAGCAGGACATCTTCATTTCCACCTATTCGCCAGAGATTGGTACATTAAACTTCTACAACAGGTTTAAATTCACAGTTTTGTTTTCAATAAAGGTCACAATAGTTTGAAATCAAATATTTATGTATATTATATTAAAAACATAGGTAATAAGAGAAAACAAAGCTCACTTCAACAAAATTTGTCTTTAAGTAAGGCAAAGTCTCACATTAAATCAATAATCTACTAGTTTTCATCCAAATGTGCAACATTTATGCAATTTTGGTCTGAGAGGGCTTGCAGTAACTTGGGAATAGACTTATCTCAAAACTTTAAACTAGTCACTCATCCAGAAAATCTAAGTCAAATCCAGCATCTGAAGCAAGTTTGAGAGTGTGAATCCCTTGATGCATCATCCATGCAAGTTTGGTTAAGGTAGGCCTTATAGTTTCTTGGTCATGGACCAGCTCCATTAACTTTAACATGTTCACTTATCTGGTTAATTTAAGTGAAATCCTGCACCCAAAGCAATTCTGGTAGAGTGCAAGAATAAATATATCTTCAGTGCAAGGTTTGTTAGCATAGCTAATAGTCCCTTCAGAAAGAAACTGCTCCAAAAACTTTTGAATGGTTGCTCATCTGGAAAATTCAGCACCCGAAGCAAGTCCAGTAGTTTGCATTTTTAGATTATCATCCATGCAAGTTTGGTCAAGGAAGGGCATATACTTAAGAATGAACCTGTTCCAAAAACTTTAACCTGGTCACTCATCCGGAAAATGTAGTCAGATCCAGCATCCGAAGTAAGCCTGGTAGTGTGCAACCTTAGATGTATCATCCGTGCAAGTTTGGTCAGCATAGGGCTCATAATTACTTTAGAATGAACCTGCTCCAAAAACTTAAATCTGGCACCACAAACCCTGACCATGGGCCATGGATTTCACATATTTGGTAGAGGGCTCAATGCTTATTACAATCATGCCAACAGTTTGACTGCTTAATGTCCAGGAATAAAGAAGATTTTAGATTGCATTAATATTGGTGGTTTTTAGCCCCATCCCTCAGGACCCATGGGGACAGAGACCATGAAGTTCACTACTTTTGTTTCCCTTTACCCATAAATGCTATATGCCAAAATTGGTTGAAATTGGTTCAGCGGTTTCGGAGAAAAGCTGAAAATGTTCAAATGTTAATGCTCGACGGACGACGCACGACGACGGACAAAAACGGATAGCAAAAGGTCACCTGAGTGACTCAGGTGACCTAAAAAGTGACTTTATTTTTTAAATTTTGAAAAATGATTTGAAAATACCAAATGCACATGTCCATTAATGGTATATATCTTATTTACAAAGTCTGGAAAGTAAGCATATTGAATAATTTTAGAGATAAGGGGACAATTATTTGATTGGGGGGGGGGGGTAGGGTAGATAGGGGAGGTCGTCACAGATTTTGGAAATAAATACTTTCCTTGCAAATCAATTAATCCCTTAACACCAAATACGTATAGTTTTTGAGTCTTTGCATATATTTTCTTCTGTTTTACTCTCGGTTTAACCGGAGGGGACTATAGATTTCTTTGTCTGTCCGTCCGTCTGTCCCACTTGGTTTTCCGCACTTTTTTGAAGATTTAGATTCTTAATATTTTTTAAATTACATAACAATGATGTATTTTTTTTTAATAATATGTAAATATATAAGTAATATTCCTTTTTAATAAAATAAAATTGCTTGTAGAAATGAAGAAAAATAAAATATTACGATCTGAAATTCATAGTAAAAATAATTTGATTTACTATAGTGAAAACTTTTGAAAACTTTGATTTACTATAGTTAACTATAGTAAACTATAGTTAGCTATAGTAAACTACAGTACTTTTTTGTTAGGGCCGCCCCTCGCCTAAAGAATCAAATGGACGCAAATCGTGACTATGAATATGTGAAAAAGTGATTTTAATATACCTCCCCAAACTTCTTTGCACTGGTTATCAAAGATATATTGATGAGAGCTTATTAACAGTTGTGAATTAGATTTTAGGAATGCAGTGACATTTACTTGGCCTAAGGAAGTGGGGCCCGTTAATGACATGTGATAAATATAGATAATGTGTGAAAGTATTCTGATCTTTCGTATAGAATTTTTAAGGTATGCATCACGCACATTTCTCTATTGTTGAAAGGAAGACAAGATTTCTTACGGTTTTTATTCCAAGTCCATCTAGCATATACAAAACATCTTCTGTGGCCACATTTCCGCTGGCTCCCTTAGCATAGGGACAACCACCTAAACCTGCTGTTGAGCTGTCTATGACTGCCACACCCATCTGAGAAATAAAAGTACTGATTTAGTGAGTATTTTGCACAGATTTAAGGAGATTGGGTCCTGCTATAAAAAGTCTTAAGAATTTGTTGTCAAGTACATTTTTAGTATCTTCACACATAGCTAAATTAAAAATCAAACCAAAAACGGGGGCATATTTGCTTCTTTTTGGCGCTACGATGCATTTATTATAATCCTTTTGCACTGTAGTTGCGTCTTACTTTTCACTTTTTCTAAGTTTTTCCTCTGATATTTTTTTAGTCGAAATAAATCATGGGACCAAATACAGTCTAATTTTATCTTGAATAGAAACATTAAAAATTGTGAAAAAGAATTTTTTTCAAAGTACTTCGCATAATCAATTTTTTGACCTTTCTTCACTCACAAAATGTCATTCCTCTGGCCTTAAAAATTTAACAAGCAAAAAAGTTAAACGAGATCTGTATGAGGAGAAACATTTTGTAAGGATCTCACATTTTAAAAAAAAGTACAGTCCCTGAATCGCTCTACTTTCCCACTTGAACGGTGAGCGAACGTTGAGAGAACGGTGAGTTAACGCTGAACGAACACAGAGCGAACGCTGAGTGAACAATGTGTGAATACTGAAACTCATCTATGTAAAAGGAGAGCGAACGCAGAACGCAAGAGCAAAGTAAATGGGGATCGCAAAGTGAATGATTCATTCGGAACGTATCCGATGATTTTATTGCATTGTACTCATTCTATTGTATTCTTTTGTCAGGTACAAAAAAGATACCTAAATGTTAAAGATAAATAAATTTTACAGTGCCCGTATCACCAGACAAGATTAAAATCTTTTTTCTATGTTCTGAACACTTCCAGAACAAATAAAAAGAAATAAATGAAGATTCCCGCAATGTCTTGGGAAAGATGATTTATCTTTACAAGTACCTGTACATGTACATGCACATTATATATGCATACTTATGTTTCTCACAAATTGAATATTTTCTACGCATATATATAATACATGTATGTTTAATTAAGGTGAAATCTCCCTCTGCTCTAAATTTTGTTTTAAAATCCCAACATTGATTTTCATCAACAACAATAGCATTAGATTCCAATGGAAAATAGTTTGAAGTATGAAGTGTTGCTTACTTTTTCAGAAATTAATATTATGTCTAATCATGATATGTAGAAAATTTAATATGGTGAATAGAAAGATCGCTTTATTTATCTTAGCAAAAAATTAAGAACATGAGGTATACAAGCATATGAAAATAAAATTTACCGTCATACCTATTTAATTCATATAAGAAAACATAATAAAGTGTTGCTTTTTAAATCAGAATATCACAATTTTTTGTGCTTGTAAAATAAAAATCCATCCATCTACAAAAGTTATCATTCCATCTACAGGAGTTATCTTTCTTCAAAATATTTTTAAAAGGAAAAAAATTATTTATTGATTCTAAAAATTCTGCATCAAGAATTCCTGTAACAATTAAGAGAATTAGATGTTAAGAGAAAGAAATATCTCAATTTTACCAGTTTAAAGGAGCTGAGTATAAATGTTTAAGGTAAACAATTATAAGTGATTAATAAAAATATTGGCATAGAAAATAGAAATCAATATTTGTAACATAGTTTAAATTTGATTAAATTGACTACATAATGGTCCTCATTAGTAAAATTTGGTAAGACAATTCATTGGACATGCAGCTTGGAATAATTTCCTTCGAAAGTTATCTCTTTTCAGAGGGACATAACACCTCAAGTTGTTTAGTCAAAAAAAATGATCGAAAGTTATCTCTCTTATCAGAGGGACATGACACCTTAAGTTGTTTAGTCAAGAAAAATGATCGCTGTAAAACATTGTCACTGATATCAAACTCTGCAAGTTACGATAAAGAAAATTATTCTGTAAAATAGACATGGTTATTCTTATTTGGTCTATAAAACCATTACATAGCTTTTAGAAGAGGAGAAGACGAATTTTCTGAATGAATTACAAACATATTTCTGTACAATGGCGATTCGGTATGAAATAGGTAAAATTCACAATTAGAAATATTTTATTTGTATCACATTTTATTTTATTTATTTTAGAAATAATCAATAGGATCAATTTTGAAGGGGGTGCTATAAGGAAAAATATTGGACAACTAAGCTGAACAATAGGCCCAAGGGCCTTAACAGTCCCCTGAATATAATACAACACTGTAAAGGATCCAAAGAAGTGTAAAACAAAAGTAACTGAAAGATGAAGTATGTTGACCAAGATTTTTGTTTTAAATTCTGGTAAAAATAACCTTGCTTATTGTAACGTGCGAGACCCAAGTGATCTTCTTGGGATCGTTCTTGGTTTTCCCAAGTCTTACAGGGCTGATGGTGAATGCAAAATATACAAATACATGTACAATAAACGCTTGCCTAGTTTGTAGGGTATTCAATATATACAGATATTTTTTGTTGCTTTTTTGTTGCTTGCCTAGTGCTACAATTAATTACACAAAGAACAAGAGGCCCAAGGGCCTTGAATCGCTCTTCTGATAAACTGTACAACCTATCACTTCTATTTGAAGCTTCTAAGTATCCTGTATATTTAGATAAAGCCTTCAAATTCCAAAGGTAGGTCATCATGACCTACATTTTAGATGAAACACTCTGAGAACCCAAGATGATTCTAAGCCAATTAGTACCTGAGAATAGGTCACGGTGACCTACTTATCACTTGTTATTCTCTGAGGACCCAAAATGCATCAACTAAGTTTGATGATTCTAAGCCAATTAATACCTAAATATTTTTAAAAATTATAACCATAAAATTTCAAAAGTAGGTCACAGTGACCTACTTTTCAGATGACATACTTTGAGGACCAAAGATGCATCAACTGACAAAGTTTGATGATTCTAAGCCAATTAGTACCTGATATATTTAAATAAAGTCATAAAATTTTACAAAAATAGGTCACAGTGACCTCCTTTTCAATCGACTAAGTCTGCAGACCCAAGATGCATCAACTGACAAACTTTGGTATTGCTAAGCCAATTAGTACCTACAAATATTTAAATAAAGCAATAATTTCAAAAGTGGGTCACAGTGACCTACATTTTCATCCACTTACTCTGAGGACCCAAGATGCATCAACAGACAAAGTTTGATGATTCTAAGCTCACTAGTACCCGAAATATTTCATTATAGCCATATAAATTGAAAAGTAGGTCACGGTAACCTTCTTTTCAGTAGACATACTCCAAGGACCCAAGATGCATCAACTGACAAAGTTTGATGATTCTAAGCCAAACAGTACTTGAAATATTTAATTAAAGCCATAAATTTTCAAAAATAGGTCACGGTGACCTAATTTTCAGTTGTCGTACTCCAAGGACCCAGGATGCAATAACTGACAAAGTTTGATGATTTAAGCCAATTAGTACCTGAAACATTTAAATAAAGGCATAAATTTTCAAAAGAAAGTCACGGTGACCTACTTTTCAGTTGACCTACTCCGAAGACCCAAGATGCATCAACTGACAAAGTTTGATGATTCTAGGCCAATTAGTACCCGAAATATTTAATTATAGTCATATAAATTGAAAAGTAGGTCACGGTGACCTACTTTTCAGTCGACCTACCCCGAGGACCCAAGATACATCAACTGACAAATTTTGATGATGCTAAGGCATATAGTACACTAAATATTTAAATATAGCCATAAAATTTCAAAAGTAGGTCACGGTGACCTACTTTTCAGTTGACTTTTTTCGAGGACCGAAGATGAATTAACGTACAAAGTTTTATGATCATAGGCCTTAAAATGTCCAAATTATGCCTCTGAAACGCTTTGAAATTGAATGCCTGCAAAGTTCGAAAAGTAGGTCACTGTGACCTATTTTTTTTATAAATATGTTTTGAGGCCCCAAGATGCATCATCTTACAAGATTTAATGATTCTAAACCTCTCAGTATTCAAATTAATGGCCTGAATTGTTTTGAAAAAGATAACCATAAAATTCAAAAAGTAGGTCAAGGTGACCTACTTTTTATTCGACATACTCCAATGACCCATGATGCATCAACTGACAAAGTTTGGTGATCATGGGCCTTAAATTGTTCAAAATTTGCCTCTAAATCATTTTGAAAAAGAATGGCCGCAAAATTTAAAGAAGTAGGTCACCGTGACCTAATTTTGAGTCAACAAGATATGAGGTCCTTAGATGCATCAACTGACTAGATTTGATGATCCTATTCCTTATAGTAAGCAAAATATCAACATTTTAATAAAATGTAATTTTTGGTCAACTTTGAAGTGACATTGAGACCACGCCCTTTACCCCAGGGTGATGCCTTGAACAATTTTTAATCTATAACATATCCTCATCTTTTTGTGTAAGTTTGGTGATAATCTGCCAGTGGTTCTTGAGAAGAAGATTTTTTAGCAACCAGTACTTTTCTTTCTATTTTCCTAATTATCTCCCATTCTTTAAGGGTCACAACCCTAGTTTTAGTATAAACGGGAGCCCTTGGGCCAAGGATGCCCTGTGACAAATTTGACAATAATTGGCCAAGGGGTTCTTGAGTTATGGCCCATATTCTAAAAAGTTTACGCACACCGCACAAATGGCCATAGCATTAGCTCTTTGAGCCTTTGGCTCAGAAGAGCTAAAAATCTCTAATGTCTGTATATTAACTTGATGTGATGCCTTTAGCCTACACAAACAATTTAGCTGCTTGCCATTTAGTAACAGTTGGTACCAACACTTGCCCCATGGCTATACAAACAACTTGGTAATACTTGTAACAGGCACTCTCCACTTGGCTTTGTATACAACATGGCTATTTGCCACTTTTCAGTAACTACAACATGTCCCCTAGTCACCTGGCTCTCTATTCACGTGTTCACTTTGATAAACTCGTACACTTTTTGCAATCTCTTGCCAACTAAACTCTGATCTCCATGAATTTATCTGAAAATAAGTCGTCAAATGTCCAACAAAACTTTATAGTTTACACATACTAATCACAAATAGCCCTTTTGCTACATAAATAATCTTTATTTTAATCTTTTATACTGCTTTCCAAGCAAGTATCCTACTTTGAGCATACTTTGCTCATTTAAACCAAACATTAATTTTTATTTTGTTTATAAATATATAACATTCTTTTGTGTATTCTCATTCCATCAAATAACCTGTTAATTAAATTATATACGAGGATTTCTTGATTTAACACGATTTTGCAAAGGGGAGTAACTCTCATTTGCTTCACTTATTATAATTTTGTACTCTGTTTCGCAGCTAGCTTAAGGAATCCCATATTGCACCAGTCTATGCAGAGGTTCGGGAAAACGATTATGACATCACATTAAAACTGTACAAATGAAATACCAATGTTCTTTTTCATACACACTTAAAACAGTCTTTTCTAATGAATAATGTAAACATAAATCGATGTGTAACTATTGATTGATTGATTGTATGTTGTTTAACGTCCCATTCGAGAATTTTTCACCCATATAGAGACGTCATCATATACCGATGAAGGGCTTCAAATGAAGATCTTTACTCGGCACTCAGGGCCATTGAGCAGTGAGAGTTCTTTATAGTGCCAACGCTTACCGTGACATGGGGCCTCGGTTTTTAAGACCAGCAACTTTCACTTCGAAGTGCCGAGCGCTTGATGAAGGAACATTTGCTACCTATTTTCTATCGACTTAGATCAGTCGCGGCCGTGATTCGAACACACGACCTTCCGATCACGGAGTGAGCGCTCTACCGACTGAGTTACCGTGACGGTAGAATTACAGCCATCTTGATCTCGCTGCACTGACTGAGATGACGTTATGGGCTAGTTCGACACACAGTTCTCTGTACTTGAGGCGTAGATGAAGCTATACTTGAAACATGCAAATATAAAAATTAAAATAAATCAAGCGTTATCCGACCAAAATGAAGACATTTTTGAATGTATTAATCAATATTTTATAGTATAATTAAATTGAAAATGTATAGATTGTACATAAAGCAACAGTAAGGCACACTTATGCAGTAACGAACTAGAATGACAAGCACAACCCCTCAAAAGTTCAACGACATCCGCTTTACTATGAAGGTTGAGTTTTCCAGCACACTAGCTATTATCCCTATTATTTTTAAAAAGCGCTGGGAGCTGGTCGTGCGCTGTTGCTTTATTCCGTAATTTAACATTATTTCAATGCGTATGATGTCAATGTAAGAAGTTTATCATAATCCCCCAACATGAGGCAGTTGCTCCCAGCACTTTTCATATTAAGAAACTTGTCTTAAAGAAAACACAATCAATTTTATTGCGAAAAGATATCCGTATATCGTTGAACTTTTACGATCTTTGTAGCAGTACATATTTTTTCCTAATTTTAAACATGTCACGTAACAAACAGCTGATGTACATGTAAGTAAAGTCGCTTTTGCCGAAATCAGCAGAGACCCGATATATATGCATGCAAATAGTAAAATCCCCATTCATCAAAACTCACGATGTTTAAAAAATTTCAACATTATATTTCTTTTCTCGGAATATTTTAATGCATATTTCCTATGGGCGTCTTTAACCTTGCTGCGTTGCTTCCTAGATACCCAGGAGCAGAGAAAAGGCACATTTACTTATATTCATACATTTACATTTATATTATTGCATTTAGTCTATTTGCTTCATACTTAGGGGCAGAGGAAAAGATTTATTTATGAGTATTAATGCAATTTTGCTAAATAATCAATAGAGCCCCGCCCAAACATCAGAACCCATTACCCAGGGGCCATGAAATTCATAATATTTGAAGAGGGACCCTTACCAATCATAACTATGCATTTAGTTTGTTTGTTTAATACCAAGGGGCAGAGGAGAAGATTTTCAAAGCATTAATTCATTTTCAGTATATAATAAATAAGCCCCCAGGAACCCCTGACCCAGAGAGGGCATCTTTTACAATTTTGGAAGAGGCACCCTTCCTAATCATAACTACATGTACTCAGTTCATCGGCTTAATTCACAGGAACAGAGAAGAAGATTTTCAAAGAATGAATGAATTTTCACTATAAAATCATTATAGCCCCGCCCTTACACCAAAACCCATGACCCATGGGCCATGAAATTTACAATTTTGAAAGAGACATCCTTCCTCATCATAACTATTCATTTAGTTTGTTTGCTTAATACCCAGGAGGAGAGGAGAAGATTTTTTTTTAAAAATAATCCATTTTCACTATATATTCAACAGGGCCTCACCCTTGCACCAGAACCCTTGACCCTCAGACTACGAATTTCACAATTCTTTTAGAGGGCTCAATTCTTATTATAAACATGCCAACAGTTTGACTGCTTGATGTCCAGGAGTAAAGAGGATTTTTAAAGATTGCATTAATTTTGATGGTTTTAGCCCCATTTCTAATTTTTACTCCCCTTCACCCTTAAATGCAATATGCCAAAATTTGTTGAAATTGGTCAGTGGTTTTTTTCTACATTGGAGAAGCTGAAAATGCTTAAATGTTAACGCACATCGCACGACGCACGGACGAAAACAGATAGCAATAGGTACCTGAGTAAATTCAGGTAACCTAAAAAATGTTCGAATATCCCCCAAAATGAGGAAAAAAAACTTCAAATTCGGGCCAGCCTTTCAACAAACATTTTCATACTAAATTTATAGTAAAATTTTACGTTCAGAAAAAAGGTGTAGGGACAGCGGGAAGGCTCCCTGTAGCCCCCACCCCCTTCCCCGACGCTATGTATGTGCCTGAATGTTATCTTCATGCGGTTGGAAGAAAAGTGCAAGTGAAATAACTCTAGAACTTGGAAGTTCTCAATCTACTTTCAGACCAGTGTAGAAAAAAAATAAGTCCTTATGTTCAGTTGGAAGGTCACGTGCAGGTGAATAGGAGGATTTATTTTTTCTATAATGTTAGAGTGCAACAAATTATTCAATCATATAACAAAGTCAAATATTTTCATGCCAAAAAAATATTTGACATTTCTATTTTTGATGATTTTTTAAGCAGACAATACCTTTGGACCAAAACCCCCCCTCCCCGTGATTTATTTTTGAAGATGATACAAATGGAAAGCCCTTCAAACAGGTGCGTAGTAATGGAGGGGGGGGGCACTTATTTGGAGAAATGTCTGTAGTTTATATACAAAAAATAACTACCATTGACTTTTATAGTCTTCTTAAAAGGCGTTATAACGCCTTTTCACTTTGAATTATTACGCTTTTTTTCGCGTTTTTACGCCTTTTCAAAAGGCATTTTTTTCTTCAGTAAATTGATCATATGAGGCTTTTGTACAACAGAAATAAGTTTATTTGAATGTTATGGGGAGTGGGGGTGAGGGACTTCAAAACATGTGTGATTTTGGGATTAATTAAAATTGGCCAAAAAGTGTTATGTCTATATCAATATCAATACTTTAAACAAGAGGCCCAAGGGCCTTAACGGTCACCTGAGTATAATACAACAATTTCGAAGTTAAATACACTGATAGATGAAGCAATGTGCCCTAAAGCAAGAGAAGTAGGAAGATCAGGATCAACAAAATAATAAGTCTAGTATTCAGTATCAACTCATAAATTAAGTTCTAATCTGTCCCCCACTTAACACTATCACCATGCAGACTATTGACAAACTATTAGTGCTTCTGTACTATTTTTAAACCCATATTAAGACCTCTAGCATTGACCTCTCTTATGGTCTTTGAAGAACTTTTAATAAGATAAGTTATTTTTGTCTCATTTTTATTTATCTATTACTTACAGGTCTACCTGATTATTAAAACTAAGAAAGTACTTTTTTAATTATACGATAAACATTCTTGCATGATTATCTTATTCTATTAACCTTTCAAATACATTATTTACAGTGATTAATTATCAAAGGTGAATGGAAAAGGGGAATAACTTCTCTCAGTAGAATACAAATTAATAGAGCCCTGCCCAGGACCAGAATGCTTAGATGAATGGTCCAGATGTTTAAAAATCTGGTAGAAATACACTTATTCATATCATTTAAACTTTTACTCAGTTTGCTTCCGATATGCCCAGAAGCAGAGAAGAATTTCACAGGTACAATGCATTTTCACTACAGATTAAACAGAGCCTTACCCTAACACCAGAACCCAAGACCAAGGGTCAAGAAATTTACAAATTTGGAAGAGTTACCCTCATCATCATAACTATGGACTTCAAAGAATTAACACTTTTCCACTATATTATCAAAAGCCCCCCCCCCCCCCTCTCGTTATGCCAGAACCCCTGACCCTAGGACCACAAGATTTAAAAATTCTGTTCAAAGCTCCCATTTTCATCATAGCTAAGCAATTTATTTATCAGCTCAACACTAAGGAGCAGACAGGATTAATTAATGATTAATTAATAGAATTAATGCTTTTTCACTATATAATCAATAGAGCCCCCCCCCTCCTCAAGAACCCCCAAAAACTGAGACCATATATTTAAAAATTTTGGAAGAGGCATCCTTGTCTATCATAATCATGCACTTAGTTTGTTTAAATAATCTAGAGTAGCAGAGAAGAAAATTTTCAAAGAATTAATGCATTTTCACTATATAATCAATAGAGCCCCACCCTAACACCAGAACCCCTGACCCTGGGGCCATGAATTTCACAGTTTTTGAAAAGGCATCCTTATGCATCATAACCATGCACTTAGTTTGTTTAAATAGTCTCCAGTAGCAGAGAAGAAGATTTTCAAAGAATCAATCCATTTTCACTATATAATCAATAGAGCCCCGCCCTAACACCAGAAACCCTGACCCTGGGGCCATGAATTTCACAATTTTGGAAGAGGCACTCTTGCTCATCATAACTATGTACTTAGTAACTTTATTTAATACCCAGGAGCAGAGAAGAAGATTTTCAAAAAATTAATGCATTTTCACTACATAATCTATAGAGCCCCGCCCTAACACCAGAACCCCTGACCCTGGGGCCATGAATTTCACAATTTTGGAAGAGGCACTCTTGCTCATCATAACTATGTACTTAGTAACTTTATTTAATACCCAGGAGCAGAGAAAAAGATTTTCAAAGAATTAATGCATTTTCACTATATAATCTATAGAGCCCCGCCCTAACACCAGAAACCCTGACCCTGGGGCCATGAATTTCACAATTTTGGAAGAGGCACTCTTGCTCATCATAACTATGTACTTAGTTCTTTTATTTAATACCCAGGAGCAGAGAAGAAGATTTTCAAAGAATTAATGCATTTTCACTATATAATCTATAGAGCCCCGCCCTAACACCAGAACCCCTGACCCTGGGGCCATGAATTTCACAATTTTGGAAGAGGCACTCTTGCTCATCATAACTATGTACTTAGTAACTTTATTTAATACCCAGGAGCAGAGAAGAAGATTTTCAAAGAATCAATCCATTTTCACTATATAATCAATAGAGCCCCGCCCTAACACCAGAAACCCTGACCCTGGGGCCATGAATTTTACAATTTTGGAAGAGGCACTCTTGCTCATCATAACTATGTACTTAGTAACTTTATTTAATACCCAGGAGCAGAGAAGAAGATTTTCAAAGAAATAATGCATTTTCACTATATAATCTATAGAGCCCCGCCCTAACACCAGAAACCCTGACCCTGGGGCCATGAATTTCACAATTTTGGAAGAGGCACTCTTGCTCATCATAACTATGTACTTAGTAACTTTATTTAATACCCAGGAGCAGAGAAGATTTTCAAAGAAATAATGCACTTTCTCTATATGATCTATATAGCCCCACCCTGGGGCCAGAACCCCTGACCCTGGGGCCATGAATTTCACAATTTTGGTAGAGGGCTCAATGCTTATTACAATGATTGCATTATTTTTGGTGGTTTTAGCCCCACCCCTCAGGCCCCAGGGGCTATATACCAAATTTGGTTGAAATTGGTTGAGCGGTTCTAGAGAAGAAGTTAAAAATGTTCAAAAGTTAACGCACGACGGACGACGCACGACGACGGACGAAAACAGATAGCAATAGGTCACCTGAGTGACTCAGGTGACCTAAAAAAGTTGTGTTATAATTGCATATTCATTTGCACACCAATGTGCAATTTGTATAAACGATTTCCCAATGTGAACAAACGATTTTAAAGATCATTCACACGAATATCTAAATCGTTCACACGAACGTGTAAATCGTACAAACGATTTTCTAAATCGTTTAAACTATTTTAAAAATCGTACTAATTTCTTAATCGTTCAAAAGTTTTCTAAATCGTTCAAACGAATTTCTAAATTGTAAAAAGGAATTTCTAAATCGTACAAACGAATTTCTACATCATACAAATGATTTTCTAAATCGTTCAAATAATTTCTAAAAGTGTTCAAACGATTTAAAAAATCATACAAACGAATTTCTAAATCGTTCAAACGATTCTATTTAGTTTTTCTGCAAATTGAAATGGCACTTATACTCCGTCGTATTGACAGACTGCTGTGAATATATCACACTTGAGTCGTTCATTTCAACAGGTCAGATACACTACCTTTTATGGAAGGCACTTTTCAACACGTGACTATGTTTTCTTCAAACCCATTCCCCAATCAATTGAACAGGTCGAGAAATCTACCATATATGGATATTGTCGTCATTGCGCACAGAGGTGCTTACAGCAAGCATTCAATGAATGAACGTCCAATGAATGAGCCGAAAAGCATGATTGTCTATTACATGTTTATATTTTACTACAAACACGTGGGTCAGGCAAATTTAGGACGCGATTTCAAATGACTGCGGGAAAGTCAACTAATAATTATTTTTAATGTTTTTGTGAAAAACACGAAGAATAGGTTCTAATTAAGATTTTCCATGCTAACTAGTACGTTGAAATACCGCTCACAAAGTCTTCACAAGTATATAAGAACCCAGTTTTTATAGCTTGATATTCGTAAATTTGCCATTCTACTGGTGTTATTCGTTGTTACTTTGTTATTTGTTTACTAGAAATTAAAAGTTAATGCAGTTATAAAAAACGTAAGTCTATTGCTGTACGGTATTCATTGATCATAGAACGTGTATTGAGTAGCATATATATCGAAGGTGTATGCGTAGTAAACAATGACAATACGTGAGTACAACTCAGAGTCGATTTGTTTTGGACAAGGGAATAGTCACGTGAAATTCATACTGACTGATAGTACAGCCCGGGAAAAACTGCCAGGCTATTGTCAACAAACGGACTTATACAATGGAGTGGAGAAAACCCAAATTTTACCGTTGTAAAACATTTGTATGTAAATGTGAGCATGGAACTAGTAGATAATGATGTACATATTATATTAAGTGTGCAAAATGCTTGAAAAAACGCTTCATGTTCTTCCGACAGCAACTTTAAACATAGGTAATCAAAGATTACGAAGCTCACCTCGTCGAATGTTATCTTTTAGTAAGGCAAATTTCACAGCATATTCTTTTTTAGTTAGTAAACATCCCAAGATCAATATCTATGCAAGTTTGGTTTAAGTACGACTTATAGTTACTTGGAAATAGACCTGTTCAAAAAATGTTTATCCTGTTTACTAATCAAGAACATTTTGGTCAGTTCCATCATCCGAAGTAAGTCTGGAAGTTTTCATCCTTAGATGCACCATCTATGCAAGTTTAATCATTACAGGCCATAATGTTATATAGCTACTCCAAAAAAATTATCCTGGTTACTCATCTGGAAAATGTATGTCAGATTCAGAATCCAAAGCAAGTCTTGAAGTGACCATCCCTAGCTACATCATCCATGCTAATTTGGTTAAAATATGGCTAAAATTCACTCATGTGGAAAATCTAGGTCGGATCCAGCATCCGAAGCAGGTTGGTTAGCATACATCCCAAGATGCATCATCCATGCAAGTTTGGTCCAGGTAGGGCTAATAGTTACTTTGGAATGGACCAGCTCAAAAAACTTTAACCTGGTCACTCATCTGGAAAATCTAGGTCAGATCCTGCATCCGAAGCAAGTGTGGTAGTGTCCATCACTAGATGGATAATCCTTGCAAGTTTGGTCCAGGTAGGGCTTATATTTACTTGGGAATGGACCTGCTCAAAAAACTTTAACCTGGTCACTCATCTGGAAAATCTAGGTCAGATCCTGCATCCGAAGCAAGTGTGGTAGTGTCCATCACTAGATGGATAATCCATGCAAGTTTGGTCCAGGTAGGGCTTATATTTACTTGGGAATGGACCTGCTCAAAAAACTTTAACCTGGTCACTCAACTGAAAAATCTAGGTCAGATCCAGCATCTGAAGCAAGTGTGGTAGTGTCCATCCCTAGATGCATCATCCACGCAAGTTCTATCCAGGTAGGGCTAATAGTTACTTGGATATGGACCTGCTCCAAAAACTTTAACCTGGTCACTCATCTGGAAAATCTAGATCAGATCCAGCAGCCAAAGCAAGTGTGGTAGTGTCCATCACTAGATGCATCATCCATGCAAGTTTGGTCCAGGTAGGGCTAATTGTTACTTGGATATGGACCTGCTCCAAAAACTTTAACCTGGTCACTCATCTGGAAAGTCTAGGTCAGATCCAGCATCCGAAGCAAGTGTGGTAGTGTCCATCACTAGATGCATCATCCATGCATGTTTTGTCCAGGTAGTGCTAATAGTCACTTGGATATGGACCTGCTCCAAAAACTTTAACTTGATCACTCATCTGGAAAATCTAGGTCAGATCCAGCATCCGAAGCAAGTGTGGTAGTGTCCATCCTTAGATGCATCACCCATGCAAGTTTGGTCAAGGTACACTACTGTAATGATTTTCCCCTTAGATTCAAAAAAAATCCCCTGACGTTCCCCTGTCTGTCCCTGACATTTTCCTGTCTCCCCCTGACTTTCTCCTATGATCCCCTGTCGTTGTCCCTGACTACCCTGTCTACTCCCTGACGTCCCCTGACTTTGCCCCTGTTACCACTCTCTAACCCCTGATGTCCCCTGACATTCCCTGACGTCCCTGTCAACGCCCTGATGTCCCCTGACTAAGTCCCTGACCACCCTGTCAGTTCCCTGTCGTTCCCTGACATTCATTTTGACCCTGAAAAGGGGTTAAAATATGTTTTTGTTGCTATTTACTTGTGAGAAATATGTTACTCTTGGCAATTCTTAAGTTTTGTGAAAATATATATTTAGTCAATTGTTATTTCTTTGAATATCTTTAGTAATTTATTTCTTAATATGATTGTATTTGATTGTTTTAGTTTAGTACATGTAGCTTTTAGATAAATTTTAAGGAGAATAAATGCCAGTTAATTTGAAAAGAATGAATTACAAATTTATTGCGTCTTGTCATGAATGGCAAGTAAATATATTTATATTTATTTATATGTTAATCTATATATCCACATGTATTTATTTATTTATTGACTAATTAATTAATTTAATCTACTCATATATTTCTTTTTAGATATATTTTCCTTATTGAATTATTAATTAATTGATTAATATTATATATTTATCTAATTTTTTAAATTCATTTTATTTTAATTAATTAATTCTATTTTATTCAATTTATTTGTGAGTTTCGCATAAACAGTCGTAAGGTAAAACAAAATGTGCTTCAAAGTATCTTTCAAGCATATTTTACATTTCTTTTAATTCTTCTAATTTCATGATGGGTATCAAAATAATTGTCTTATAACACACAATCTGAATTCGGAATTTGTTTTATTGCTTCTTTTACTTTGGTAAAAAAAAAAGAAAAAAGAAAATGTTCCTCAAAAACTGTCACGGTTGTGAGAGTAGTTCCGAGCTGTTGATAGTTGACCAGTGACTCTGGGTACACAGACCAGACACCTATTGTTCTTTTGACTGACCACTATACACTGTTTATTCAGTGGCAGCACGACCGTATCCACTCTGCAAGTGTTATTTCTTTCACAACCGTGACAATTTTTAGAGGAAATTTCTATTTTATCAAAGTTAAAGGGAAAAATAAAAGCAAATTCCATATTCAGATTGTGCGTAATGAGACGATGATTTTGATACCCATCATGAAATTAAAAGAATTAAAAGTAATTTAAATATGCTTAAAAAATTGTTTGGAGCAAATTTGTTTTACTCGGAGAATGTTTTTGTCTAACTACACAAATTGAATTAAATAAAATTAATCAATAAATTAAAATAAAGGAAATGAATAAAATAAAATAAATTAAAAAAATTAAATAAATTAATTTATTTATTAAAAATTGAATAAAACAAATACGTAAAAATAAATTTAATAGATAAAATTAATAAATGAATGAAAAAAAACATGGATAAATAAACCGACAAAGAAATAAATAAAAAAGATACATCAATTAATTCAATTCAATTAAATTAATAAATTTACTAAAGATACTTCAAACAAATAATTAGTTACAAAATCAATATTTTTATTTATTTTTAGGTCACCTGAGTCACTCAGGTGACCTATTGCTATCTGTTTTCGTCCGTCGTCGTGCGAGTGTGCGTCGTGCGGGTGTGCGTCGTGCGTAAACTTTTTCACATTTTCGACTTCTTCTCAAGAACCACTGGGCCAATTTCAACCAAACTTGCCACAAAGTATCCTTGGGTATTAGTGATTCAAGTTTGTTCAAATGAAGGGCCAAGCCTTATTCCAAGGGGAGATAATTAAGAATTAGTGAAAAATTACTGGCATCTTTTAAAAATCTTCTTCTCAAGAACCACTGAGCCAAGAAAGATGAAACTTATATGGAAAAATCCTCAGATAGTGTAGATTCAAGTTTGTTCAAATCATGACCCCTGGGGGTAGGGTGGGGCCACAATGGACGATCAAAGGTTTACATAGGAATACATAGGAAAAATCTTTAAAAATCTTCTTCTCCAGAACCACTGGGCCAAGAAAGATGAAACTTGTGTGCAAAAATCCTCAGGTAGTGTAGATTCAAATTTGTTCAAATCATGACCCCCTCGGGTAGGGCGGGGCCATAATGAATGATCAAAATTTTACATGGGAATACATTGGAAAAAACTTCTTCTTCAGAACCACTGGGCCGAGAAAGATGAAACTTATGTGGAAACATCTTCAGGTAGTGTAGATTCAATTTTGTTTAAATCGTGATCCCCGGGGGTAGGGTGGGGCCACAATGGACAAAGAAAATTTTACATTGGAATACACAGGAAAAATCTTTAAAAAATTCTTTTCTCAAAAACAGCAAAGCCGTGATTGGTTATATTTACATGGAAGCATCCTCAGATATAGTATAGATTCAAGTTTGTTCAAATCATGACTCTGGGGATAGAGTGGGGCCACAATGGACGATCAAAGATTTACACATGAATTCATATGAAAAATCTTTAACAAACTTCTTCTCAAGAATAGCAAAGCCATGATTTGTCTTATTTATATGGAAGCATCTTTGGGTAATGTTAATTCATTTTTGTTCAAATCTTGACCCCCTGGGGGTAGGGAGGCGGCACAACAGGTGATCAAAGTTTTAGTTAGGAATATATAGGAAAGATCATTTAAAAATCTTCTCAAAAACAACAAAACCATGATAAGTCATTTTAATATAAGTTAATTTTGGTTGTAACGCATCATTTGATTGGATGAAAAATTAATATATATTATATAACCTGGGTTTGTTTTTGCAGCTTTCAATTTATGCTCTATGGATCCTCTATGGATTGTTGTTTTATACTCAGGTGACCGTTAAGGCCCTTGGGCCTCTTGTTTAACTTATTTATTTGTATATTTTTCTATTTATTTATTTTTTATCTATCTGTTTATTTATTTATTTAATCTATTCATTTCTTTTCTTTTAAATATTTGTTTTATTCAATTATCAATTAATTAATTAATTAATGTTATTTCTTTATTTATTTTGTTAATTCATTTTATTTTGATTAATTAATTTTTTCAATTGTTCCTATTTATTTGTGTAGTTCCCTATAAAGAGTCTTATGGAAAAACAAACGATGCTTCAAACTTTTTTTTAGGCATATTTACATTTCTTTTAATTTTTTTTAATTTTATGATGGGTATCAAAATAATCGTCTTATTACAAACAATCTGAATTCGGAATTTGTTTTATTTCTTTTTTTACTTTGGTAAAAAAAAAATAGAAATGTTCCTCAAAAACTGTGCGGTTGTGAAAAAAAAATTCTGAGCTGTTGATAGTTGACCAGTGACTCTGGGTACACAGACCAGACACCTATTGTTCTTTTGACTGACCACTATACACTGTTTATTCAGTGGCAGCACGACCGTATCCACTCTGCAGGTGTTATTTCTTTCACAACCGTGACAAGTTTTTGAGGAAATTTTTATTTTACCAAAGTAAAACGGAACAATAAAACAAATTCCAGATTCAGATTGTGCATAATGATGATTTTGATACCCGTCATGAAATTAGAAGAATTAAAAGTAATTTGAATATGCTTAAAAAATAGTTTGAAGCATAATTTGTTTTATCCGGACACTGTATATGAAGAACTACACAAAATGAATTAAATTTAATTAATCAATAAATTAAAATAATTGAATTGAATCAAATAAAATAAATAAATAAAAATTTTAAATAAATCCATTTGTTTATTGATAATTAAAGAAAACAAATAAGTAAAAATAAATTAAATAGATAGATTGAATAAAAAAATAAATATATAAATGGGAAAAAGAACAGATAAATAAGCAGACAAATTAATAAATAAACAGATACATGAATTAATAAAATCAATAAACAAATAAATAAATAGATAAAAAAAATATATTTACATGCCATTCATGCTACACAAGACGCAATAAATTAGTAATTTATTATTTTTTTTAAAGTAATGGCATTTATTCTTATTAAGATTTATCTGAAAAGCTACCAAACAATCAATAAAATAATATTTTGAAAGAATTTGCTAAAGATATTTCAAACAGAAAAACTAATAATTAGATCCATTTTCACAAAACTTGAAAATTGCTAGGAGTAAGGTATCGATTTTCTCACAAGTAAATAGCAACAAAAACATATTTTAATCCTTTTTCCTGGTAAAAATGAATGTCAGGGGACGACAGGGGGTTGACAGGGTTGTCAGGGACTTAGTCAGGGGACATCAGGGAGTTAACAGGGACGTCAGGGAATGTCAGGGGACATCAGGGGTTGGACAGTGATAACAGGGCAAACTCTGGGGACGTCAGGGAGTAGACAGGGTAGTCAGGGACAACGACAGGGGATCATAGGAGAAAGTCAGGGGGAGACAGGAAAATGTAAAGGGACAGACAGGGGAACGTCAGGGAATTTTTTGGAATCTAAGGGGAAAATCATTACAGTAGTGGTAGGGCTTATACTTACTTGGGAATGGACTTGCTCCAAAAACTTTAACCCGGTCACTCAACTGGAAAATGTAGGTCAGATCCAGCATCCAAGCAAGTGTGGTAGTGTCCATCCCTAGATGCATCATGCATGCAAGTTTGGTCCAGGTAGGGCTTATAGTTACTTGGGAATGGACTTGCTCCTAAAACTTTAACCGGGACGCCGACGCTAACACCGACACCGACGCCGGTGGTATAGCATAAGCTCATCTCGACTTCGTCGAGGTGAGCTAAAAAGTGGCCTTTTCGAAACGTACATGTAGTATTTTTTGTAGCAACCCATAATGCAACTCAGTTAGCTGATTGGTCAGTTTGCCAGTCACGTTGGTTGCCTCATTTAGCATTTAGCAATTTATTCTGACGTCACAGAAAATAGTTTCCTCGACCTGTTGAATGAATCGCAAAGGATGACAGACTACTACGTGTTTACATGTGATTTTTGTCGGTCTACTACGTAATATTTAATTCGTCACCGGAAAAACTAAACAGTTTCTTTTTACTTTATAAGACTGAAATTGAAATGTTATATTCCAAAGACACTATTCCATGCTCACATTTATTGAAGTTGTTTTAGATGATTTACAGTTGCTTCAAATACCGGACAAACGCTTTGACGTTTGAATGTACATAAAACATTTTGTTGATATTGAGGAGTAAAATAATAATTGCGCACATTATACTGCTGTCTAAAACTATGTACATGTATATCACATGAAAAAAACCCCACAATCGCTGCTCTATCGACACAATAGCACGTCTCTTCGAACAGTAGTTTACGCCGTTGTATTACAAGTTGATATCAGTAATGGATAAATAACGAGATGGTGTTGAATAGTTTAGAGAAAACTATTCAACACTATCGAGTTATTTATCTTACTTAAAAAACTTCCCCACTTTGGACCCCAAAGAAACATTTACTCATTCATATATCCAACTTTGCTTTAATACAATGGGATCTAGCCCATTTAGATATCTAACAGTGACACAATACAATAGCCTAACCGAACACCCCTTTTATTCATGGACTAGTGAGCATGAAACTGCATGGTGCTAATGTCATTTCAAACCTTTCCATTGCTCTGAACAGTCATAAAATCAGATGAACAATAATTTAAATCCAAAATAAAGTTAGAGAGGTTCAGATAGTGTTTTGATTGATTGATTGTATATTGTTTTACGTCCCATTCGAGAATTTTTCACTCATATAGAGACGTCACCATATACCGGTGAAGGGCTTCAAATTTTGACCTTTACTCGGCACTCAGGGCCATTGAGCAGTGAGGGATCTTTATCGTGCCAACGCCTGCCGTGACACGGGGCCTCGGTTTTTAAGGTCTCATCCGAAAGACCCGCAACTTTCACTCCAAAGTGCCGAGCGCATGGCGAAGGAACAGTTGCTACCTATTTTTTATCGACTTAGGTCTGTCGCGGCCGAGATTCGAACTCACGACCTCCCGATCACGGAGCGAGCGCTCTTCCGACTGAGCTACCGTGAACGGTTATAGTGTTTTGAATACTTTGACTTGAAAGCAGAAGAAAACTACAGAATTTTGGTAAAAAGGTTGGAAATCTATCATTAAATATAAGACGATGATTTATTGAGGAGAAGTGTTGGAATCTTATGGAGTTCCATTCGGACAATACTTCTTGTAGTGCAGATGAAAAAATTATCGGTGTTAGGCGGGACCTGCTTTAAAAATATTCCATATAAAGATCTGCTATAAAAAAGGTGACAAAAATAGATGGGCTGTCATTTTATTACATTGTTCTGGAAAAGTATGAGAACAGAGATGAACCTCGAAAAATCTGAGAGGATTTGCTGAAAACGGACCCCTGCAATAATATTCAGCAACAAGAAGTGATTTGGTTTAAGGTTCAAGGTGAAAATGTATTTAAAGGCGTGTCAAAAGTGATGCTTTCAAAATTTAAGACCGGAAACATTCTGTTAAAATACCATCGGATAAGTATTGGATATCTTATTGACGATAAGAGTCTAATAGTGTGCTAAATTCGGAGGAACTGTAATTTTTGTGAGCGACTGAAATACATTTTTAACACGTTTCTAATGTTGTGAAAAATGCGAAGTGATTAAAATTCCGTGTGTATTGGACATAAATTCTAATAGTATGACAAAGGATAACTGCACTTAACGCTGGGTTTTGGGTCTTTTCGTCGCTTCTGCTGCTTTGACATCTTAACCTTATTTCACTTTTGTATATTTACTAAAGAATTCTGTGAATTCGGCACCAAAATTTAAATGTTCAAATGATTTTAGACTGTGATACAATAAAATAATTCTATGTTTTTTGTCTTTACTGTTTTCCAGATATAGAAAATTAACACTTACCTGCCCTTGATTATAAATTAGGTATGCATGAGAGGTGGAGCTAACATTATAAGAATGGGTCTAAAACTAGACTATATAAATAACAATAACATGTATAAACATAGGTGATCAGAGATTACAGAGCTCACCTCAAGGAATACTGTCTTTAAGTAAGGCAAAGTCCCTCACTAAAGTAATTATCTAGTAGTGTGCATCCCTAGATGCAACATTTATGCAATTTTGGTCTGTTAGGGCTTGCAGTTACTTGGGAGTGGATTTATCTAAAAACTTTAAACTAGTCACTCATCCGGAAAATGTAAGTCAAATCCAGCATCTGAAGCAAGTTTGAGAGTGTTCCTCCCTTGATACATCATCCATGCAAGTTTGGTTCAGATGGGCCTTATAGTTACTTGGAAATGAGATCTGCTCCAAAAACTTTAACCTGATCACTCATCCGGAAAATGTAGGTCAGATCAAGCATCCGAACAAGCCCCGTAGTGTGGATCCTTAGATGTATCATCCATGCAAGTTTGGTCAACATAGGGCTTACAGTTACTTGGAAATGAGATCTGCTCCAAAAATTTTAACCTGGTCACTCATCCGGAAAATATAGGTCAGATCCAGCATCCGAATCAAGTCCAGTAGTGTGCATCCTTAGATGTATCATCCATGCAAGTTTGGTCAATATAGGGCTTATAGTTACTTGGAAATGAGATCTGCTCCAAAAACTTTAACCTGGCCACTCATCAGGAAAATATAGGTCAGATCTAGCATCCGAAGCAAGTCCACTAGTGAGAATCCGTAGATGTATCATCCATTCATGTTTAGTCAACAAAGGACTTAGAATTACTTGGAAATGAGATCTGCTCCAAAAACTTTAACCTGGTCACTCATCCGGAAAATGTAGGTCAGATCCAGCATCCGAAGCAAGTCCAGTAGTGTGCATTCTTAGATTTATCATCCATGCAAGTTTTGTCAATATAGGGCCTATAGTTACTTGGAAATGAGACCTGCTCCAAAAACTTTAACCTGCCCCAAAAACTTTAACCTGCTCCAAAACATTAACCTGGTCATTCTTTAGCTGAAATTGCAGCATCTGAAACCTTGACTGGTACAAAGAACCACACTAGAAGTATCCTCCATGCATCTCTGTTTAATATGGGGCATAGAAATTCTTGAAAAGAAAACTGCTCCAAAAACTTTAACCTGGGACGCCGACGCCGAGGGTATTACATAAGCTCCCCCAACTTCGTTGAGGTGAGCTAAAAATACGAGATTACTCTTTCCCATCTCCTCCTTTATTCTGTATGGCACAAGTGCACTATTTACAAAGGTTTCAAAACGAAATTGACTATATCAGCACGACCATGTAAGGAAAGAATACTTTGAATCGATGCCTGAAAATTCAACGTGTTCGAGCACAGTGTACTAGTTAGCACAAAACTTGCTACCTTACAAGTCACGTGACGGAATTTAGTATTCACAGAGTTACCTGAGGTAGGACATCACGTGGTGAATTATAATATTCAACATGCCACAGCCCTTGGTTAGAACAGAAGGCAAATGTTAGAAGAGGCAGTTTTTCCTCTTTTAAACCATGAGCGCATGTTTGTCTATTAATCTCCTTTTGACATAACCTTATAAATGCAAATATACCTCATTGTGTATTTTACCAAAAAAAAGTATGAACATTATTTAAATCCACATTTCCAATTGTTAAAATGAAAAGCCTTCAAGGTTGTTAAAATGAACGGCCACTACTTCTTCCAAGGGAAGATGATTAGTGAGAAAACAATGGCATCTTTTAAAAATCTTCTTCTTAACGGCCACTGGGCCAGAAAATAAAAAAAACTTATGTAGAATGTAGACAAATCCTCAGGAAGTGTAGATTAAAATTTGTTCAAATCAGAACCCCAGGAGGTAGAGTGGGGCAACAATGAGGCATCAGGGTTTAACACTGGAAAATATAGGAAAAATCTTTTTTAAATGTAAATCATATACGGCACCATTTTTTATGCACCAGATGCGCATTTCGACAAATTATGTCTCTTCAGTGATGCAACTGCCGAAACATTGGAAATCCAAAATATTAAAAAAAAATTCTAAATTTGTACCACAGCAATTAAATATATATCCGTATTTTCAAGCCAATAACGAAGTACTTCGCTACTGGGCTAGAGAGACCCTCGGGGACTAACAGTCCACCAGCTAAAAATTTAAACATTTCTTCTCGAGAACAACAAAACCATCATTGGTCATATTCATATGGAAGCATCCTTAGTATAGATTCAAGTTTGTTAAAATCCAGGGGTAGAGAAGGATCCAATGGTAGATCAATGTTTTACATTGGAATATAGGAGAATCTTTAAAACTTATCCTCTCAAGAACAGGAAAACCATGGTTAGTCATGTTTATACGGGAGCATCCTCAGGTAGTGGAAATTCAAATTTGTTCAAACCCTGACCCCCACCCTCACCCCCGGAGTATTGGGGGTCCACTCTGGGGCATCAAAGTTTTACAAAGGTATACATAGGAAAATTCTTCTTCTAAAAACAGATAAGCCATGATCATGATTGGTCATATTAAATTCTATGGGGGTAGAGGGGGGCCACAATAGGAAAAGTGAAACATAGGAATACATAAAAAATCTTTAAAAATCTTCCTCTCAGTAACCGCAAATCTATTAGTGGTCATATTCATTTGTATGCATTCTCAGGTAGTGTAGATTCAATTTTTTTTTAAATCAGTCCCTAGAGTAGTTAGGGTCCACAGTCGGGGATAAAAGTTTTACATAGGAATACAAATAAAAAATTATTAAAAATCTTCTTGTCAAGAATCGCAAAGCCATGATTAGATATATTCATATGGAAGAATCCCCAGGAAGTGTAGATTCAAGTTTGTTCAATTCATGCCCTCCGGGGATAGAATGGGGCCACAATGGGAGATCAAAGATAAAAATTAATATACAGTAGATAATGTTCACAAATCTTCCTCTCAGGAACAGCAAATCCATGATTGGTCATATTCATATGGAAGCATTCTCAGGTGTTCATTCAAGTATTTTTTTTTTAAATCAGTTCCCCGGGGATAGCTACGGACCACACTTGGGGATCAAAGTTTTACATAAGAATACAAAGGAAAATCATAAAAAAAAATCTCCTTGTTCAAGAACAGCAAGGGCATGGTTAGTCATCTTTACTTGGAAGCATCCTAAGGTAGTGTACATGTAGATTCAACTTCTTTTTTAAATCATGACCCCGGAGGTAGTTAGGGATCTCAATATTGATGAAGTTTTATATGGGAATATATAGGGTAAATTTTTTAAGATCTTCTCAAGAACAGAAAAGCCATGATTAGTAATATTTTTATGGATTGATTGATTGTTGTTTAACTTACCTTTCAAGAATTTTTCACTCATAGTTTTACATAGGAATACAATAGAAAAATCTTTAAATATCTTTTTCTCAAGAACAGCAAAGTCATGATTGATGATATTTATTTGGAAGCATCCTCAGGTAGAGTAGATTCAAATTATGACCATGCGGAAGGGTGGGTCCACAATGGGCAATCACATTTTTTACATAGGAATTTAGAGGAGAAATCTTCCCAAGAACAGCAAAGCCATGATTAGTTTTACTTATATGGACGCATCATCAGGTACCTTAACTAAAATGTACACAACTTTAGTAACTTAGTTAACTTTAGTAAAAACTTTGATACTTTAATTTACTTTGAAACTTTACAGTAGAACTTTTTTGAGAATTTTAAACTTAATCTCTTAAATTCAATATCAATGATGTAAAATTTGAAAATAATATGTTAATATACCAGTAATATTTCTATTTAATATAAAAAATACTATGCATGTATGAATAAGAGAACATAAAATAAAACAATTTGAAATCCATAGTGAAAGAACTTTATTTTCTATAGTTAAAACTTTGATTTACTATGGTAAAAACTAAGCTATAGTTAACTTTTGTTTACTATAGTTAACAAAAGTTAACTATAGCTTAGTTTTGTTAGGGTAGTTATGATTCAATTTTGTTCACATCATGATCCCCTTGGGTAGGATGGGGCCACAATTGGAAATTAAAGTTTTAAATAGGAAAATATAGGAAACAATTTAAACAAGAGCTCATCTGAGTAACTTTAGCCCTGCTGTTCAGATTTAAAAAATATATTTTTTCCGAAGAAAAATTCTGACCTCCATATTAAAGCCCCACTCTAAGGTTTCCTGAATCCACACGACATGGGGATGCTTCAATATCATTATGATTAACTTGGCTTTGCAGTTATTTAAAAATTCTTTACCCGTATAAATGCATTATGTAAAATTTGATCCCTATTTTAGCTAACTCTAACCCATGTGGCATAAATTGAAAAAAAAAATCCACTAAACTTGGGAATGTTTGCTACGTAAGATGCGATTGTGGTTCTTGAGATGGTTTTCAAAATTTATTTCCTATTAATTCCAATTTAAAAATTTTGAACACTTTTAAAGAATTTTTCCTACATATTTTATTTGAAACTTTGATCTACTATTGTGGCCCGACTCTACGCCCGAGGGCCATGATTTGTACAATTAAAAATCTAAAAATCTCTGAAAGTTTCCACATAAGTTTTGTCCCTTCTGGACCATTAGTTCTTGAGAAAAAAATTTTTTAAAGAATTTTTTCCTACATATTTTATTGTAAAACTTTGATCACCAATTGTGACCTCACCCTACCCCCGGAGAAAATGATTTGAGCAAATGAGAATCTCACTGTCTGAGGAAGCTTCCACATACGTTTCATCGCTTCTGGTCCAGTGATTTGGGAGAAAAAAAATTAAAGATTTTTTCCTATATATTTTAATGTAAATTTTGACCCCCTATTGCAATTATCTTTGGGGCCATGATTTGAACAATTCAGAATCTACACTCTTCCACCTATATTTCATCTATTCTAGCCCAGGGATTTTTGAGAAGGTTTTTAAAGAATTTTTCCTGTTTTTTTATTGTAAAACTATGATCCCCTATTGTAATCCTACCCTACTCCCGAGGGCCATGATTTGAATAATAAGAATCTACACTATCTTAAGTACCTGTAGCTTCCATATAAGTTTCATGTCTTCTGGTCCAGTGGGTCTTGAAAAGAAGATTTTTTAATGACCCACCTTATTTTTGCCTTTTCTTGATTTTCTTTCCTTGAAATAGGGCTTGATCCTTTATTTGAACAATTTAATATCCCCTTTACTCAAGGATGATCAGTGCCAATTTTGTTTAAAATTGGCTAAGTGGTTCTTGAGAAGACGTCGAAAATGTGAAAAGTTTACAGGCGGATGGACGCCCGACACCGGGTGATCAGAAAGGACTTGAGCTTTCAGCTCAGGTGAGTTAAATATCTTCTTGTCAAGAACAGCAAAGACAGAATTAGTCATATTAATAACATAAGTTTCTGCCGGTAATGTAGGTTCGAATTCATTCAAATCATAACCTCTTGGGCTAGGGTGGGGTCACAACAGGGGATTAAAGTTATACATAGGAATGTATAGGAAAAAATCATTAAAAATCTTCTCAAGAGCAGCAAAGTCATACTAATTCAGAGGCATCCTCAGGTAGTGTCGATTCAAGTTTGTTTAAATCTTTTCCCCTGGGGGTAGGGAAGGGCCACATTAGAAGATCAAACATACAGAAACAAAAATCTTTGAAATCTTTTAAAGCCATGATTCGTCAAAGAAATATGGAGGCATCCTCAGGTAGTTAGATTCAAGTTTGAACAAATCATCCCCCCTCTCCTGGGGGTATTTTAAAGCTATACTTAATCTTTTCAATCTGCTTTTTCCTAGCCAATGAGATCAGGTGAGCAATTTTTTCCCATGAGGCTCATGTAGTTTTTTCGTTTTTCAAAGTTTGCAAAGCATATCATCGTTTTGAACATATTTTTTATCATGTACGGCAAGTTTTTCATATTATCTTGACTTAAAAATGTGTTTTTTTTTAAGTACCAGTCCACATAAAAATCAGACAAAGGGTGATATATGAGGGTTCTCAGAATTTGATGATTTTCCACACATAGATTTGTTTTGAACTATGAACAATGTATGTAAAATGAAAAATGTTTTGAGTCATGGTTACCATGGAAACCCGGCCAAAGAAATTTCCTTAGCAACCGGCAATTTTTTCCATGTTGATGGACAAAAATTCACCTATCTTTAAGGCTTAAAATAAAATTTTAATACCATGAAAATTATTCTCAATTACTGGTGTAATAAAGATACACATTAAAAGTGTTTTAATAATGCAATGAAAGAAATTTAGGTCTTAAGTTAGTTCTGTGCTAGCCATTGGAAGGTACACATGTTTTGCAATTTCTGCTGATTCAGCATTTTTCGTGATTTTGGCAATATTCAAGGCCAAATTTAAAAAAAGGCCAGATTAATACAGCTGTTGCGTGTATTTCACATAAAAGCAGATGAATTTCTCTTTCAGAATTTGAAGTCAAATCCATGGGCCTTTTTGAAAATTGAATCTGTTGCCTAGCAACAAATATGGGCATTTTGATACATAAAATGAGAAACAATGTAAAAAGTTTACGGAAAAATCAAATGAATTGTTATCTACAAAAACGAAAAACAAATCTTAAAATAGTAGTATTAAATTTGGACTTCCTAGCAAATTATTGAATATTGTATAATTATTTATCTCCATAGCAGCAACAGGTTCTCCATAGCAACGGGCAAAGAAAGTTAATTTTGACATGTATTCATGTAATCTTATTAATATTTATTCAAATTAAGTCAGAAAAATGTCGTTGAGCAAAATTGACAATGAAATGTTGGTCTTTTTATTTTTTGGTATACTTAATCAACCCATGGCAACTATTACCAGTACATGACAACCAGTGTGCACTATGCCTCCTGTAAAACAGATTTGACTTTGGGATGATATTGTTTGTGATGGAAATGAATATTCAATTAATGTGTTGATGATTGTATATGTTGAGAGAGCGGAAAGAATATAAAATGTTCTATCAGTTGTTGTCATGGCAACATGCAATCTCCTAATAATTAAGCCATGGCAATATGCAATCCCCTTAGCAACTAAACATAAAAATTCATAATTCACCGAAAAAACATTCCAGTTCAAAGTAGGTATGAATGATGTCGAATGGAATGTAAAACAAATTCTGCAATACAGACAACTAAAGCATGTAGCAGGTCTTTTATTGCTTTATACACCTTAAGTAACAACACTTGAAAAGTTAAGAAGAATTAATTTCATTAAGAATGAATGTAACAACAAATCTCTTTTTTTTTTACTCCCACTTCGATCAGTGCATGTACCATTTTAGCCCTCTGTGTAAATTCAGAAGTGTAACTTATTAAAGCTCTCTAAAATGAATTGATCAAGATTCCTCAAATTACTGATACAAAGAAGATCGGCGAACAAGGCAAGCGAAGTGCCTATAGTGTAACAAACATAAAGGTGAAAAATTAAATCTCAATTACAAAATTTTCTTTGATATATCATCTAACATTAAAGTATACTTTATGTAAAATTTCCACAATTTGCAAAAATCTCACGAAGATTGAAATTATTTGCCTATGAAATAGCATACACACACACTAAAGATGGCAAAACGATCATTTTCTCATACTATAACATATTTTTTTGATATGAGTGGGTCATCGCTCCATTTTATTGAAAGGTTACCGTCAAAGTTTGCATAAAAATATACATTTTTGGTAAACAAAGACAAGGAGCAAAGACCCACTATACCTTAAAAATACACTTTTATGACACAACATTCGCATCCTCTAAGAAATACTTTAAGTCCATTTAGTCAAGGGTCATATCACAAACATGATTTAAATGCCACTATTTATCAGGAGTTGTATAGCTTAGTGGTTAGCGCGTTGGTATCAAAGGAAAATGATACTCAGGATTTTTATTGCTAGGGGGTTCGATCCCCATGAATACCCCATTAATTTACTAATACTAATTTCACAAATTGAATTTGGTTTTTTACATATCTGAAGCTATAGGCATTCTGCACGCCTTGTTTACCTACTCCTTACATCTATCTCTGATCTGTTACCAAAATAAGGATGTATTCCATAAATAATGTTTTTCATGTAACTTGTACACACACATTAGTGTGTATTGTGGATTAACTCCAAGACATGTGCACGATATTATGGGCATAGTTTCAATGGCTGCATTTCATCTCCGGAATTTTTTGAAATTTTCATCTTTTATTTCCAACATTTTAAAGTTTTTATCTCCGACATTTTTTCAAGTAGTACTTTTCTGCAATGAAAGCAGGATTGAAGACTTCACTTATGAAAAATTTTAATCAATAAATCATGGAGAAATCATTGAAATCCAAATAATGAGTTTTGCTTGAAGCCAAAATAATGATTAAAAAGATTCCCTGAGACACATGTAAGTATTGTGAACTTTCGTCATCTCCTTTTTTAAATGTTCAGATTTAAGTTTGAAGTCAGATATGCTAGGATATAAATTATAAGGCATACAGAAACCAGTCGACGTAAAAACAGGCCCATAGGAAGCAATTTCAGTTGAGGGGGGTGGGGGGGCAACCAAACACTTTCATTTGGGAGGCACTATCAACTACCAAAAATTCCTTGGCAAAAAAGGTCATCAGATTTTATTATTGAGTAGGCACAAACATATTGTAGCGAAGTTTTCTATAGTATTCTATATATTGGCAAAATTATTGGGGGGGGGGGGGGCACGGGCCCCCGTGCTCCCCCGGTTCCTATGGCCATGAAAAAACCATCATCGTTGAAGGGATTCTCTGAAGACAGAAGAATGTTTTTATGTTTTTAAAAACAAAGACATCACATATGCATGTACATGCAGCACAAGAAAAATGCTATAAATCTTAATGCTACCTGTATAAATGTATTGTATTATATGTTTTTATTTATATTTTGAAAACGTAGTTTGAAATTAATTCTTTAAAAATTCTATTTCCACCTATTTGGCTAACATAAAATTGCCAGAAAGATATCCTGCAAATATTCTGGAAATACAAAAAATTGTCGGAAATGAAAAAAAAAGTTGTCGTAAATGAAATTAAAAAATGTCGGAAATGCTATGCAATATACCGGAAATGAAATGCAGTGAAAGAAAAGGTAGAGATTAAGTGAGCAAGCACATAAAATTATACTCTATACACCTAATAAAACCCTTAACCCTGGTAATGTTGATCTAGCATATATTGTGTTCATTTGAGATAATTTCTGTTTTTCAAAAGATCAGATATAAGCTTGTATCTTTTACTTGTTGTTAAGAAGCTGACATATACTTTTTTGTCTCTGTGTAAATCCAAGTTATTTCATATCATGGTCTTAAGAATTGGATGAGGTTTAAAGGGGGGGAGGGACAAGTGGAAAAAACAACCTCGAATTTGTTACATGTACGTAGGCGTCTATGATAACCCATTTTAAGAAACATTTGAATAAATGTAGGGAGACTTTTTTACAATGGAGTATGCAACTGATCTTCATTGAATGTAAAGATATTAAAATATACCACAGAAGGAACAATCAACTATGTTTATTAAATATTTACATAAATTATAAAATTACATATCACTTCATTTTGTACAAATTTTTAACATCCAGTGATTTAAATACATTAAATGTATTTTCGGGGCTTGCCGGAAAGGCCTGAGAAGATGCCATTCGGGGAAAAAATCTTAAAGAAGATTATAAGTATATTGATAACCAAGCACCTCATTCAGTGCAGATTCAGTTTGCCAAAATCATGGACCCGATAGGTAATCTGGCATGATCATATTAATTTAGGAAAGGGTCATTTTAACTTCTTAAGAATATATAGCGAAAATATTCAAATAACAGCAGGAACAGATAGATTCAGGTGAGACTTGTGGCCCATGACCCCTTATTTTACAAAAAGAAATCCTGGAGGGAGATATAGTTTTTTAGTGAGAAATTCAAAAAAAAAAAAAAAAAATTCAAACGTACATAAATAAATAATGCATACAATAGCAGATAAAAAGCAAAAACAGAGATTTAATACATAGATTCCCCTAAAACGTTTTGTTCCATATTTTAAATGTATGATATTGTTGGTTTCAAATTTAATTTAAATTTGTTTAACACAACCTGTTTTTAAGTCTACGTTATTCTTTTAGTCTTTCGAAAACTTTAAATCCAAGTCACATTTCCAAAAATGACCAATGGTCGAAGTTTTTTGAAACAAAAATAGGATTCTTCGGGGGACAGTCGGCAGTTCATCGGGTGTTGTCTTGTCTGATTTTGAGTTCTTCTTTTTGCGTCAACCGACCAATTTTGTGTCTGTCGGGACAAGTTATACTTTTTTCTGCGTTGGTGGCCGATTCCTTCAACATTGCTAGGATGGAAATTATAAGGCATCATGTCAATATAAGGATCATTGTCCAACCATCGCAAGACAGTTTGTCATGTCGGTCGTAGGTCGATCGACATTTCAGGATTGGGTTTTCATAAAATGTCAGCCGACGGTGAAAATCAAACAGCGGCTCAGCAAACGATGATCGGGTAAGGGTTGGCCTACTTAGCGATTTTTAACATGTAAAGGCATCGGTGTTCCTAGGAATTAAAAGGACATTGGCAAAGTTCCTGGTTATCGTATAGAATTTTTCAAGAACTCTTGAGTAGGTTTAATTGTATTAAGCAGGCTATATTCTGGATTGTTTAACCTACCAAGCCAATCTTCCTTTTTAGATTTTGTCATATCAGTGTTTTTGCAATTCTCAATGCATTTCCTAGCTACCGGTATGTAAAATGTTGATAAAAGGGACTTACATAATTTTTCATCATAATATTTCTCCAAAACCCACTTATTTCATTTAGTTTTTGTATTATATACATTACTGTATCTTCATTTCCTATGATTTATAGATATTTTGACTGAAAATGTATATATAAGGCATGGACATACCAGCACCGATCTTTTTTTTGGAGTTACTTCCCTTAACAGCTATAATTACATATTATTCATAATGGTCAAGAGAGTCAGACTGATTGATTGATTCTATCATTTAATTGACTAAATTGATTGAAACACATTGTTATAAAAATATTGGCATGGATTTATTTCAATTTTTATTCGTTGTTACTAAATGCTGCTTCCTTCATACAACATAGGAATTGATCTCAGTCTGTCTACCTTTCAGCATATATCACATCTTTGCTCTTCCCAGCATACTGAGCATAACTATGGTAAATGACGACCTGTTGGTTCTTTGTCCCCTGAATACAATGTATAAAAAAGCCATTACTACTTTTCTTTCTTGCTGTATAGATGATTCTACCCATTGAAGGAAGTACATGTGCTTTTGTTTACCTCTGTAAACATTGGCTTTAATTGGTTTTCACCGTTTAGAGAATTCTACACGGGAGATCACTCTCAATCACTATTTCATAAGTAAAAAAACCCATGTATTAAACCTTTTTTCTCCGGAAAACCTTGACTTGCCAATGTCCTTAATGTGACTACTCTGCATCGCCCGATACTAGAATCGTCTGATTAAGTTTTTCAGCCGACGATACGATAATAATTTGGTCGCCCGACCATCGGCTTAAATCATTTAATAAATGTGACCTAAGTATTACACGAGGTTATTGATGCATAAAACTCTATATTTAGATATGAACAAACGTGTTTATCCTCTAACTGTTTGAAAAGAAAACTCTGCAATCTGTAATAAGTATAAATAGAATAATTAAATCCTGATCTTCCCACTTAATTTGAATCCTCTTACCAAATATTATTAGATACGTTTCCATGGTAACGATATTCTTTTTATTTATCCATTTATTTTTATGAGGAATAATTGTTACATTGTAATGCTTTCTGTAGTGATTATTTGAGAGTCGTACATGTATCCCCGAAATCTGTGACGAGTGCCAAATCTTTCAATACAGCAGTTACAGAGAATGAATCCCATACTGACAAAATTGCTGGCTATGTGCTAGGAATCATTGCTATGGGTTAAATGAGTACAAAAATATTTTCCTAAAACAAACACGACAATGTCAATTTTTCTCAAACACATATTTGTGACTTGATTTAGATAGATTTTACAGGTTTACATGAATATGTGTCAAAATTAAGTTTCTTTGCCTCGTTGCTATGGGGAAATGTTGTTGTTGCTATGGAAATAAGTCAATGTACGATATTCAATAATTTGCTACAACATTTTACATTCTTTCCACACACTCAGCATATACAATTATCAGCACATTACTTGAATATTCAATTCCATGACAAACAATACGATCCCAAAGTCAAATCTGTTTTACAGGAGGCATAGTGCACATTGGTTGTCATGTACTGGTAATAGTTGCCATGGGTTGATTAAGTATACCAAAAATAAACTTTAATAAGACCAACATTTCATTGTCAATTTTGCTCAACGACATTTTTCTGACTTAATTTGAATAAATATTAATAAGATTACATGAATACATGTCAAAATTAACTTTCTTTGCCCGTTGCTATGGAGAACCTGTTGTTGCTATGGAGATAAATAATTATACAATATTCAATAATTTGCTAGGAAGTCCAAATTTAATACTACTATTTTAAGATTTGTTTTTCGTTTTTGTAGATAACAATTCATTTGATTTTTCCGTAAACTTTTTACATTGTTTCTCATTTTATGTATCAAAATGCCCATATTTGTTGCTAGGCAACAGATTCAATTTTCAAAAAGGCCCATGGATTTGACTTCAAATTCTGAAAGAGAAATTCATCTGCTTTTATGTGAAATACACGCAACAGCTGTATTAATCTGGCCTTTTTTTAAATTTGGCCTTGAATATTGCCAAAATCACGAAAAATGCTGAATCAGCAGAAATTGCAAAACATGTGTACCTTCCAATGGCTAGCACAGAACTAACTCAAGACCTAAATTTCTTTCATTGCATTATTAAAACACTTTAAATGTGTATCTTTATTACACCAGTAATTGAGAATAATTTTCATGGTATTAAAATTTTATTTTAAGCCTTAAAGATAGGTGAATTTTTGTCCATCAACATGGAAAAAATTGCCGGTTGCTAAGGAAATTTCTTTGGCCGGGTTTCCATGGTAACCATGACTCAAAACATTTTTCATTTTACATACATTGTTCATAGTTCAAAACAAATCTATGTGTGGAAAATCATCAAATTCTGAAAACCTTCATGTATCACTTTCATACAATTTTGTCTGATTTTTATGTGGACTGGTACTTAACTTATGCTATATATCCTCCGTATTGCTGTACCTCTTATATATTTATGTTTTCCTTGAATTTACACAAGGCAGCAAAAAAAGAAAAAAGAAAAAAAAAACAAAAAAACTGATATTAACTCGATCATTTTTAAATAATTCCCTGTGAAAATTACATTTTAATAAAATGTGTATTTTAACCAGAATAAAGTATGGACATCATAAAAATCCACCCTTCTGTGAATGCAAACATAATCCATGCTGACCTTAACCTCAAAATAAAAATCACTTCCAGACAGAGGCGTTAATTAGAGATCGGACTCTGGATATTCTACAACAGATGAGTAATCACAGGAGACTCACTGAAGCTTCCATAGTTTACAAGAGAAACATTTTCAGCAGTTATTTCTCATTGCCCATTCCTATATAAAATTAGGAGTCAACCCTAACATCCCAGCTCCAAACCGGATAACATACAGAATCAAAATTAGTATCAAAACAGTCTTACTGCCTATTCAACCAACATGCCAAAGAACAAATGCACTTACGGGCCCCGGTAAAAGATAAAAAAAAATGAAGATTCAAATTAAGCATAATTTTTCATCTCACATCAATTGGTATCTAAGCTATAAGATTCAACAAATTTTAGCGCTGAAATTAATGTATATATAAAGAACAAAGCCATACAATGTGGTAGGGGTCAGCCGACTTTTATTATTTGCTATAGTAAATCGAGGACGGGCAATCATTTCAAAGCCTTTGTTTATTGTCAGCCTAACGTTGTACAAACTTGTGTCGAAGAAAGAACACGCATTATACATATATAAAACTTGTGTGAAAGTAGGAAATTTGTACATTAGGCTGGTACTTATAATATTAAAGCAATATGAGCTGCAACTTTGATGTCATAAATTTTTGTTGCAAAATTGTAATTTTAAAACTGTTTCAATGACAGAAAAAAGAACTTTTATAAAGTTCTGTTGTTCATATTTGCGATGGAAGAACTATTTATTAGCTTTGATTGAAGCAAAATTACATTATTGTCGTCCTGTACAATATTGATTTCTCTTATAATACTATATATTTGATTGTACAGAATCCTTTATTCTGAATCAATTTGATACTTTATTTCTGTCTAATTCATCAAAAAGGTTTAAAATACATACAAATTTATTATAATAACACATTTGAGTTTCTCAAAAATACAGATTGAAAAAATAATTAATCAACAAATAAATTATTTCAAGTTAATTATTATAACGCTAAATGAACATGATTTGCAGAAACTTTTTGACTAATTGTTACTTATGAATTCAGCTCTACTGCAGCTGGTTTTAAGTAATACCGATATCAAATAAATCTGTTCTTAAATGGTTGTACAGTAAAACATCTCACTCTATACACCTAAATATCCTTTCGTAATTTAAAATTGAAAAAAAAGAAATATTTTAATATTTATTCTATTAATTCAAATGTAATCGTGCAAAATTCTTAGTTTGGTCACTATGGCTACAGGAGACTATCTACAGCTTCATTCGATTTTTTTAATACATAAAATAACGCAAGACGTATCATTTGGCAAACGCTCTCGTCGGTGATCCACCATCAGACTGTTCAAGTGCCGATTTTAATGTCTCCTCCCCCTGATTTAAATACTCAGTAGACGAAACTCAAGTAGGTTCGGTACATCTTTTCCGAATTTGGGGTATCTATAGGCATTTAAAAATCTCCAACTGATTAAAATCCATCCTGATTTAGGTGATGTTTAACGTGATTTTAAATTAGAAATATCCACCAGTGTTTAACTATAACAAATAGAGAAGGATTTGGTAATATATTCTGTATTAAAAAGGCATTGAACAGGGGCCCATTATCTATTACTTAAGTGCACTTGTCCTTATAACTTAATAGACATTAGAATTATTAGAAAACCAGAAAATTTGCGGACGGAATAATGACAGACACAGAGTGATTACTATAAGGCACCCGCAAATTCTTGTGGGACCCTAATTATAAAACAGTTATGTTACATTCCTTAGTGTTACCCGCAGTAACATTTAAAATTAAATTCTTAACCACAGAACACAAAAATTCTTAAATTTTTGCAACATTAAGTTATAACAAAATTGTACAATATTTATAGTTCCAATAGTTCATAGTTAAACACATGAAATTGTTTAAACTTGTCTTTATATCTTGAATTATTCCTATTGATGTCACAAAACTAACTAAAAATATATTAAGAAGAATAAAAGTATATTATAGAATATTTTACTTTATGTGACAAACACTGCAAGCCATTTAGGACAACCAGACGCATTCTAATCATCAATTCTTTTCTTTATATTTATTCATTTAGTCATGCTAAATCTGGAAACCATTTAATGCTATATATGAATTTCTAACCTTGGCCTTTGGACCTCAAAATTGATAGGGGTCTCTTTCAAGGGAGGTGTAAAATTTCTTCGCAAAAGCTCAAAGAACTTGTCATCTTGAAACCATTTTATGCAAAATATGAATTTCTTACCTTCACCAATTGACTTTTGACATCAAAACCAATAGGGGTCCTTTTTTTTACTCCGTTATATAGAAAATTGATGCAAAACTTCATTGCATAACCTCAACAAGAACAGAATCATCTCGACACTATTTTATGCAATATATAAATTTCTGACCTTGACCTTTCATCTTTTAACTTTAAATTCAATGTAGGGGGTTTTCCTAAATTATAGTGATATTATCAAATATCATTGCAAAGGCTTTTAAAAGGAAGTTCTGAGATGTCTTCCAGAAACAAAAGTAATGCAAACAGAATGACAGACAGACAGCTAGACTGATGGATGGACAGACAGACCCAAATTCATTTCATTTGTGATAGAATAACAGACATACCTGTATTGCTGCTAGTATGTTTGCCAGTGCTTGTCCATATGTGTCATGGCAGTGGACCGCCAATCGTTCAATAGGAACACATTCTGTTACTTTGCTAATTAAATGTTTCATGGCTCCTGGATTTCCTACACCGATTGTGTCACCTAATGATATCTCATAGCAACCCATTTCAAACATCTGTTTAGCTACCTACAATTAACATAGATATATATATATATATATATATATATATATATATATATATATATATATATATATATATATATATATATATATATATATATATATATATATATATATATATTATAACTACAGAAACGTGATGAAAAAAAAATCAATAACATAGAGTTGACAGGCGTAGATCACCTGATGAAATAAGATGGAAAGTGTTGAGTTAAATCTGGTGACTCATATTTTCATCCAAATGTAATTCAGTTGATTGAACCACGTTCCTGTTATTGTTTGCAATATGAATGACAATAATTCTCAATGGAAAGACCAAGTGCTTTACCGGTCACCGGAGTATAATACAACAATGACAAGAGAAGATTTTCAAAGAATAATGAATTTCCACTATATAATCAATAGAGTCCAATCCTAACACAAGAAACCCCTGACTTAGCAGCCATGATTTCACAGTTTTGATAGAGACTTATCACAGTTATGTACTTACTTCATCTACCAAAAATAAACCAATTTGGTGTTGGTAATTTTGTGAATGACAATGAAGGAATGCATTTTTAAACTGGTCTTGAAACTTACCGTATTTTTTTTGTTCTTAGGACATTAGGTCCAACGGCTTATTGTTTAAAATATATTTTTTCAAGTTGACAGTCAAACTGTTTCTGTTGAAAACTAGTTTTTATGACTTTAATGAAACTTAAGCGTTATTTAACAAACTCTGAATTGTCTAGATTTTTTTCATTATCTGAATCAACTGTTAAAAATGTTGTTTTCACATGGATAATTTTTAACTATGTCAGAGCAATGTCAAGCAGTTAATACTTGGCCATCTCATAGTTTAGTCAAATACTTTGCTCCTTTTGATTTTAAAGCAAAATTTTCTGCAACAAGAATTATTGCAGACTGCACGGAATGTCCTATCACAAAGCCTAAGGCTCCGAGGGCACAGCAGGCAACATTTTCATTATACAAGAATCGAAACATAATTAAAATTCTTGTAGGGTCAACACCAGGTGGATTAGTTGGCTTAGTTAGATAGGCAGATTGTAGAGAGATGTAAGCTAGTGCACCTATGTGATCCTAAAGACAGTGTAATGGCTGATAAGGGATTTAACATTCAAGATCTTTTTGCACGAATGGATGTCACTGTAAATATTCCAACATTTTTCAGAAAAAGAAACAGAATGAGCGGAAAACTTCTTCTTAGAGATAGGAAGATTTCTAATAAAAAAAGTCCACATTGAGAGGATAATAGGTCTAGGAAAATTTAACTAATTTTTTACTATTCCACCAAACGGTACAGAGACCAAAATATTATCTCATATCACTTTTGATTTTTACATGTTCTGTAATTTTAGAACATGCAAGTGTTTTTAGGTATTTGCGGAATGCTCCATGTGCTTCAAGCTCTCGAAGTTCCAATGGCAGTTTATTCCACTTTGGAAAACTTCATACACACAATGATGACTTTCCCTTAGATTTGTCATTTAAGCAAAATGTGGGGAAAGATATCGCGCATAATACCAAGAACACATGTGACTATGTATACCGGGTACACGTGTTTTTTAGACTCTGTAACTAGTCTTCAAAAAACATTATATTTAGTAAAAGTTTTGAAAAAAGTATTAATTACTTTTCTTCAAAGTTACTCTGATTTTAGCCGAGAGCATGTTTTACATGTATTATTTTATATACATGTGTATTTACTTCTTTGCTCGATAAAACATGTCGTTAATTTACGGATCGGGGAATGAAATAATTATATACCTTTCAACTAATTCTTTTTTACGGCCAGAAAGTTGGGCATTTCCAGTTTTAAAATTCATCTTTAAGGTCTTTGATGGTCATATTTGCATACTTTGTGCTTGAACACCGTCGCTAATTGATGTAAACAAATGATGCTGGACCGGGAACACTGCGCCGTCTAGCGAAAATCAGCTGGATATAACCGACCATTGTTTGCCATTGCTGACACAACCTGTTCGCCCTTTTAATTCTTGGACATTGTAGTTCTGTATGGGTACTTCTGATGATTTTTCTCCCACATGTACCTTAGTAGTTTTAAAAAGGAACTTCGATATTCTGCATTTACATAGTAGCTTTTAACAGCTTTTAACAGCTGTTGGTTTTATGCTGAATCGAGCTGTTCTACCAGCTGTCTGTGTGTCCTTGTTTACGGTAATTTACGGTAATTTTTTTTAGAATGGAATAAAAGTACACATGTAAGATGGATGGTGAAATTTCATGATAAACGCTATTGAGGGGCAATATGAAAGCTATCTATCCTTCCGTCTTCTCAGAAATGAATCATATAGATTACACGATGGATATGTGCTGGTGCCGGTGTAAAGACGAATAATGACCCCCATAGAATAATGACCGGGGGTCATATTTCAACGACAAAAAATGACCCCCCACCCGTAGAAAAAAATAATTTTTTGTAGAAAAAGAGACCTAGGGGTCAATTTTTTATGTGTGCGTCCTATAAAAAATTGACCCCCGTTGAAAAATGACCCCCTTTCCAACAGAGTGCATGTACAAAATTTATAACGGGTGACTGATGCCAAGGTTTGAACCTCAATGTTTGATATTCTTTTTTATGCCTTTTTTGACCAACACTGGACGAACGCGCAATTAAAATGCAATAAAACCGCATTACATTTACCTGCATATTTCTATCTTTTAAGCCTATTGTGTTCTCAGCACATATTGAAAATCGCAAAATGGCTACTATTGGTTATAACTGATAACGTAATTTCCCTTTATGACTGTCTTCCATTTGTTTCATATTTGGATATTTGACTGATTATAGACATTCATAGCTAAATAACAGACAAGCTGGATGTTCTGGCTTTTCATTGGTAAACATGTCTCCCAAAGTAATCAGCATGCTTTGAGTAGGATCAACCTTTCTTTTAAAAAAAATGAAGGGAAAAAAAGAATGAGATAAGTTTTCAGAAATAAATACGGAAAGTTATGCAATGTATTATATATGTAAATTTTGAATGACATAAAAAGTCGTGCAAATGAGGTAGAATGTATCGAAAATGACGTAATAACTCGTGCGAACGACATACTGTGGATATATATATTTCTTAATAAAAAATGGTGAAGATAACGAACAGTGATGATTTTAAAATATCCACAATGAGTACAAATTTGTTAACAGGGCATAAAAAAGGACCCCCGAAAATTTCAGAGGTGGGATCAGGTGCCTAGAAAGAGTAAGCATTTCCTGTTGTCCCGTCACACCCGCCTTGAGAGCTCTGAATAAATCAGGTAAAGGGACATTCCGTTGTCGAATTTAGTATAAAAACAAGGGCCAAACAATTGACCTAATTATAGGTTTTATTTGTTGACAGGGTCATTGATACGACCATTAAATTTACGAAATGCTGACTTTAAACGAGGTTGTTGAAACCCCTGTAACATCAATTTACATGTAACTGTCAGTAGCCTGTCTCGATTTAAAAATTAATCGTTCTCTTGGGTATCGAATAAGTTGGTAGACGTAAACATTATATGCAAATGATTGCAGAATATTACTTCATAAATAAGGAAAATTGACAATAGAAAAGGCTGAAGTCATCCCGTTTTCAGACAATTTAGTTGTTAGTTGGTCTTTATGGTCTATAGTCAGTAGAACGTCCAAATATGAAGCAGACGTGGCAATCATAAGAAGGACATAAAATTTCTGCATGTCTGAAATATATACAATCTTAAAATGTGCATTCAATTTTATTTATAAACAGTGGTCTACTCTATGGGAATTTCTTTTCAAGTATATAGAAGTAATACAGGAGAATCAAGTCTGTTAACATGGTCGTCTGAGAATATGATACATACATGTAAGAGGAATATTTTTTAATCAATTTTAAAACAGTGATACATTTGTCAAATCAATATGGAAACATTTTCAATACAGTATATATTGAAGTAGATTAATGTTTTCAATTTATAATTAAAGACAAGACTATATTATTGACCTTCAAGGGGAATACATGTATAAGGATTTATTTTTCCTACATTAAACTAAAAATAGATTGAAAAAACAATTCTGAAAAGTTATTTCACCTGCATCTGAATTCTACTCAAGTGAACATAATATTCAGGCACAAAGAATCGGAGAAGAGGGAGGGATTGTTTTAGCAATTTCTAATTTGAAAATGTTCATTGAAAGTCTTGTAACCACCCCCTCTTTCTTTTACAGTATAGTTAAAAAATCTCTCCTACTTGGGTGAACAAGGTGAACATTACATTCAGGCATATAGAATCAGGGATGGGGTGTCCACCCCCTTCCATTTCCATGAAGGTATTCTTTTTTATTTTTTCGCTTGAAAATGGTCATTGCAAGTCTGGTTGTCCTAAGAAAATTGTGTCCAGGATTGATGTACATCACTATGATATGTCAAAATACCGTAATTCTTTGAGACATCTGATAAATCAGCCTATTCTTTTTTCTTGTAAAATATACTTGGGAGATTGAATACACGTATTAGTTTTTTTGTTCAGTAGTAATGATTTTTTTGGAAATTAATTTTGCGTTTTTCTTATATACAATCATATGCAGATTAATTGGTGTTGAGGTTCACATTTTTAGATCACCTGAGCTGGAGTTCAAGTGAGCTTTTCTGATCGCATTTTGTCTGACCGTGCCTCTGTCTGTAAACTTTTCACAATTTCAGCTTCTTCTCAAGAACTACTGGGTTAATTTCAACCAAACTTGCCACAAAGCATCAGTGGATAAAAGGGATTCAAGTTTGTTCAAATGTAGGGCCAGGCCCTCTTTCAAGGGAAGAAGTTAAGGATTAGTAAAAATTTAGTGACATCTTTTAAAAATCTCAAACACCACTGTGTCAGAAATGATGAAACTTACGTGAAAGCTTCATTATGACTTGTAGATTCAGTTTTACATGTATTCAGATCATGTCCCTCGAGGCTACAATAGGTGATCAAATTTTTTTTTCAAAGAATATTTAGAAAAAAAAATCCTTCATTTTTTGTGCTGGGTCAGAAGAGATGATACTTATGTGAAAGCTTCGTTTTATAGCGTACGATCAATTTTGCGTAGCTGGCACGAAAAAAAAAAATCCCTAACTGCTCAATGACCATGAGTGCCAAGCATAGATCTAAAGAACTACACACGCTAGCTCTCAATTCCCGCCTACATTTTACACCCATTTAATTCAATACTAATGACAATTTGGCCGTAAAATCTTTGTTGAATGCAAAGAACAGTTCAATAGTAATTTTAATTCCAGTGTTAAATAGTTATTTACCCCTAATTCCAGCTCTTTGAATAAGGGGGGGGGGGGGGGTAGACGATATTTTTCATTGAAATCGGGCTCTAAAGCATCACCACGTTTTAAAATGTTCTTGGATATGAATAAATTTTCCTCAGATCTTTTCTTATGTATTACTCATATAAAATTAAACATATATTATTAATAAAATACAATGTTTTAGTTGTAAACCCAAATGATATTGGTAAAAAAAAACAAACCATTTTTGGTAGTTTTTTGTCTGTAAACATATGTTCCCCCCGTGAAACAACAAAAACTTTGGTATGAATTTGTGAAAGGACAGTCCATATAATCTGTAAAAAGGAATTTTGTTTCACGGGGGGGGGGGGGGGGGGGGTTCCGTTGTTTTCTATAGTGAAAAATCACAAGTTTTACCAAAATTATAGAGTTATCTCTCATTGTTTTCCCAAAGACGTAATGTCTTATGAAAATTCATATGAATATCTATATAGATATGAAAAATAATTCAAATATGTTAACTTTTGAAAAATGACTTGGAGGTAGGAGGGAGAACAATACTATAGTTTGCAGTTCTTTGCAGCCCTCCATCGGCAAGTAGTGACGTCTACGAATAAAAAAAAATCTCTAGATGGTCATTATAAAAACAAAGACAAAATAATTTTTGTTCAAATTATGACCCCATGGAATAGGTTGGGATCACAATGGGTGATTAAAGTCTTACATAGGAATATATACAGAAAATATTTAAAAATCTCATAAACCAGACAGATATAGGACCGGCCCTTCCCCCCCCTCCCCCCTGGTTTAATTTTTTGTCTGCTTTGGTAAATTCTGTTTATTTAACTTGTATATACTCTCAATTTAGTCCACAGATAAAATTTCATATTTCAATAATTTACTTAACATATACAGTAACACACTTTTACAGGCAAATGACTTTTTAAAAAAATTTTAGCTTGTCAAAAAAAAATCTGAACCACCCTCTCTTTTGTCTGGATCCACCACTGAGAACAGCAGTAAGCCCGTGAATAGTGATAGGTATATGGAAGTTTCCTCAGGTATCGCAGATTCAAGCATCTTCATATCAAACCGGGCCTAGGTTTGGGCCACAATAAGCGATCAATTTTTTACATAGGAATATAATTCTTTAATAATTATCTTCTCAAAAAGAGATTAAGGCAATGCAACAGAGCAAAACAAAGCAATGATTAGTCATATTTATATGGATTGTTGATTGATTGATTATTATTATTATACCTCTACTGAATTTTCCCTATATAACATTAGATCGCTAGATGTGACTATTTCCCTAGAAATCATTTTAAAAGAATGGACTAATCCCCGTATGTAAGTCAAGTGAGCTAATCCCCGCTTCGAAAGCTAATTCCCGGTTATCCGTAATCCTCTAGGTTTTACATTAAAATTGGTATTATATGTGAATGGACTAATCCCCGTGTGTTAGTTCATTGACCTAATCCCTGCTTTGAAATCGCGCTATCTGAATCCTCTAAATTTTACGTTTGTATCGGTTAATAAAACAGTTAAAAGTAAATCAGTGAGGCTTCGCCTCGGGAAATAGTCCTGGCCTTGGGGAACTGAAATCTTGCTAACTCCCTCAATGATATACCTTAACTGTATATTGTTGTTTAACACCGAGTTGGCAATATTTCAGCCATATTTTGACGAGAACATTTAGTGTATATGGCCATTTTTGAAGTTTATAGTTTCTCTGGCCATATTTATATGGATCATTGCCGTGCATTGTCATGCGACATGTTCTGATGGATGACAATATGCACAGTGAGGGTAGGTACACATTGTCGCCGGCGACAATATGAACAAGACGACAAAATGTACCGTCAAAATCACGCTGCATGAAATAGCATACGAGACACGTCAATGTGATATACACCCCAATTACATTCACAAAACTACCAAAAAACAACAAAAGAAGTCTTTAAGCAACAATATCTGTGGGGCGACAATATGTACAGTGAGGGTGAGGCACAAAATGTCGCCAGCGACAATATGTACATGTGTTACTTTTCAGCCGGCGACAATATTTACCGATGGACGAAAATATGAGCAGTGAGGGTAGGTACATATTGTCGCCGACGACAATATGTACAAAACGACAATATGTACCGTCACAAATGCTCTCCTCGCCTTTTGTACTCAATAAATCTTTAACTCCACTTGATTCTGAATCATTAAATTGACCTTAAAAACAGCAATGATTGTATAATGTAATGAGATCAATATATCATCGATTTATTCCTTATGAAGCTCAAGTGAGCATTTTGGCCCTTGATTTATTATTTTTATTTTGCCCCCTAAAAGTTTCAACTTTAATCCGTTCTAATTCACAAGGGGTCATTATTCTACGGGGGTCATTTCTCTTCACGTAGGGTATGCAGGTTTTTAGGGTTATGACACTTTTTCTACGGGCAAAATGGTCATTTTTCGACGTCGAATAATGACCGTGGGTCAATATTCGACGTCGAAAAATGACCCCCGGTCATTATTCTATGGGGGTCATTATTCGTCTTTACAGGTGTCAATATTCGACGTCGAAAAATGACCCCCGGTCATTATTCTATGGGGGTCATTATTCGTCTTTACACCGGCTGACAAATTCAGAAGTGAATTGCATAGATTACATGATCAATATATGCTGGAACCAGCATGTTTGTAATGAAAAACGAGAGGATAAGAACCAGTGATTGATATCAAAATGCTATAAACAATACAAACACTACTGTAATGATTTTCCCCTTAGATTAAAAAAAAACCCTGACGTTCCCCTGTCAGTCCCTGACATTTTCCTGTCTCCCCCTGACTTTCTCTTATGATTCCCCGTCGTTGTCCCTGACTACCCTGTCTACTCCCTGACGTCCCCTGACTTTGCCCCTGTTATAACTGTCTAACCCCTGATGTCCCCTGACATTCCTTGACGTCCTTGTCAACTCCCTGATGTCCCCTGACTACGTCCCTGACCACCCTGTCAATTCGCTGTCGTCCCATGACATTCATTTTAACCCAGAAAAAGAGTTAAAATATGTTTTTGTTGCTATTTACTTGTGAGAAAATTGATACCTTACTCTTAGCAATTTTCAAGTTTTGTGAAAATATAGATTTAATCACTTGTTTTTCTGTTTGATATATCTTTAGTAAATCTTTAGTAAATTCTTTCAAAATATGATTGTATTGATTGTTTGGTAGCTTTTTGAATAAATCTTAATAAGAATAAATGCCAGTTACTTTAAAAAGAGTAAATTACTGATTTATTGCGTTTCATGATGGGTATCAAAATCATCGTCTCATTACGCACAATCTGAATCCAGAATTCGTTTTATTGCTCCCTTTTACTTTGGTAAATAAACATTTCCTCAAAAACTTGTCACGGTTTTTAAAGAAATAACACCTGCAGAGTGGATACGGTCGTTTTGCCACAGAATAAACGGTGTATAGTGGTCAGTCAAAAGGGCAATATGTGTCTGGTCTGTGTACCCAGAGTCATTGGTCAACTAACAACAGCTCAGAATTACTATCACAACCGTACAGTTTTTGAGGAACATTTCAATTTGTTTTTGTATCAAAGTAAAAGAAGCAATAAAACAAATTCCGAATTCAGATTGTGTGTAATAAGACGATTATTTTAATACCCGTCATGAAATCAAAACAATTAAAAGAAATGTAACATGCCTAAAAATAGTTTGACGCATAGTTTGTTTTTCCTTAAGACTATTTATGTGGAACTACACAAATGAATAGGAATTAAAAATAAATAGATAAAAAATACATAAATAGATAAATTTATAAATAAATAAGTAAGTAAATAAATAAAAATATAGATTTTGTCACTAGTTTTTGAAGTATCTTTAGTTAATTTATTAATTTAATTTAATTTATTCATGTATCTTTTAATTTATTTCTTTGTCTGTTTATTTATCTGTTTATTTTTCATTTATTTATTTTATCTATGTATTTAATTTATTTTTACATATTTGTTTTATTAAAATCTTTATTCATTTTATTTTATTTATTTCATTTATTTTAATTTATTGATTAATTTGATTTAATCAATTTGTGAAGTTCTTCATAACAGCCTCCGCGTTAAACAAATTATGCTTCAAACTATTTTTTAAGCATATTCAAATTACTTTTAATTCTTTTAATTTCTTGATGGGAATCAAAATCATCGTCTCATTACACACAGTCTGAATCTGGAATTTGTTTTATTGCTCCCTTTTACTTTGGTAAATGAAAGAAAAAGTGAGCAAGCTCACATACCCCACGCTCCCCCAAAACTCGACAATGCAACTCGTAATGAATGGCAGTGCATTTTAAATACACAGTATAATTCAAAAAGGGACGTTACTTTCAAAAAATCATCACATCAGAACTTCTTGCATTTAAGGACATTCAAATCTTTGTATGTTACAAATTTAAATGGGCTGAAGTTTCTAGATAAATAATGGAATCAAAATTTCTTGGTAATATACAAATCTATAAATCATTATGTCTGAAATACCTACAAAGTTTCAGGAAATTCAGTGCAGGAGTTATGCTGACAAACTGTTATTTAAATTCCTCAGTGATTTCGATTTGTTATTGAGTGTAAGTCCATGTTCAACACATGACAATTTACACGTTTAGATAATTGTTGGAAACAAAATTATGATGTAGTCATATGAATTTGTTAATATACTGTACTTATGAAATTATTTAAGGCAAAGCACCAATTTGAAAGAGGGGGGTGGGGGGGGGGCTGAGAACTATCCAAGATTGTGTGGGTGTGTGTGTGTGTGTGTGAGGGTGTGTGTGTGTGTGTTAGGGTGTGTGTGTGTGTGTGTGTGTGTTAAATCATTAATATTTTGATCTCAAAATCAATAGGGGTCTTTTAAGGTCATAAAATATTTCACATAAAATTTCATTACAAAAGCTGATTCCAGTGGATTTCCTTATTACCTAGCTGGAAAGTTTCTTCAATAATAGGCAAAACTCTTAAGGTAAAAATAAAGGAATTGGAATTTCCTGGTAATATGCGCATCTACACATTGTGTCCTAAATATCTGCAAAGTCTGACCAAATTCTGTGCAGCGGTTTACGAGGAGTTGCGCTGACAAACTGTTCATCTCTATATTCAAGATATGGCCAAAAATCTAAGTTTAAAAGTGCCGAAATTCCCTGAAAAATAATGGAATCGGGATTTCCTGGTAATATGCACATCTACACATTGTATCCTAAATATCCGAAAGTCTGACCAAATTCTGTGCAGCGGTTTACGAGGAGTTGCGCTGACAAACTGTTCATCTCTATATTCAAGATATGGCCAAAAATCTAAGTTTAAAAGTGCCGAAATTCCCAGAAAAAATAAAGGAATCGGAATTTCCTGGTAATATGCGCATCTACACATTGTGTCCTAAATATCTGCAAAGTTTGACGAAATTCTGTGCAGCAGTTTATGAGGAGTTGCGCTGACAAAAAAACATAGGTAATCAAAGATTACGAAGCTCACCTCGACGAATGTTATCTATAAGTAAGGCAAAGAGCTAGAGCCACGAACCATCAAAATGTGCCTGACTCAAAAATGAATGAGGATTTCAATATAGATAGTAGAAACTTTTAGCTTTTCATTACTGTTTTTCTTTTTTAGATATCTATTATACTTTTTCAAGAAGAGATTTTACATTATGATATTGTTTTCATTTAAATGAGGAACGTCATTATTTGTAACGTAACGTCATTATGTTACATCGTAACGTCGTAAAAATCCATGATTGCAATTATATGAACACATTTAAAAACTAAAAATTGGAATAGAGAAGTATCTAATCAGCATCATGATCATTTTACCAATATATTTAAAAAAAAAAACAACAAAGAAAGGTGTTGATTTCATATTGCAGTTTATGCGATAACTGCGCGCGAGTGTAAACCGATTGCATTATATCCTATAGTACATGGAAGAATAATCTGTGTCCCCGAGACTGGGAATCATTTGACGAAGGAGCGTTCTACAGTATCTGCTATCTTTGTACACATGAGCTCTGCAATAGTCCTTTTGTTTAGTATTAAAGTATCTTATACTATAGACGTATAACTTATAACTCCTATATTCTACATTATTTTCTGATATCAAAAATAAATTCTGGAAAGTTTCATCTGAATTGGATAGAAATATAAAGGCAAATACATATTTTTAATAGAAAGTGATGCCCAGTATGGTAATTGTCAAACCCTTTTCGTAGCGAGCATGTGATGCTATTAAAGATCTTATTCTAATTAAATTAAAATTGAATTATCAGAGAAGAGTACTTTGTGAGTGCGAAGGACTTATTTCCAAATCATATGTGCGTTTTTTACAATGAAATGAATTAAAACAATTGAATGTCTCGCCGATTTTCGTTTAGTTTTCAACATAAACTGAAAAAGGGTTTTTGTAACTGATAGATTAATTTTATTTAAAATACATGAACTGAACAAAAACTTTCTATCTCTAAATATGAGTTTTCTAGAGTAATATTACATGTATATTATAATCCGCTAGATATTATAATATCGATATTATTTTATGTTATTCAAAATATGTGACGAGATCAAAAGTTTAATTTCTAATCACAGGCACTTGTTTCGGTAAGAAATTTTTGACCCATAGTATAATAATAACGCAAGGTATCCAATTCCGAATTACATGGAGTACCCCCCTCCCCCAGAATCGCACTCATTTACACTTTCAGAGGAAACGCATTGGCAAACTGTTTATACCTATGTCTTCTACGATAATTTATCTACACAACCATATATAACATGCTTGTCTTTATTTTCTTTTATCTCTGTAAACAGCGTCAAATCTCTGCTCGCCGAGTGGAAAAGTCGATTTAACCCATGAAATGGTATGTGCTAATCCCGGACAGAGAACAAAATTAAAAAATGAGTGGGTTTAATAATTCAATTCCAGTGTTTAAATATTGCAGTGAATAAAAAGAATTTGTTTAAGTCTGATTTTCCCTGAAAACATTACGATGTTTATCCGATGTAATTTTAGAAGCAGATTTTTAGCCAATCAAAATCTCTGCCCGGGATTATCACATATCAAAACAAGTCATTTCGTACTATTATTTATAAACTGTAAATAAATGGCATGTCTTATAATTGTTGATTCATATAAACATTTACATAAAGTTTCATGTACAATAATTATCGATGTTAGACAACAAAAAATTCTTGACCCCCCTCCCCTAAATACACGTATTCGAATTTAGTTTTTGTTTCCTATCAGACATGTATCTTGCCCTAAAAGCAGAATCATGTTTGTTTTTTTTTATTTATTATGTACTATCGCTTCCATTTGTGGTTTTTTTTTTTTTGGTCGGGGTGGGGTGGGGGTGGGGGGGGGGGGCTATCGTAGTGGAACAGCGTAACACATGCATTTTAATTTCGAAACGCATACATGAGAATGTACTGCATAAGAAACAGTACGTATGTTTATTCTTTGTTATATTGTTGAACAGTTCAAGTATTTACATCAGTAAATAATTGTTTCTTGTCTCCAATATGTGTTTCATGTGTTTATAAATAAAAATATCATCATTTAAAATCGCACAAAGAAAAGATGCACATTCAGAAGAGTACTACCCGGGAAAGGGGCAGGGTCAAATTATGTTTGGAGACCTTCCTCTACTTTTTTATTAGATTGAATAAACTTTTTCATCGCTGCTCTTAATTCTCCTCCTACTCCTCGATTCCGTCAAAATTACCACCTTGCCACATTTTATTTTAATAATTGAAGCTAAACCAGCTAAACTACCAGTCTTTAGTGAAGGGTCTTTTCTAAAAAAATAATTGTCCCAATTTCACGTTTATTGTAGTATTAAAATAGGTAGTATATAATATAGATTGACAAATAAAGTATGTCCTGGACTATTCATATTTCAAAAGCTTTATTCTTTCTGTTTAATTGTCACCCCCTTAAGTAACATTTTTACATCACTTCCGCAGGAATTCCCTTCTAAACTAATAATCCTTTGAATCTAATTTTTTACCCTAATGATCTAATTTGTTAAAGCTGTCCGATCCATGCTATGTCTGATCACCCTAGATGTGATTCAGAAAGCCGGTACATGTAGGCAAACCATCTAATAGTAAATGAGGGTCCAAAATATGTATTGGAAACGCATTACTATCTTATATATCCTATGTGTGCAAATCGTAAGTCGGACACCTTTTTTTCAGTTTATTTGGATCACCTCGGTATTGTACCTCAAAATGCATTCAGATGTAATAGAATTTCGGACACATTTGACATTGGGTAGGACACTTTTCTTTAGATATAAAATGATGCATATACGTATGCGCGGATCTATAGGGGAGAGGAGGGGGTGTTCCGGAATTATTCAATTTCAGAGTTATTTGATCTATATAATAAAATGACCGATAGATGTCCTTGAAAACACTCCTCCACACATGCACACAAGAAACACGGACCCCTGTAAATTGGTAAGAAGAGTCTATTTAGCGGCTTGTTCAAGAGAAGTGTCTTACACCCGCACCCCCTTTCAGGGATTTTTTTTTATTGTCAAAACATCCCCTACTACGAAAGCCCATTGAGCTCATTTTCGTAGGTTAAAAAAATATATTTTTCGCGTTATAACGCGAAACTTTCTCGTTATAACGCGTAACTTTCGCGTTATAACGCGAAACTTTCGCGAATAAACGCGAAACTTTCGCGAATAAACGCGAAACTTTCGCGTTATAACGCGAAATTATACATATATAGTCATGTTACTCAGGAACCTGTGATCTTGACTGACAGATAAAAAACATGAACGCAGAGGGGGACTTCTATGAATTTATAAATGACATTTCTTCAGATGTAAAAGAGAATTGATGCTAGAAATGGATAGATTAGTGTTGATTTTGCATTTAATCTCAAAACACTACTAATTAATTAAATGAATATTCCTTTAAAGATTTTCTTGTTTTTCACTTGTTTAATCAAAGAAATTCTGTAGACTAATTTTTTTCTCAGGAATATCTCCACTCGTTGCTTTCTTTGAAAAAATTGTCAATGTTTTCATAAGTAATGGTATGACCAAGTGGTGCAACCTTAAAATACAATGTTGAATTTCTATAGTGAGTCTATCGGAGGTGAAATATTTGATACGAATATTTGTCATCCGATTTTCACATTAGGTTACTCATGTGATGTGACACAATTGTTCCGTGAAATATACAAATTCACCTCATTGTTGTCAATTTTCTGAGATCTTTTATTTCAAATTCTATACAGAGTGTTCAACCTAATTAAAATTAGACTTGTATTTTCGCTCCTCTACCATACGCTTCAACACTTGTATTGAACAGCATTGAGAAAGACAAAATGTGACGGCAAAAAAGATTTAGAAAGAGGAAAGACACATTCAATGGCGAGAAAACATAAAATTTCCGCTCGTGATAATCCAAGTTCAAAATAGTCTTTCGTTTTTCACTGTAATGAATAAACTAGATCATTAAAAAGTAAAACAAACTGTAGACTTATGCAAATGTCTCTGTTTTACAGGGAAAGTTTCGCGTTACAACGCGAAAGTTTCGCGTTTATTCGCGAAAGTTACCCGTTTATTCGCGAAAGTTTCGCGTTTATTCCCGAAAGTTTCGCGTTATAACGCGAAAAATATATTTTTTTTACCTACGAAAATGAGCTCAATGGGCTTTCGTACCCTTCCCCTTTCCGCGCATTGGAAAATTTTTTTTTCTTTTTTCCCTTTTTGTGTTCGTCAAAAAATTCTAAGTCGTTTTATTTTTTAAACGGGTATATGATATGTAAGCTGTTAGCTAAATAAAATTATTGATAATTGGATCGAGAACACAATTAACTGATGTTGAATGCATAAATACCGTATAATTTCTTCATATAAAATATCAGTGTGTGCACAAGTCAAACTATTTCCGGTTCATGTATATCTAAAATGCGCATATTTTTTGCGTATTGTATGCATCTTAGAAAATAACCTTTGAATTAGGCATTTGTATTTTTATTAATATAATAAATCTGAAAAAAAAAATTACGTTCAACATGTAGTACTGGCAAAAAAAATCGGAAACTGGATTTCGACACTTTTCAATTATCTATTTTGGAATTATTTTGAAAAACTTCTTCAAATTATCTATGAGATGCAGTCGACGTCAAAAACGTCAAATTATGACGTCATCATTGATGTACGTAAGCATGAATGAAAAGAACGTAATTTTAAATTTTATATGAAACAACACATGTTAAATGTGAGTTTAAGATATTCTAAAACAAAATAATTGACAAATTAGGGATTATGTAGTTATCAAGAATAAATCTCATATACTAATAACTAATTTAAGCTATTTACGTATATAATGAACTCATAACTACTGTTAAAATGGAGGGCCTTCTTCATTTTCTGATAGCTCATAGTTCATAAAATGTAAAATTCATATTGGCCACACTCGAGTACCTCTAAGATATTTTGCTTAAAAATGCATATATGCAATATTTTTCTCTCTGCAAAGTTTGGAATCGGTACTTGAGTGTGTCCACATTCAAATTTTGAAATAACTACAGTAAAATCGACGTTTTTTTTTTGTTTGTTTGTTTGTTTGTTTTTTTTTTTTTAGCAGTTTTTAACTTCATTTGTATATTTGATGCTGCGCATGTGCTAAAGACGATGGTCTGTGTGGCAAAAAATTGTATGTAGAATAGCATGACATTGTGCACTACAATATAACATATGACAGGCTTAGTGATTTCAAACTTAAATTTTGTCTAAAATTCAAGGCACATTTTCATGGTTCGTGGCTCTAGCTCTTTTACATCATATTTTTTTTCTAGTTACGGTACATCCCAAGATCAATATCCATGCAAGTTTGGTTGAAGTAGGACTTATAGTTACTTGGAAATAGATCTGCTCAAAAAACTTTTAACCTGTTTACTAATCAAGAAAATTTTGGTCAGTTCCAACATTCAAAGCAAGTCTGGAAGTTTCATCCTTAGATGCACCATCTATGCAAGTTTAATCAGAACAGGCCATATGATAGTATTATATAGTTACTCCAAAAAAATTACCCTGGTCACTCATCTTGAAAATGTAAGTCAGATTCAGAATCCAAAGCAAGTTTGGAAGTGTCCATCCCTAGATACACCATCCATGCTAATTTGGTTAAAATATGGCTAAAATTCACTAATGTGGAAAATCTAGGTCAGATCAAGCATCCGAAGCAGGTTGGTTAGTGTACATCCCTAGATGCATCATCCATGAAAGTTTGGTCCAGGTAGGGCTTATGGTTATTTGGGAATGGACCTGCTCCAAAAACTTTAACCTGGTCACTCATCTGGAAAATCTAGATCATATCCAGCATCCGAAGCAAGGGTGGTAGTGTCCATCCCTAGATGCATCATCCATGCATGTTTGGTCCAGATAAGCTTATGGTTACTTGGGAATGGACCTGCTCCAAAAACTTTAACCTGGTCACTCATCTGGAAAATCTAGGTCATATCAGCATCCGAAGCAAGCGTGGTAGTGTCCATCCCTAGATGCATCATACATGCAAGTTTGGTCCAGGTAGGGCTTATAGTTACTTGGGAATGGGACTTGATCCTAAAACTTTAACCGGGACGGCGACGCTAACGCCGACGCCGGAGGTATAGCATAAGCTCATCTCGACTTCGTCGAGGTGAGCTAAAAAAAAACAGGACTGACAGACTGACTGACTGACTGACGGACGGGTCAAAAACATTATACCCCCCGCAACTTGTTGCGTACGGTATAATAAAAATTTCCTCAAAAACTTGTCACGGTTGTGAAAGAAATAACACCTGCAGAGTAGATACGGTCGTGCTGCCACAGAATAAACAGTGTATAGTGGTCAGTCAAAAGGACAATAGGTGTGCTTTGTACCCAGAATCACTGGTCAACTATCAACAGCTCAGAATTACTTTTCACAACCGTGCAATTTTTAAAGAACATTTCTATTTTTTGTACCAAAGTAAAAGAAGCAATAAAACAAATTCCGAATTCAGATTGTGTGTAATAATAAGACGATTATTTTGATACTCATCATGAAATGAAACGAATTAAAAGAAATGTAAATATGTTTAAAAGATAGTTTGAAGCATATGTTTTTTCCCTTACGACTGTTTATGTTCAACATAACAAATGAATTGAATTGAATAAAATTTATTAATTAATTAAAATAAAATGAATTAACAAAATGAATAAATAAAGATATAACATTAATTAATCAATTAATAATTGAATAAAACAAATATCTAAAAAAAAAAAATAATGAATATATATATATATATATATATATATATATATATATATATATATATATATATATATATTGTCACTAGTTATTTGTTTGAAGTATCTTTAATAAATTCTTTCAAAATATGATTATATTGATTGTTTGGTAGCTTTTCAGATAAATCTTAAGTAGAATAAATGCAAGTTACTTCAAAAAGAATGAATAACCATTTTATTGCGATGTAATATTGTTGCTAAATGATAAAACGGTTTTAAAGTTCAGAATTTATTATAAGTCCAAAAATATTAATTTCACAAATACAATTTAGAACTAACTGAATTTAACAAAGAAAGTTCGTAGATGGAACAAACTGAATTTTACAAAGATTTTTCATAGATTTACTCACATTCAAACTCACTCACATCTAATCTTTGACAACTCCGCCCACTTTCTTACTGTCCAGCCAATTAACTTAAGGATAAGAAAGTTGCATGAACAGGGAGAATCCGTATGACATTAATTTACAAGACTGAAATTAGGTAGAGCTAAGCATAACAAATTCAAAGAACACAATCCTAAGATCTAACCATAAAGTTGATAACAAGTATGAGTAAATGACATTGATATTGTGAGACAGAAAAAAGATGTCAAGAATTAGATATTGCTACCATGTGCAAAAATGCCCTTTTTAAACAACAGATAGAAACAATTAACCTTCAACTACAGATGTCAAACAAGACCGAAAATTAATAGAACAAATATATAGAAATAGATTGATAATTAATAATTTGTCATTTATAAACCCTCATAATACATAATCATAACAGCGACTTGTGTAGTATGAATGGAATATAGGTCTAGTTTTTATTTAAGTATTATTTTTAATGTATCTCTTTATACATAAATTTGTCTGTTTATTTATCTATTTATCTTTTCATTTATTTATTAATTCTATTTATTTAATCTATTTAATTAATTTATTTTTACATATTTCTTTTATTTCATTATTAATAAATAAATGAATTCATTTAAAATATTTATTTATTTTATTTAATTTTATTTCATTTATTTTAATTAATGAATAAATTTAATTTAATTCAATTCAATTTGTGTAGTTCTATATAAACAATCTTCGGTTAAAAAAATTATGCTTTAAACTATGTTTTAAGCATATTCAAATTACTTTCAATTCTCTTAAGTTCATGATGGGTATCAAAATCATCGTCTCATTACGAACAATCTGAATCTAGAATTCGTTTTATCGCTACTTTTAATTCGGTAAAAAAAAAATTGTTCCTCAAAACCCTGTCACGGTTATGAAAGAAATAACACCTGCAGGGTGTATACAGTCGTGCTGCCACAGAATAAACAGTGTATAGTGGTCAGTCGAAACGTTTGTTTGTTTGTTTGTATGTTGTTTAACGTCCCTCTCGAGAATTTTTCACTCATATGGAGACGCCACCATTTGCCGGTGGAGAGCTGCAAAATTTGTCCTATACTCGGCACTTACGGCCATTGAGCAGTGAGGGATCTTTTTCGTGCCAGCACCTACTGCGACACGGGACCTCGGTTTATACGGTCTCATCCGAAGGACCGGCCTCCATGTCCCACAGTGGGATTCGAACCCGCGACGTAAGGATCAGCTCCTTACTTCGCGACTCTAGAGCAGACACTCTAACCACTGCGCCACGCGGGCGACCAGTCGAAACGTCAATAGGTGTCTGGACTGCGTACCCAAAGTCACTGGTCAACTATCAACAGCTCAGAATTACTCTCAAAACCGTGAAGTTTTTGAGGAACATTTCTATTTTCTGAGTCGGCTCGCGGAGCGAGCTGATTCCTTCTCATCGTAGCTGTAAAAATTATCACACATTCATCAAGGTGATTCATACGCCAAATATGATAGTTCTAGCAAAAAATGCTTTTGTTTGAGTGATTGCATAAACTTGGGAGGTTTAAACGGTATAAAATTTCATATTGTAACATTATTTATGTCTTTATGCTTCTTAAAGAAAAATTTAATTAAATATCCGTACAATGTACAATTACTGCGTATAAAATGACGTACCATATATACGCCGACGACACCCAGATATACATCATTGTTGAACCAAGTGATAATTGGACCGATATGTCCCAAAGACTCTCAAGCTGTTTATCAGACATACGTAGATGGATGAGTGCCAACCTTCTCAAACTCAACGAAGATAAAACTGAACTCATAGTCTTTGCACCGAAACATAGACTTAAAAATATGAAGAGTCTTGAGTTAGGATTCGGTGATTGTATCGTTAGTGATGCATCTTTTGTCAAAAATTTAGGTGTATTCTTTGACAAAACCCTCTCCATGGAAAAGCAATGTATCTCAATTTCGCGTTCAGCATACATGAACATTCGCAAAATTGGCCGCATCCGTCCGTTTATCAGTGACGAAGCATGTAAAGCTCTAGTGAATTCCTTAGTTACATCTAAACTAGATTACGGCAATGCATTGCTATATGGTGTTCATTCTCAACACATCGCAAAACTTCAGAGAGTGCAAAACACAGCCGCGTTCTAAAAGATCAGACCAAATTACTCTAACTTTGATCCATCTTCACTGGCTCCCAGTTCAATACAGGATCCAATATAAAATCCTTCTACACACTTTCAAAACCCTTCGTAGCCTATCCCCAGTCTACATGAGAGACATCATGACTGTTTATAACCCGCCACGATCACTACGTTCAGAATCCTCGCATCTTCTCCAGGTACCTCGGACACGCACGAAAACATACGGAGACCGTCGTTTAGACAAGGCCGCATCGAGCCTCTGGAACTCTCTGCCTTTTAAACTTAGAGAATGTATTTCATTGCCCAGTTTCAAAAAGGATCTTAAAACACATCTTTTCAAACTAGCTTTTAATTTGTGATTTCTTAATATAAATATGGCTTATATTTAGATAGAGACAAAATGATTAATTTTATTCACATGTCTTTTTCATGTATTTTAAACATTGTCTCTTTTTATATATTTTAATTGTAAAGCGCTTTAGAGGACTCAAATTGATAGAGCGCTATATAAATTTTTATATTACTATTACTATGAATATATGTGGAAGCATGTTAGGCGGATTTAATCTTCCTATCTGAAGTTTATATATCATTGACCTAGATCACTCCCTAACACACACACCTGCTCCTCTCATTTACTGCAGCTAGTGAGCTTGAAAAATTTATTTTTAGAATCCAGGTTAGCAGTGTGAACCATTAACCTAATTACTCCATAACACAGACCACTGCAGCTAGTGTGCTTCAATTTATTTTTTGAATCCAGGTATGCAGTGCTGCTTTTCACAATAATGTGGGACAAATAGGCCAACCATGTAAATTTTTCTAACATAATCATGGTGATGTTATTTACAGGTACTTGGGTATTGGTTTATAAATTTGCATGTTTTTCAAATATTAGATTATAAGTTACATAACAATCATAACGCTTAAAGGAAAATTGTGTGAATACATGGATATAGTTAGGCAGATCTAAAATTTACCCATAGATGTCTGATGTTTGTTTCTATTACTGGAGGTTGTTTCTTAAAGATTGTAGCTTATATTTATATGTTAAATTTTTTTTTCACTGTTACTTTTTCTCCCCCTATTTAACATGATCCCCCATTTTTCACTTTATTGTAGTTTTTTTTTTTGGTTTCTTAATGGAACACTGAGATCTTTTTAGAGTCATGATAATTATAATTAAAAAATACTGAAGTGAAGTCAGTTGACTTAAAAAGATGGGAGATAAACCCTTGAACTTTTTTTACTTTTGGAGGTGTGGGGTAAATTGAGACCTTTCAAATTTAAGCCGATGTATTCAGATCACTATTCAAAATGTTGATTTTTTTGTCACATTATGTAATCTTATTTGTGTATTTACAAACCCAGACTTTATAAAAATTACAAAAATCTCATGTGAGATGGCATTGAAGCCCTTAATTTTTTAACTGAACATAGAGAACTGATATTCAATCTATTTAGATGCAATATAAACTGAATATAAGGTATGGTGTACATTTGTATGAAAAATCTCATTATACTCGAGCGAGTCGACTCCAAGGCCCTTCAGGCCTTTGATTGTATAAAAGTAAAAGTAGCAATAAAACAAATTTCGGATTCATACTTTGTGTAATAAGACGATTATTTTGATACCCATCATGAAATTAAAGGAATTAAAAGAAATGTAAATATGCTTAAAAGATAGTTTGAACATATTTTGTTTTACCTAACGACTGTTTATGCAGAACTTACAAATAAATTGACTAAAATAAAATTAATTAATTATTTAAAATAAAATGAATTCAAAACTAAAAATATACATAGCATTAATCAATTAATTAATAATTCAATGAAGCAAATATATATAAAAAAGAAATATATGAATAGATTAAATCAATAGATTAGTCAATAAATAAATAATAAAAACAAATAAGTAAATAAATGCATGTGGATATATAGATTAACAAATAAATAAATATAGATATATTTACATGCCGTTCATGACAATACGCAATTAATTAGTAGTTTATTCTTTTCAAAGTAACTGGCATTTATTCTCCCTAAGATTTATCTAAAAAGCTACATGTACTAAACGAAAACAATCAAATACAATCATATTAAGAAATAAATTACTAAAGATATTCAAACAAATAACATTGGACTAAATATATATTTTCACAAAACTTAAGAATTGCCAAGAGAAACGTATTTCTCGCAAGTAAATAGCAACAAAAACATATTTTAACCCTATTTCTGGGTCAAAATGAATGTCTGGGGACGACAGGGAATTGACAGGGTGGTCAGGGACTTAGTCAGGGGACATCAGCTAGGGAGTTGACAGGGACGTCAAGGAATGTCAGGGGACATCAGGGGTTAGACAGTGGTAACAGGGGCAAAGTCAGGGGACGTCAGGGAGTAGACAGGGTAGTCAGGGACAACGACAGGGAATCATAGGAGAAAGTCAGGAGGATACAGGAAAATGTCAGGCACTGACAGGGGAACGTCAGGGTTTTTTTGGGGGGGGGGGGATCTAAGGGGAAAATTATAACAGTAGTGAAATATGTGAACAGGACACAAAGCACGGACTCCTCAAATTGCCACAGATGGGATCATTTGCCAAGGAAGTGTAAACATTCCCTGTCAACTGGTCACACCCGCAGCGAGACAGAATAATCCGTAGTCAAATTTCGTTTAAAAACAATGACCAACCAATTGACATGAAATATGTGTAAGAATACGACACAATGATAGAATGTATTGATAAACATTTGTCATATTAACAACCATGCCGACTTTTGAAATCCCTGTAATATCAACTTATTTGTCAGTAGCCTAGTATAACAAGAGGCTTGTTGACCACATCGCTCCACTGAGCACTTTGGCTAGAAAAAACGGATATCAGTTCAATACTGAGAAGTTGACATAATTTATATAAATGGTCTCAACCTACTAAGATTTTTAATGATATATCCTATACATCCCCTGTTGTAGACCCACCCTACCCTGGGGGTCATGATTTGAACAAATTGGAATCTACACTACCTGGTCCCAGGATCATTAAACAGAATTAAATCAAAATTTCAATCACCTGTAAATGCTTATTGATTATTGAATTTATCTCAAAATGTGCAGATAACAACACTTTCGTGAAGTAATGTCGAAAAAGATTTTGATTTTGGTCTGCTTGACTTCTACAACATCTTAGCAAACATACATATTTTGACTTAAGCTTAAGATGTTTCATGATCCCTGGGCCTGAAGATGCTTCTGTATTAATACGACTAATCATGGCTTTGCTTTTCTTAAGAAGATCTTTAAAGATATATCCCATATATATTCCTATGTAAAACTTCATCCCTAGTTGTGGTAACACCCTATCCCCTGAGGTCATGATTTGAATAAACTTGAATCTACACTACCTGAGGATGCTTCTGTATTAATATGACTAATCATGGCTTTTCTATTCTTAAAAAGTTTTTAAAAGATACTGCATATACATTCCTAAATAAACTTTGATCCCCTGTTGTGGCACAGCCCTACCCCCGGGGGTCAAAATTTAAACAAACTTAATATAAAACTACCTTGAGATGCTTATGCATTGATATGATTATAGCTTTTCTGTTTTAAGAAGATTTTAAAAGATTTTTTCCTGTATATATATTGTGTCTCTTATTTCAAGTTCATTTACTTTATGTATTTACTTGCGTGTAGAATCAGAGTGAATTTTTTATAAAGCAATTTTAAAGATGTTAAATCACAAGAAAATATTCGAGTTACATTTTTATTGAAAAAGCTGTTGTCTATGATATCAAAAAAGCCTAGTTTTTTTTTTTATTTTTCATGAGGAATGGTTGGATAAAGTGAACAAAAAGTCATAGGTTTTGATGTTACTGTTTATTGTGATTTTAAATTTTCGAAAAGTTCTCTGGAGTCTTTGAGAATCCAACTTTGATTTATACGACCTTTCTAATATGATGTAGCATAGTAGCTCTGAAGTTTCTCCTTTTCATAAGTTAATATTTTTGTGAGGAAAATAGCAAGGGACTTCATATAGCATTTGCTGGATCCAGCAATATTAGTGTATCTGTTTGTAAAAATTTTTACTGAAATGTTGAAATATTAAAAAAAAATGAAATGTTATTTTGAAGAATTTCATCCTCAGAAAGTGAACTTTGAGTATAAGTTGAATTTCCAGATGAAGAGTCAATAATGAGCCTTACAAAGACGATATTATAATGTTACAAGCCTTTTCAACTGCAACCATAACACATCGTTCATGAAGTCTTTCTAAATCCTTGACACTTCCGATTAAGTGAAAACGGAAGGATAGGCTTATTATTACAACTGCATTTTAGAGGAACTTAGATTTAATTCTACAACTGGTAATCCAACTTATACTCATAGTTCCCTTTCTAAGAAGGAAATTCTTTAAAATTATACAAGTTTGATTGTCGTTCGCCGCGCATCGTCAAATCCAAAACGTAAATATAGTAGTGACTGCTCCTGCCATGCAACCGGCATTAGAATGAAACATAAAGATGACAAACAGTAATCAAGCTCAAAAAGTCCCTTGAAATAATACAAATGTGGAGTAAAGCAAACATTGACCTCTGAAAACATAAGAGGTTGGATCATAGCCATGGAGGAGTAAGCACCCCCTGTCGACCGGTCACACCCTGCGTGATCTCCTTGTCATGATCGGGCAAACGCAAAATTACGTGGACAATTCAGTGAAAATAATGGTCTAACACTTTGTTTGAAAAAAAAAAGTTAGTCAACACTCAACTTAATGGTTGACTTTATTTGCTGACAAGGTCATTGGTCAAGATCATTTGTCATGGTCAAGTGAAATTTTTGGATCGTTCGGATGAGACCTTAAAAACCCAGCTCCTGTGTCACGGTAGACGTTGGCACGATGAAGAACCCTCCTTGATTAATGGCTCTGATTGCCAAGTATAGTTCTGAAGCCCTTCATCAGTATATGGTAACGTCTGCGTATTAGTGAAAAATTCTACAATGGGAGGTAAAACAGCATACAATTAATCAACCAAAAACCATAAGTCAGTTTTAAATATTTTTAATATCCACAAAGCCAAATTGAGTTTGAATTACAATACCTACATGGATTCCTAAACTCAAAAAATCCTTAAAAACAAAGATATACAGCGGGTTCTAGTAAATCTGATGCAAAAACTCTTTCTTTAATCGTCATGAAAATATTAACAGAAGTGAAGAAGAACTTAAAGGGTGTATTCGATTTGAACACAAGTTGCAACTCTCGAGTCGGATTTCTAAATAAAACACCTCGAACACAACGCGCGTGTTGTAGAATTAGGTCACGAACATACTCTTCAATTTTACAAGAGTGAACAAGAACAAAGATGGCTGACAAGGGAGGGAAAAAGAGATGAGGCAGATGTTTTGTTAAGATTTTAGAAATAAATTAACATTTTAATAAGTAAATAAGGATATTGGCTAGTACTTCAGAACAGGAGGCATATAAAAAAATATTGATTCGCTCGTCGCCGACGAACTGATCGAGTCGCTTACCTAATGGCGCTAATGAAAATGACTACATTTGTAAAATGCATGTTACGTATCATTGATAGTTATTGGAGAGAAGTTACTCTAGTGTACCCGGACGAGGAGATTAAGTAGTATTACCGACTCCCATCGTTGCTAAGCTAGAGGTAGGTGGTAAGTGGAAAATGTATATTGAAAACAATTGTAACTAGTATATAATGCTTAATACAATGTAAAGCAAACAGATTTTTTTTTTCAGTCAACAGAACATAATAAACATAATACGACAACAGAATAATTGCAGTTCATAAGTCAATGTTCACTGCAAAAGTTGTCTAGATTGCTTAAATATATATATGCATGCAAATGTATCATAAATTTCATTATCAATAAGCCCTTTTTTCCTCTTTGTCCAACTTATGGGGTGGAATGATAAGGGGGTATTTCTGTTGAAATATGACTTATGATTTCAGCTCGTTTATATCCTATTTTATTACACTAAATTACAGTGAATGAAGCTGATTATTAACATTTTCAGACATGAAATTAATGACTGAAATCAAGAAGAACATAAAGGAAACAGGAGCTCCTTTACCAGGTACTAGTTTAGTTATTGTTTATGCATAGTTACTGATGAAAGGCCTGTAAAACTTGAATAGTAAATATTTTGACTGTTAAGGCAAAATTTACCCCTTAATTGTTACATGTACATGAACAGACAAGTAAATTCGTAGATCAATTTATAATCATGCAAATTTTTATCAGATTAAAATTTTTATATCAGCATGCCCTACAGAAGAGACTCAAAATGAGACACTGGCTGATGTTTGTTCAAACATATCATCTAGTCCAGAATTTCATAGTAAGTGGAATTAATATATAATATTTATTTAATCGTGTTTTTTAAAGAAGAACATTTAATCATGGCAAAATCATTTATCTTTCAAAAAGTGCAGACAGTAATTAATGAATTCTACATGTATAATGAATGAAAGGAGTGATTTTTTGTGATACCATGGATAAAATTTCCCTGACCAACCCTTTTCCTTCAGAATGAATATTCTGTTTTTCAGCAGGCTGTCCAAAAACACCCATGCCAAGTCCTGAATCGAATTCTGAACCAAGCACATGTAAGATACTATGTATAAAAATTTTATGAAACAATACAAACTGAAATATTCAGTAAATTTAATTTACAATTGAATATAGAAATACTGAAGAAATTGCTCTTATTTTTGTTTTGCATCATATGTATCTTGCACATGTGTGTCTTAATTTAGCTAGATATCTCGCTTGTTAATTAAATAACAATTAGATTCTTTATCTATGTTCAATTGTAAAGGTCAAAGTCATATTTGTTGTGAATTAGAGGTCAATATCATTATTAAAAGTTAATTTATGGTTGTTGCAGTCTTGTACCTTCTTAATGTATGTGGAAATATCATTTTAATATGAAAGTGTTTATGAAGTAAAATGTTGTTTTCTTTTATGAAAGTACATGTACTCTATTTTTCAGGTGAGAAAGAGTTGCCCAAAGTGTGGAGTAAAAAAGACTTCTATTTCATGCAAGAATAAAGTTAGAAAAGGACTTTTCTGAAGCAAGGTCTCACAAGACACTTTGAGAGAAAATTGCAAAAGAGTTGAAAAACGATGGATGTGTTACAGCAAAACAATGCGGAAACAAGTTCAAATCATTGAAAAGAGAATACAGAGCTACAATTGATCATAACAATAAAAGTGGAAATTATAGAAAATCCTGTGCCTTTTTTGAAGAATTCAGTGAACTGTACGGAATGAGGGCAGGAACAAGACCAAAATTTACAACTGGAAACCTCTCAGGCAGTGTCAGTGAAAGTTCTCAATTGCCAGAATCTTGTTCTAGTTCTGATGAACAGCCCCAAAGATCGAAAGAGAAACATGCCAAAAATAGGAAAGAAGTTCAAAAAAGGAAGACAGCTGAGGTCACAGAATGGTAAGAACACTGTGAGGAAAGGCAAGTTGATTTTCAGAGAAACAAGATGAGAGAAATAAAAGAAATGCATGATGAAAAGATGAAAATGATGGAAAAAATGTTAAATGTTCTGGAGAAAAAAAATAAGTGAATGGAAGTCTATGCATTTCAGTAATGTCATTATGTTATTTATTGTTCCAGAAATTTGATTGACCTTCCAAATGAAGTTGTATTGAAAATACCATGATTTTTGGACAGAAAAAGTCAGTTTCGTTTTGCAGGTGTGAGTAAATACTCCAAGTTTATCATTTTTAAAATGATTGAGAAATTTTGTATTTCCTGTTCTGCTCTCGGAAACAGCTTGTGTTTTCTGAGGAATATGAGTTGCTTGAAAATATTGAGAGTTATTGGACATTATGATAAAAAAAAATCTGTCATTTGAAATCACTGGAAATGCTTGCTGTATATGTTGTAGATTTTCATGTGCTCAAATGTATTGATTTATCTGGAGTTCAGATAGATTTTTTAATACTTCACCAAATTATTTTAAATGCAAAGTCATTGGAAATTATCTGTGCAAGAAGGTCAACACCATTTACTCTAGAATTTGTTACCAGTCTGCTGTCTGTGAAAATAATCTTAAATTTATAGCAACCTCAATTGAATGTGATTTAGAAGAGCAAAAGCAGTGGGCCATTATATTAAATAAGTATGCAGGCAAAATATCTTTTGGTCACGACATAATTGATTCTGTGCGCTCATCGTTACTGCATTATCCACGATCATTATACAGCATTCCAAATCCATCTGGTCAGTATTGATCTTGCATTTGCCAAGTGATGCAGGTACTGTACGGTATTTTATTATGTAAAACTGAACCAAGTTTTCTGTATACTGACTATCCTCATCCAAAGGAAATGGTTCTGTACCTTTAATTAGAGATCCATTTATCATGCTTATTGACAATTTTTTTATGAGTGAATTGTTTACATATTATATTTTAATTTTCTCTTATTTTAGCAACAAAGATTTTCTTAATATATTGCAGAGATGAAAATATCACATGCAATAATTTTGAAGACTCTGCATAAGAGCATTTCTTTTGTTAACACCACGTTGATCGTTTCTGTATATACTAGGATAATAGTTCACTCTGTTTGCTTGATTTGGATTTAGTTCCAGATAGTCATCCATGTCGTCTTTCTTCAGAACACACAAATTATGCAAAATACATGCTGATGTAATGAGGTAGCAACAGTCTTCAATATTTACGCAATATAGCTCACGCAACCGGCGGAAACGCCCTTTCAAGTGACCTATTGTTCTCTCAACTGTTTGTCTAACTGACGATAGTTTGCGATTGAAAAGCTTCTGTGCATTTGAGAGATTACCTACAGCTCTGAAGGGTGTCATCATGAATGATGAAAGTGGATATGCTGCATCTCCTAAAAGATAAATTTTTGGAATGGAAATTCATGCATATGCACTAAAATGCAAACAGATGTCTAGTTGGAATATTATTATTCAATAAAATAAATACAGTGTAATAAGTATATTATACCAATTAAATACTTCTCTTGTGCAAGGTTAATCTCATTATCATGATCCAAACGGTTAAAAATTGGTGAATTGCGGTACACTCTGGCGTCGTGGACACAGTCGGGCCACCCAACGAAAGTGTCTCTTATCATCATCTGGTCATCGACAACAAGTTGTAGCTGGATAGATGGATATCCTTTCCGATTAATGTAATCTTTATCACCGTTTTGAATGAATGATAAAGCAATAAGAGTTCCATCAATGAATCCAATACAATATTGCAACCCACTAAACTCGTATATAACTCTAGATATCTGTTCTTGGGCATCATGATCTGGCCAAATAATGAATTTTCGCAAAAGTTTGTCACACAACGTCTTTGAGACCCGGCGAACACATCTATGAACTGTGAAAGGACGAACTCCAAATATACATGCATCTTCTCGCATAGAATCTTGGTTGGCCATGTACCACAAGAATATTAGGAGTTGTTTGTCAGGAGGTAAAGCAGGTCTACCCATATTACGTTCTCTATATTTCAGTGACAGTCCTAATTCAAGCAGAAGAATGTTATAGATATCTCTAGACAAGCGAAATGCTTCTTAAATTCATTGTTATTCATTCTTGGTATTATTTCTTCAACAAATGTAACAATTTTTGCCACATTACATCTGTTATTCATGGTTTGTAGGCAGAAGAAAATAAACAACAGATCTTCGTCGTTTTCCCATATATCATACTTTTCCTCGCTTTCAAAAAATTCATCAATTAAAAAAGGCAAAACAACGTCCATTTTCAATGCAATGAGTCATGTTCTTGCCGTTTGATTAAAGAGAGACTGTATTTGTTTGTGCGCATGCTCGATATCAACCCGACTCGACACTAGTGTTGACAAATCAAATACGCTCATCGAGTACTATGCAACACATTTGAGAACTGGTGTTTATCAGATGTGGAAAATTAAAAACACCAAGGAACTTTCAGAAAATTTTAAATAAATAAATTTATCAAAATCAATCCAGCATCCAAATATATGACTTTTCAACACTTTATATAACCACTTCCCACAATGAATTAAAGACCAGAATTTTTGACATCATAGAAAACTGCTTCTTCAATAAAAATAGAACTCGGACACTTTCATACCTTGTCATTGGTCATCATCTGCCAACTAATTTCGTTAAAAATATTCTCATTCTTACACAAGTACTCTGAGGTGGATATTATAAAGATGTTTGAGTTTCTCATTGAAATCTCATTAAGAATTTTTATGTAGATTTCGGAGACTAAGCCTTCAACAATCTGTTGGAATTCCCGTGGGTTATAATTGTGCCCCCTCATTAGACGATCTGTTTTTCTATTTATATGAAGCAGAACTTATTTTAAAACTTCTACAGGAAAAGAAGTCTTTTGCTTTGGCCATCAATTTGGCATTTATGTACAATTATATATCAAGGACGTTTTCTCAATTTACAATATTCATTTTCATTTCTTTGTTGATTCGTTATATCCCACTGAACTCGAAATAAGATACCAGACAGACTGACACATCTGTTTCATACTTGGATTTACTAGTGAAAGACACTAAAGGCAAATAAATAACTAAATTTTATGATAAAAATGATGACTTCGACTTTTCTATCGTAAACTCTCTTTATTTATGTAGCAAAATAACATTTTCACCTGCATATGGAGTTTACTCCTCTGATTTCCTGCCTTTGATTGAAATACTATTAGTATACTTAACAGAATATGTATTTGACCATGTTTAAATATATAGTATTATATTTTGATTGTCAGACAACTGACAATTACTTAAATTTATTTTTTGCTTTCTTGAAAGTTAACTAGATGTCTATTAAATAACTGTACAATTAAATGAATTCCCCTTTCATAATTTTTTTGGTAAACTGGGCAGGGTTGGCAAAAAACTGGGAAATACTCATATTTCCCAGGACGGTGGGAAATACTGGTAATTACCGGGAATTACTGGTATTTCCCGGGAAATACTGGGAAATAAGTAATAGCTACATATTTCATTCATATTGACATGCAGTACACCTTATTGGCTAAGATATCTAACTGGTAACACTGTCTCTGATTTAAAAAATTCTGGTTTCCTAGTAATTCATTTTATTTAATCATAACACAGTATATTCATGTATCAGTCATGAGTGTCATTTGTTTCATGCTTGAGTCTGATGTAGTCTATAAAGGTCCAATGAACCCAAATATCCCAATTGCGTTTTTTATGTCACTAACGAAGGATCTAAGAAAATCTTAAATGTAGAGTATGGTATAAATATCAAAACTAAGAAGAAGCCTTTCAATTCTACTCAAGGTAATTATCTCTCAAAACAGGAGCACAAAACTGTCCAGAGCAATTTGTTAAAACAACATGATTGATTGTAATAACTACAGTGTTTATAGAAGGATTAAAACAAGTTTGTTTTGTTCTTGGATTTATAATTAAAACTTAATAATATTAGAAAACTGAAAAGAAACTTGAATTGGAAAACTTCAGTTTTATACATCCAGGGAAATGTTTCAGAATGCTTATGGTATGGAATCTGGAGTAGTGATACATTCTGAAAATGTTAAATTGCAATTTGAGACATATTCAATATTATTCATCTTCTGTTTTTATGTTTATTTTATTTTTGAATTTAGTATAAGATTGAACGAATTAAAGAAAAAAAACTTTAACTTTGTATTTCCCAATATTTCCCAGTTAAGAGAGAATTTGTAGTATTTCCCAGGACGGGTAATACCAGTATTTACCACTGGTAATTCCCACCACTGGTATTTCCCGGCCAACCCTGAAACTGGGATATACACACTTCCTCATTAACACTTATTTAAATGTGTTTTATTGTCTATTCCTGATCTTAAAGTAACTTTACTTGTTCCTTCCTAGAGCTCACTGCTTTGATTACTGATTCTATTCTTTGCTCTGTGCCAGGACTAGTGACTTCTTTGCTGCATAAAAGCAAGAATGCTGTTGGTGTTTCCGGTTAGTCATTTCTTGACATGTGCTTGATACTGTAAAATTTCAGTTTCATTTCAGCGATTCGGCAAATTTCTGTTTCTCTTTCAAGGGCCGAAGACCCTTAGAGTTAGAAACCCAAAAAACTTTAATTCTTCAAAATGCCGACATATCATGAGTATTTTTAAGCCTAACAGATTTTTAAATAACCTTCCTTGTCCAGGTGATTAGTTTAGTATGTTTGCAAGCACTGAAGAAAGTGACATCATGAGATCTAAGTATGACAAAAGGCCTATTTGTGCAGAGAGTAATTTTCCTGCAGTTAAAGTTGAAGTGTGCTTAGGTCTTCAATGCAATTATAATCCACTTTTTTTTGTATGTAAAAGAAATTGCATGAATTTCAAAGCATCAGTCTACAAAATATTTTATAGCCTCTCGTAAATAGAGTTGGACAGAAAGATATTTTTACACACTGGACAGTGACTGAAAAAAAAAAGAGTTTTCACAATGGAAAAGGAGGGGGGCAAAATTGATATGGAAAATGGGATATAAATTCAATTGGAAAATAATCATTCTTAGCTGACATGGGAACTTTATCTAAATCTGCTGAGAATTTATAAACCAATTACAGAATTTTTTTCATCTAGGATATTCTATGTATGAAACATAAGTATTGCAGTGTATTGCAAATACTTTGTAGGAAAAATAAACCTTACCTCTGCAACTTTTTCTGGGGGGATGGTTCTCTCATATGGACATCCAAGAACGCAAGAGATATATCTAAATTAGTTTAAAACAAATCATTCCCTTTTGTACACAGCTTGCGTAATTTCAACTGACATGTCGTAATAAATAATAAATTTTGAACACCAACCCTCTTACTGGCATTTGAATTTCTTTGGCTGCTTTCATGAGTTCTTCAAATCTCTGTAAGCTCTCAGATATACTACAATTAATATTTTTTCTACAAGAAATAAAAACAGGTTATTCATTTAAAGGTGGTAATGATACAGACCCTGAAACATTCCACTTCCCCACTTAGTGATTGAAAGATTAGTTAATGGTGAGCGTCAACACTTAACAGTTAATTAATGCATAGCCAACAGTGTGTGAAAGCTGACAACTTGGTGAACATCGTGAATATTGAAATGCGAATGGAGTGAAAATGCAGCGCAAAAATTGAACAGTGAACGTATGAAAAACGCATTTGGGGGATGTCTCGGGTGATTCCTAGAAAAATACTTATCCATTTTATGTCATTTTGAATTCAGAAAATGGTGAATATCCCGGCACCGGAAGTGAATTTTGAAATTTCCTCTCGGATATTTTAAGTTCATGTTACAACACATTTCAAAAAATGCTATGTAAATCCATCCAACAGTCTTTGAGAAATCGCGTGCACAAAATTAGAAAGTAAAATAAATAAGAAGAAGAAGAAACAGTAGAATCACTATAAGGTCTTGTGTAAAGACGGACGACCTTAATAATAAGAAACAGTAGAATCACTATAAGGTATTCCGTGAAGATGGAAGACCTTAATTAGAAGCGCTATCTAAATGAAATAAACGAATGTCATAGATACATGTATATGAAGCCAAGTCCATGCCCCCTCACTCCTTTAACAACACTCCATAAATTCAACAGCACCTTCCACTACTCATATAAAGAGTTAAAGTATAACCACGGTCTTACAGATTTCTGCAACATCCAAGTTACACAGAGGCCCTACTGGTTGCGGTAGCTCAGTGGTTATGCACTCGCTTCGAGATCTAGAGGCCCCAAGAGCACAATTCTCGTTCCCGCTGCCGTGTCAAATCTAAAGCGTTTAACATGGATAGTGTTTGTTCCTTCTAAGCACCGAGCATTTAACGTAATGGCTCATTTTGACATTACCTTAATAAGGGAGGTCTTGTACCACGGTAATCGTTGGTCAGTAAAGAAACTGGTCAAGTATAAATCAAAATTATGTCACTTCATTATATCTCTCTCTCTATCTGGGTGAAAAATTTCTAAAATGGGTAAAGCAACATACAATCATCAATCATATGTGACCTTGACGACACCCCAAGGCGTTTGAATTTTTAAGACAAAATGTTGTTCTCGAAGCTCGTATAGCTAATTTATATGCTGCATCCTGAAATCCCAATAGAATGAGTCATCTCAACACCCAGATAACAATAAATACGTTTTTTTTTTCATGTCAGTAATTCTACTTCTAACAGTTTCCAATTATGTTACATATTATAAGAAAATTAACATATGTGTATCTCTCCACTACAACATGGATAGCTTCAATCAATTAAACAGGTCTAGGCGGCCTCCGTTTGTGGAGGATATATTTTATCCTCTAAAAACAGAGGATAGCAGTGTTGCCACCTACCGGACTTTTCAAAACAAAGGGCAGTTAACTCTTAACCAAACAAATAACAGCAATTTCTGCATTTAGGCAGATTTTTCAACCAAAACAAATAAAATGTTAAATTTCATATGATGATGGATAAATCTAGATATTAAATCAGTACAACATCTATTTTGTAATTGCTGTCAATCAATTATTTGGTTTAAAGCTTAGTAAACAATGATAACACTTACCTGTCTGAGACGATAATTATAACCAAGCTGATTTTCCAGTACCGTAATTATGTGTTAAGCGGTTTACAAATTTTGAAAAATATATTTTTGAAAAATCAGGTTTAATCATTATTTTATTTAATGAATAATCCTTAAACACATAACTTTTGCAATGTAATTTTTAAAATTTTATTTATTCATGTATATACATGTATATGACTGTATATAACAATGTTAATTCCTTAGTAAACATGTTAAATTATCTATTTCATTTATTTATGCTATTCAAATAATTCATATTATTTATTTATTTTATAATTATTCATTCAATCCTTTAACTGTTTTATTTGTTCAAGTTATAAGGCTCTAGTATATTTTGTGTTTAAAATACGTTTCCTTCTGTGTTTCCTTTTTTTCTTTCTGGGTTTCCTTTTGTTTATGAAAGTAATATTATTTAAGGCCTTTTTTTATTTGTCTTGACAGTGAAAAACATAAAAATAAAACAAAATACAAAGAAATATTAAGTAAAAATTGAGTGCAATAAGTGCCAACTTTGAAAGCGTATTGTACAAATTCTAGACATAGAATCCCAAATTGCCACATACAATCGATAGTTTTGTGTTTGAACTTTTATTTACATGTACTCTGGTGCTTGCACTTTTTGATTAAAGGTAGGCACGAGGCGTTTTGAAAATTACCTGTGTTATCCTTTGAAATCGGTGGATAAACTATCCCACAATGCAATGCGGTTTCCATATATGGCAAAATATTTGGCCGCCATATCGAATCTAGCTATCCTCCAAAAACGGAGGCCGCCCAGACCTGTTTGTTTGTTTGTTTGTATGTTGTTTAACGTCCCTCTCGAGAATTTTTCACTCATATGGAGACGCCACCACTTGCCGGTGGAGAGCTGCAAATTTTGGACCTTGCTCGGCACTCAGGGCCATTGAGCAGTGAGGGATCTTTTTCGTGCCAGCACCTTCTGCGACACGGGACCTCGGTTTATACGGTCTCATCCGAAGGACCGGTCTCCGCGTCCCACAGTGGGATTCGAACCCGCGACGTAAGGATCAACTCCTTACTCCGCGACTCCCAGACCTGTTAAAGTACTAACAAGATATACAGTACTTCCAAAGAAGTAGTATAGCTAAATTAATCTATGAAGATTCACACCATATGATATATGAAAATATTGTTTATTTCTAACAGGCAGTTCAATGAGACTTGTCATCGTGTTTAATACTTAGTATATCCCAGTATTTTCATGACACCCAGTCTTTCCAGTCCTTTGATTTCAGAACATGGTAAAAAATCAACATTTTTGGAGTGAAAATTGCATGGATTATACATGTATTATTTCTCGTTATATCAACGGAAAGATGAACTCTAAATAAAAGAGTAAAATGAAAACAATCTACACAAGCTCATAATCTTCATTATGAGTAAATTCATTTTTTTCTGTAATCATCATTAAAATGAAGCAGAAAGTTTTTACTTATATGTCATTACCACCTTTAACCAAGTTGATAAGCTGGTAGTCCCTTTCAAATTAGTTAATAAGACGTTTACATGCAAGTGTTGGTGTTGGTTAAAGGTGGTTATGACAGGTGTAGGAGTTGCCTAACACATCCACCCTCTTGAGTTTTCCCATTATCCAATGCTAATAAGGAACGATAGTTCAATACTTTGTGACCTTATATCATGACAAATACTAAAGCATCATTAACCAATCAATATTCATCATTACATTGGATCGTTAACCTAATGATTCACACAGTTTTTAAGGGTAAGAATATTACGTGAAATTTTGAAGTTATTGTACGCCGTAAAACGGCCTTATAGAGAATATATCTTTTGTTAAATTTTGCTAAAGTAGGTCAAACTCAAAGGTCGAGGTCAGATATATTGGAACCCGAAGAAAGGTCTTGTCACAAAAATTTCACATGTACAATTTGATAGCACTAGCAACAACCATTCAGATGTTATGGGCAAGTTTTTGCAGACAGACTGGTGAACTGACTGGTGATTCTAGGTTACTCTTACTACAGCTGTGCCTTGTACATGTATAAAATGATTGTTTGACTGATTTCCTATGAAAATCTGATATCCTTACATTAAGACTGTAAATATTTCATGTAATGTGTCCTTGAACTTGACATATTGGAATACGAGTAAAATGGTCAATACTCACTTGCTAAATGTCTCTGATGCTGCTCCAAATATTGCAACTGCATTGACACCACTTGAAACCTAAATAATGCAACTGCAATTAAATAAAACACACATACATACACATTTTCTATGTAATTTTTCTTCTTCTTTTGTGGCCCGTCCTACCTCAGGGGTCATATTTTGAACAAACATGAACCTAAACTACCTGAGGATGCTTGTATATTAATATGACTAATCATGAAATTGTTGTTCTTAAAAAAAAGATTTTTAAAAAATTTCCTTTATCTTCCTATGCAAAACTTTGAGCCCTGGCCCCAGTATACTCCTGGGGGTCATGATTTGAACACGCTTGAATCTGTGCTACCTGAGAATGCTTCTGTATTAATATGACTAATCATGGCTTTGCTATTCACGCTCTTGAGAAGACTTTTTAAGACATATCCTATACATTCATATGTAAAAATTTGATACCGTATTGTGAACCACCCTGTTTGTAAAAATTGAAATCTACACTACCGGAAGATGCTGTTGAATTAATACGACTACAGTTAATCATACCTTTGCTGTTCTTAGGTAGAAGATTTTAAAAGATATTTCCTACATATTCCGATGAAAAAATATAATTCCCTGTTCTGGACCCACCCTAACCCCGGGGGTCTTGATTGGAGAAACTTGAATCAATACTATATAATGAAGCAGTGTCGCAGAAGGTGCTGGCACAAAAAGATCCCTCACTGCTTAATGGCCCTCAGTACCGAGTGTAGGTCAACATTTGCAGCTCTCCACCGGCAAGAGGTGGTGTCTCCCTATGAGTGAAAAATTCTCGAGAGGGACGTTAAACAACAAACAAAAAACAAACAAGGATGTTTTGTGGCAAGTTTAGTTGAAATTGGCCCAGTGGTTCTTGAGAAGACTTCGAAAATGGGAAAAGTTTACAGACGACACACAACAGACACCGGACACCCTTTGATCAGAAAAGTTCACTTAAGCCTTCGGCTCAGGTGAGCTAAAACAGTAGATTCACTTTAAAGTCTTCCTTAAGAAATGGAACACCGTAAACTCGAACACATATATCTATAAAGCCTGATTTTAAAGGCAAATACATTCAATTAACTCACTGCTTCTTTGAATCCTTTCAGATTTGGAGTTAAAGCTGAGTATACTATTCCTCTCTGCCTCTTGATTGACTCCAGTACTACAGAATTGTCAGCCATCTAAAAATCAAAGTATGTAAGTCTTTAATGCAGTCAAACATGAAAGAAAATTTCATAAGTTCTCTTGAATTAAACATAAAATTAAACATTGTAAACATCACATTATTAAGGTCTTCCGTTTCAGTCGGAAGACCTTATAGTGATTGTACTGTTTATTATCATTATTATTATTATTTTTTTCCCATTTTTTGTCCAAGCGATTTCTCAGAGATGGCTCGATGGATTTTCTTGAAACTTTCAGGGATTATGACAAATAAAATAAACTAAAAACATTTTGAAGGATTTTGCAAAATTCACTTCCGGTCGTCAGATATGTCCGATTTCCGTTTTTTCAAAAGAGTTCATGTCCGGACGTTTTCTCAGAAAGGGTAAAAGATTAAGACACCAAACTTTCAAGGATTATAGATCATGACAAGTACGTTTGTGGAACATGTTTAAATTTGTCAGCCGTCACTTCCGGTCGTCACAGGAAGTGACCAAATAAATCGAAAATTTCAACTTTTCTTATTTTAATTAAATCTTGCATCACATTATTGCATCTGTTTTGCAGTTTCGAAATATGTTGGTCTCACCGGAAACAAAAACGTCAACTTCCGGTTATAAGCGAAAAACTACATAATTTGAGTATTTATCTTTCCCATAAATATCGCTTATAGATGAAGTATTTGAAATGATTTTAAGATATGTTATTTAGACTGCAAATGTCTAGAGTAACGTCAAATATCTTGGTAAAATTCACTTCCGGTCGCGTGTTTTACTGTCCGCAAAATGAGAACTTGTCAAAGTGAGATCTCAGAAACGGTAAGAGATTAAGACACCAAACTTATATAAGAAATAGAACTTAATGAGTAGGCAAAACCCTTTGGATTATTAGCGTCAGCCGTCACTTCCGGTCGTTACAGGAAGTGATCAAAGAAATCAAAAATTTAAACTTTTCTCTTTTGAAATAAAACTTGCATCATATAATTGAATTTCTTTCACAGTTTTAATATGTGTTGGTCTCACTGGAAACAAAAAACGACAACTTCCGGTTATAAGAGAGAAACTATGTAATTGCTATTTTTAACTTTCCCAAAAATATCACTATTGATAAAGTTTCTGAAATGATTTTTACATATATTATTGAGACTACAATTGTCTAGTGTGAAGTCAACAATCTTAGGAAAATGCACTTCCGGTCGCGTGTTTTTCTGTCCTCAAATTGAGATTTTGTTCACCTAATTGCTCAAAAACAGTACTTGACTGAAGTCTAAAACTTTCAGAACTGATAGTCAGTCCTCAGTTTATCTACATCATGTAAAAATCGTACGTTGCCGTCACTTCCGGTAGTGACAGGAAGCGATGAAAGAAAGTGAATTTTTAAAGTTTTTTTCTTTTTACAGAAATGTTTGGCTAATGCGGATGTTAGATAGACCATAACCATGCAATTTATTTTCAGCGGAAGTGCTAACCGAAAAACCGGAAGTTGTCTCAAACATGAGTAGTTTTTCATGGAAACTTTTAGGGAGGATCAGTTGTGAATAATTTAAGTGTAGAATGAACATTTTATTCGTTTGGAGCACTTTTGTTCATGATGAAGTACATAAAGAAAACAGGAAAGTATATCCGTTTGTTTTTATTTGTATTTACATATCTTTGGAAGCCTTGAGATAACTTTTGTTAATTATTTAGAGTAATTTTATTGACAAGATTGTGTTTTTTTTTCCGAAGAAGTCAAGAAAACGGAAGACCTGTTATTGCCTAGCCAATAAGTATCTAGTATTCTTAATATTATTGTATAGACGAAATTTGGTAAAGGACTATGTCCGCTCCATTTCTCCAGAACAGCTTAAGATATGAAAGTTAACTTTGTCAGATATCATAGATAATGACTTGTAGATGTCACTATGAATATTCTTTCCGTCGTCATTACTTCCGGTCGTCACAGAAATTGGATTAAAAAGTCGATTTTTTCTATTTCTTTGTCTTTCTAACTTCTTTTTTCTGTAATATTCATAGGGTATGTAAAGGCCCCTCTTTGAAGATTTTACGTATTACCAGTTTCCTGATAGGATTAAGAAGGAATTAAATATCTTTAAATATCTTAGAATTTCCGAAAACGTAGGACCAACGTTTCTTAAACACTACAGAATATTGATTTTTCCCCCGTATATATAGTTTGCGAGGACTGCTCAGTGCTCATTTACGTAGGAACTGGTGTAGAGTTAAAACCTACTGGGTGATTGGGATAGGCCAGAAAAACCTTGCCGTTGCCATGGAAACGAGTTTATATTAAATAAAAACGGTTGTATATGATATGTGTGTGCATTTTATTCGCCCCTATTTTTGTCAACTGTAGAAGACATTGCCATCTTTACACCCCCCCCCCCTTTCTCTCTTTTTCGCTTTTATGTTTTGCATTCTTTATAAAATGACCTTGACTTTCATATCACAAGCAACTCTTCTTGACGTTTTTAAAATTATAAGCCTTAATTCTTTCTACAAAGTAATGCTAATTTACATGTTTATGTTCAAGACCCCCCCCCCCCCTTTCCTCGAAGCAACCAGGTAGAATACACAGATATAAAATTTACAACTTATAAGGAACTTCTTAAGAGTTTCATTCATAAAGTTCGGTTCCCCTGATGTGATTTGATATTTTACTACCATTCATTCTTCTTCTGTTTTGTCTTTAGAATTTATAATTATTTTATTTAGAATTAATTTATCTTTAGAAAGTAGTGATTGTCAGCTGCATTCATTAGCATTTCGCGTTTTCTTCTATATCTATTACTTGCATATTAATAATTTCATTAAATAATATTTAAAAGTATTAAAACTTCATTTCTATTAAATTTTATTCATTTGTAAATCCTTGGATCCGCTCCTGCAGGTGCGCGAAAGCCTCATCACTACTGTAAACAAATTATTCATCACGCCGAAAATGTTCATGATTCCGCTAAACTAAGAAAGCTTACACATAGTTTTTCATCTCATAAACAACCATCAGCCCTGTCCAATGCAGAAATGCTCGAATTGAAGGGGAAAATTCAGGAATTGTTTTGCGTCAACCATGTTTTGACGTGAACCTTACACCGCATTCTGTTATTAAGGTCTTCCGTTTCAGACGGAAGACCTTATAGTGATTCTACTGTTTCTTCTTTTTCTTTTTATTATTATTATTTTTTTTTTTCCCTTTCTTGTTTTCACGATTTCTCAGAGATGGCTAGACGGATTTTCTTGAAATTTTCAGGGATAATAGAGAATGAAAATACCTACAAACGTATCTTTCATTTTTTTCAAAATTCACTTCCGGTCGTCAGATATGTCCGATTTCCGTTTTTTTCAAAAATATTTTGTCCCAGTCATATCTCAGAAACGGTAAGAGATTAAGACAGCAAACTTATATGAGTAATAGATCTTGAGGAGTAGGCAAATCCACTTGGGTTAAGAGCGTCAGCCCTCACTTCCGGTCGTCACAGGAAGTGATCAAAGAAATCGAAATTTTCAACTCTTCTTTTTTGATATTTTTCTTTCAGCACTTTGTTGCATCTTATTTGTAGATTCGAAATATATTGGTCCCACCGGAAACAAAAACGTCAACTTCCGGCTATAAGCGAAAAACTGCATAATTTGAGTATTTTACTTTCCCATAAATATTTTTTATAGGTAACGTATTTGAACTGATTTTTGAATATGTTATCAAGACTGCAAATGTCTAGAGTAACGTCAAATATCTTTGTAAAATTCACTTCCGGTCGCGCGTTTAAATGTCCGCAAAATGAGAACTTGTCCGAGTGATATCTCAGAAATGGTAAGAGATTTAGACACCAAACTTATAGGAGTATTAGACCTTGAGGAGTAGACAAAACCATTTGGATTAAGAGCGCCAGTCGTCACTTCCGGTCGTCACAGGAAGTGATCAAAGAATTAAAAAAATTCAACTTTCCTCTTTTGGAATAAGACTTGCATCATTTTCTTTTTCACAGTTACGATATGTGTTGGTCTCACCGGAAACAAAAAACGACAACTTCCGGTTATAAGAGAAAAACTACATAATAGGGGTTTTGAATTTTCCCATACATATCGCTTATAGATAGAGTTCTTGAAATGATTTTTATGTATGTTATTCAGACTGCAGATGCCTAGAGTGACGTGAAATATCTTAGTAAAATTCACTTCCGGTCGCGTGTTTTCTTGTCCTCAAAATAAAAAGTCATTTCAGCGAGATCTCGGAAACGGCATGAAAGTAAGAAACCAAACTTATAGGAGTAATAAAACTTGGTGAGAAGGCAAAACGCATAGGGTTAAAAGCGTCAGCCGTCACTTCCAGTCATCACAGGAAGTGATCGAAGAAATCGAAAATTTCAACTTTTCTTTTTAAAATTAAAACTTGCATCACTTTATCGCTGCCCTTTCACTGTTTTGAAATATGTTAGATTCCATCGGAAAAAACTTTAAACTTCCGGTTTTAAGAGATAAACTACGTTATTTCGTGGTTTAACTTTCTCATAAATATCACTTATAGATAAGTATTTGAAATGTTTTTTACATATGCTGTAGATACTGCAGAAGTCAAGAGAAAAATTCAGAGATTTTTATTCAGTTCACTTCCGGTCGTGTGTTTTCCTGTCCTCAAAATTAGAATTTGTTCTCACAATTGTTCGGCAACAGTAAAAGACTGAAGTCTAAAACTTTCAGGACTTATAGTCAGTCATCAGTTCATTTGCTTCGTGTAAAAATCGTGTGTCGTCATTACTTCCGGTGGTGACAGGAAACGAAGCAAAAAAGTATTTTTTAAGTTATTTTGTTTCTACATAAGTTTTAGGCTAATACAGACGTTGGAAAAGACATGTTCATGCAAACAGGAAGTAGTATAACGGAAGACCTTCTCATTACTAGTAATGAGTTTCTAGTTATTAATTATAGTTGTGACGCCTTATACCATGGTCCAAATTACGAATGATACAAACAAACAAGACACCTTCAAAAGTAAACATGGAGTCTGTTCTTGTAGTTAAAATCAAGGAACTGAAAGTACTGATGGGAGTTGACCAAATCAAATTGAACTTTTGTTTAATCTGACTGAATTATTAATCCTGTCCAAAACATTTCAAATCATAAAAAATATGGATTCTTCATATTTGTTATGAAAGTAGTATATGACTAGGGGAAATTTATAACTTGTCCATAACTTCCTATTGAAGTTCAAATAAGGCATAAAACTAGAAAACAGACCAGTCAGCAAGGGCCCCGCCGAGGAGTACAAATATTATGCAAATATCACCCAGGTTTGACTTTAACTTCAAAACAAAAATCAGTTGCAGACAAAGGTGTTAATTAATCTTAAAGTGACAGATAAAGATAAGATTCTGAAATTATCTGCAGCAGGCAAGTTAATTAATCCCAGGGGATGAATTGTACTACTCTCTCATCTTTTTCTTCTAAGTTTACAAAATTTTTTTTTTCAGTAATCATAGAATGAGGTTATTATCTGATTACCTGTTAAAATTAATAATATTCTTGAATTTACGTAAGGCAGCAAAAAAATTAATAATAATAACTAGAAACTCATTGCGAGCAATGAGAGGTCTTCCGATTCTGAAATTAAAAACGAAAATTCAAGCGAAAAAGTGATGAAAGAAATTCAGACACTCTGGAGATTTAACCCTGGTCGTCAGCATGAAAATCCAACGTGCTAACCATTAACCATTTTCTTTTTTGCATCACTTCTTGTCACGACCGGAAGTAATGGCGACACAAGATTTTCTCACGATTCAAATAAACTAATAACTGACTATCAGTCCTGAAAGTTTTAGACTTCAGTCGTTAACTGTTGCCGAGCAATATTGTGAGAACAAATTCTAATTTTGAGGACAGGTAAACACGCGACCGGAAGTGAATTTGATAAAAATTTCTGACTTTTCTCTAGACATTTGCAGTATGTACAACATACATAAAATCATTTCAGGTACTTTATCGATAAGCAAATATTAACCGTACTAATATCATCGAAATATATTGAAAAACAAAAAAGTTGAAAAATTCGATTTTTTAAATTCGCTTCCGGTAGCGACCGGAAGTAGTGACTACACACGAAAAGGCGATTCTGGTAATCTAGAAGACATGTTCTATAATCTCTAATAAGTCTCCAGTTCATACCTTTAGTCGTTCTTTAGGTTTGCCGCGGACAACATTCCATTTAAAAATCAGGAATTTGCCCCTAATTTGGAACCGGAAGCGAATTTTCCAAATTTTACTTGTGATGAACAAAGTTCCTATGACAATTCATTTTTTGTGAAAGTTTCATTGAAAACTACTGAATAGTTTTTCAGAAATCGCGTACACAAAATTTTGGTCAAAAAAAAAAAGAATAATAAGAAACAGTAGAATCACTATAAGGTCTTCCGTCTGACCTTAATAATAACTAGAACTGTCCAAAAGGGACAAATACCCCCCGCTGGGTTTTTCAGAGGTGCTAAATCACTAATATTTTATGGATCTAAGAGGTGTTTTCTTATTAACATTTAGAGTGAAAAAATAATTGCTCATTTTATTTTTTTTAATGCATGAAACCAAGGAACAACCTAATAAAACATCAATACCAATACATTGTAGTTGCATTGTTTTTTAATATATTGAAAAAATAAATTGCAACTATCTGTCATCTTTTTGAGACATGACATTCTGCATTGATTGTTGAAAAAAAAATCAATTAATTACAGAATCAAATTAATCTTGATAACTTTATATCAAATTCATTTTAAAAATGAAAGGCTGGTCATCCAGTAACTATGTACTATGACAGACAATAAATTACAATTAAGAGAATTAAAGAACAGAGATCTTGAAATTCCCAGGAGATATAGATAACACATGCTTGATCAGAGAGGCCCTAACAACTTCCCACACTGAACTCATTAATTTATCTCTAACTGGATGATGTCCACTCATTACGTCCAAGGGACAAATGGATTTACACTATCTGCTGTGTAATGTAAAAATTGTTTTTAATACTTGATGACTTTTTTTTTTTTTTGTTTTTGTTTAAATGAATAGTTTTAAGCTGTAGTTCACATTTTTGTACAGATGTTCTAGATTCTGTGTCTCAAACCTTAGAAATAAACCCAAAATGACTAAGTCAATAAAAATGAAAAAAAAAACCTGTAAAATGCAGAAAAATTATCAAATAATGTTGAAAATACCAGGTGCACATCTTCATATGGTAAATAAGGAGTGTACAAATTTTCATACAATTCTACGAAATAGTCTTTGAGTAAAGGAAGTACAAAACACATAATAAAAATGAAAAAAACACCTGTAAAATGCAGAAAAATTATTCAATCATGATGAAAATACCAGGTGCACACCTTCATATGGTGAATAATAAGTGTACAAATTTTCAGACAAATCTATGCAATAGTTTCCGAGAAATGCTCAGGACAAAATCTTGTCTACAGACAGACGGACAGACGGACAGACAGACGGACAGACAGACGGACATGGTGATTCCAATATACCCCCCCTAAACTTCGTTTGCGGGGGGTATAATAACTAGATCCTTATTGCCTAGGCAATAACAGGTCTTCCGTTTTCTTGATTCTTTTGTCAATTGGTTTGAAAAAAAAAAGCTGAAAATGAAAAAAAAAAAAACGAAAAAAAAAGAAAGAAAGAAATGTTCTCCTAGCAGGGATCGAACTCAAAACCTTTGGTTTGTAAGGCAAGCGCGCTAACCACTAGACCAAGTATTCCGATGTAAATGGAGGTAGTAAATTAATTTTTTTTAGGAATAAATAGGAATAAAAGCACGTGTTCTTTTGTTTGTTATGGAATGTAGTAATCAGTATTGAATAGATTGAGAAACACGATTGGTGTCTAATGTAAATGCAGATTTTTGGTTTTAAAAAATATTTGAGTTTGTCTATATTTTGAATGCATTAGGTTAATCATTCAGAGCCTATGATGCAGTAGAACTGCAGTGTTGAGACTTTGTTTACAAATATATGAAAATTCGGATCGGGTTCGGATGTGACCGAATATCCTGAAATAATAGATAAGATTAAAATAAGCATCTCTGTGTGGATGGAATTAAATGTAAGTAGCATAAATTAAAATTTCAGATATGTATTTTAGGAAGAAAAAGGTGTCAATGAGAGCGTGAAAATTTACTTGCTAGGAGAAATCGCTGTTTTTGACATTCATTCCATTAATATTAATTCTAAATAAAATTGAAATAAATTCCACATACTAGAGAAAGCAAGAATACTTGGTATTAAAATATCATATCATATCAAGAGAATCGACTGCTATTCATAACAACTGAAGAGATAACCGAGAAAAGCTTTAATTAATTTTTATGTTCATCGGCACCTAAATTTCTGATACGAAAAAAATGTAGTGTTTGCCGTTAACATTCATAATTTCTATATACTTAGGAGATTCACCGTCATACTTTCAGGAAACTTTCTTGAAGTCTCTTCTACAGTTAACCGAAATTTTATATCGATCCGAGGTGTTAAATAAGTTGAAGAGTAATATTTTAGGTTGCTACTGGTTTGATTTTTTTTTTTTTTTTTTGAAAAGAGGAGTAAATTTATTATTGATTCTGACCTTTTTATCAAAGGTCAAGGTCAATGTCAAAGGTCAAGGTTAAAATCATGGGAAAATCCTGGAAATAACTCTTTACTTCACGTTTTTTTTTTATCATGATCGAAATTACTCCAAACAAATAAAATGTTCATTCTACACCTAAATTATTCACAACCGATCATCCCTAAAAGTTTCCATGAAAAACTACTCATGTTTGAGACAACTTCCGCTTTTTCGGCCGGCACTTCCAGTGAAAATAATTTGCATGGTTATAGTCTATCTAACATCTGCATTAGCCAAACATTTCTGGAAAAAGAAAAAGAAAAACGTGGAAAATTCACTTTTTTGCAAGTGACAGCAATTTTCACATGATGTAGAAAAACTGGTGACTGACTATCAGTCCTGAAAGTTTTAGACTTCAGTAGTTTACTGGTGCTGAGCAATTGAATAAAATCTCATTTTGAGGGCAGGAAAATACTCCACCGGAAGTGAATTTTACTGAGATGTTTAACGTCACTCTAGACTTCTGCAATCTCAATAACATATCTATAAGCGATATTTATGGGGCAGTAAAAAACCTCTATTACGTAGTTTTTTCTCTTATAACCGGAAGTTGTCATTTTTTGTTTCGGGTGGGATCAACACATATCGAAACTGTGTAAAAGATACAATTATATGATGCAAGTGTCATTTCAAAAGAGAAAAGTTGAAATTTTTGATTTCTTTGATCATTTTCTGTGACAACCGGAAGTGACGACAGAAGCTCTTAACCCAAATGGTTTCGTCTACTCCTCAAGGTCTTTTACTCCTATAAGTTTGGTGTCTTAATCTCTTACCGTTTCTGAGATCTCACTCAGACAAGTTTTCATTTTGCGGACAACTAAACGCTCGAACGGAAGTGAATTTTACAAAGATATTTGACGATACTCTAGACACTTGCAGTCTCAATAACATATTCAAAAATCAGTTCAAATACCTTATCTATAAAAAGTATTTATGGGGAAGAAAAATACTCAAATTATGTAGTTTTTCGCTTATAGCCGGAAGTTCTCGTTTTTGTTTCCGATGGGACCAAAATATTTGGAACCTACAAATGAGATGCATCAATGTAATCCAAAAATACATTCAAAAAAGAAAGGTTGAAAATTTCGATTTCTATGATCACTTCCTGTGACGACCGGAAGTGACGATCGACGGTCTTAACCAAAATGGATTTGCCTACTCCTTAAGATCTATTACTCCTATAAGTTTGGTGTCTTAATCTCTTACCGTTTCTGAGATATGACTCGGACAAAATATTTTTGGAAAAAACGGAAATCAGACATAGCTGACGACCGGAAGTAAATTTTGAAAAAATGAAAGTAGCATTTGAAGATATTTTCATTCTCTATCACCCCTGAAAATTTCATGAAATTCTGTCCAGCCATCTCTGAGAAATCGTGCCGAAAAGAAAAGGGAACAAAAATAACTAGAAACTCATTGCGAGCAATGAGAGGTCTTCCGTCCGATTCTGAAAATAAAAACGAAAATTCAAGCTGAAAAAGTGATAAAAGAAATTCAGACACTCTGGAGATTTGACCCTGGTCGTCAGCGTGAAAATCCAACGTGCTAACCATTAACCATTCACTTTTTTGCATCACTTCCTATCACGACCAGAAGTAACGGCGATACAAGATTTTCTCACGATTCAAATAAACTGATGACTGACTATCAGTCCTGAAAGTTTTAGACTTCAGTCGTTTACTGTTGCCGAGCAATATTGTGAGAACAAATTCTAATTTTGAGGAAGGTAAACACACGATCGGAAGTGAATTTGATAAAAATTTCTGACTTTTCTCTAGACATTTGCAGTACCTACAACATACATGAAATTATTTCAAGCACTTTATCGATAAGAAATATTTATGAGAAAGTTAAATATAAAAATAGCGTAGTTTATCTCCTAAAACCGGAAATTGACGGGTTTTTTCCGGTGGAATCTAACATATTTCAAAACAGTGAAAGAGATGCAATAAAGTGATGCAAGTTTAAATTTAAAAAAGAAAAGTTGAAATTTTTTATTTCTTTGATCACTTTCTATGACAAGCGGAAGTGACGACTGACGCGTTTAACCCAAATGGTTTCGCTTACTCCTCAAAGTCTATTACTCATAAAAGTTTGGTGTTTTTTACCTGTTGATTGAAACACATTGTCATAAAAATATTGGCATGGATTTATTTCATTTTTTATTCGTAGTTACTAAATGCTGCTTCCTTCATACAACCTAGAAACTGATCTCAGTCGGTCTACCTTTCAGCATATGTCACATCTTTGCCTTTCCCAGCATACTGAGCATAACTTTGGTAAATGACGACCTGTTGGCTCTTTGTTTCCTGAATACAATGTACAACAAAGCCATTTCTTTCTTGCTGTATAGATGATTCTACCCATTGAAGGAAGTACACGTGCTCTTTGTTTACCTCTGTAAACATATGCTTTATTGGTTTTCATCGCTTAGAGAATTCTACACGGGAGATCGCTCTCAATCACTATTTAATAAGTGAAAAAACCCATGTATTTAACCTTTTCTTTCTCAGGAAAACTTTTACTTACCAATGTCCGTAAAATATAACATGGGTCCTTCACAAAAATGCAAGGATTTTTAAAGATTTATTCAAAACAAAGGAAAATAGCGCAGGATTCACAGAGAAAAAAACATCATTTATAAAGATGGAAGCGTAAATAAGAGCTAAAAAATGAAAAAAAAAATTCAGACATAATCGGGATTATGATGGTAGAATACCGTTGAGTGTGCGAGGTACCATCCACCCGAGGAGCTCCGAGTGCCGACCTGCTCGTCGGAGTTTACGGAGACAGCCGCCATTTTGGACCCGCTTCAGATTTTAAAATGCGAATATCTAGAGTTTGGATTTATCAATTTTTAAACAAATTATGCATTAAGCCTTTTTAGAAATGTCTCTATTAACCCTACTAAAATCGAAGAAAAAATTTGAAAAACAAAAAAGTTAGAAAATTCGACTTTTTAAATTCGCATCCGGTAACGACCGGAAGTATCGACGACGAACGAAAAGTCACGTCCCGGCTAGGATTTTTCACGATCTATAATCCCTGAAAGTTTCACGATGATATCTTTTATCGTTCTTGAGATTATCCGCGGACAAAATGTCTTTTTAAATTCAGAAAATGGTCTGTAACTTTGCACCGCAAGTGATTTTCCAAAAAATCTCTCGGATAAAATAACTTCAGATTACAACACATTGTTCCTGCAAATTTCATTAAATTCCATCCAGTAGTGTTTGAGAAATCGCGTGCACAAAATTAGATGGGCGGAAAAATAATAATAATTAGAACAGTAGAATCACTATAAGGTCTTCCGTGAAGACGAAAGACCTTAATAATAAGAAGAAGATAAAAAGAGGAAACAGAAGAATCACTATAAGGTCTTCCGTCTGAAACGGAAGACCTGAATAAGAAAAAACAGTAGAATCATAAATATAAGGTCTTCCATCTGAAACGTAAGACCTTAATACAAAATAATTAATAATAACTAGATACTAAATGCGAGCAACGAGAGGTCTTCCGTCCGAATAACCATCCTTAACTGTGATATTCTTTGCACGTAAAATTACATTTATATCTGCTCGTTGTAAAGACACCTAAAAATTTTACATGGGTTTTTAGAAAGATTTTTTATTTAAAAAAAAAAAAGAACACAGAATTCACAAAGAGAAAAATAAAGTTCAACATCACTGATAAAGATGAAAACATAAATTTAAGCAAAAAATTCAGATAGAGTCGGGATTAAACCAAGATCGGCTGCCCGAAAAGAGCTAGGTTCACTTTATGCATAAAATGGCCCTGTAGATATACCAATTTATTGACTAACACTTTATGTTCCATTTTAAACATCAAGATAAAGTAGAGACTTAGTGCTTTCATTTCCTATTAAAAATTTTCTCCTTAAAGCCAAGGTCTTGGAAAACAGGCTTCATGGATTTGCAATGTTCTTGAATTTTAAGGAAAACAAGTATATTTGAGTATTTTCACAGAAGAGAAATAATATGAGCGCACCCTCTGATCTAAAAAATAAAACAGGTTTTGTAATCCTCAGAAATAGTTCTATCATTTAATAGTTGCACATTTAAGATCAGAGGTTACGCTCTATATTAAATATCGAAAAATAAATTTAAAAATTGGCTGTTTTGTCGAATTTTTCAGGATATGAGGAAAATGACGCATTTCATGACGTCATAACGCATTGGCTAGCCAGAAAATTAAGTCATTTTTGATAGATACGCAGTCATCAAAGGTCTAAATGATATTTATTGCATTGTCAACTAAAACCAAGCAGTTTCAGTTTTTCTGAAATTCACAGGGCCAAAAAAGGCCCTAAGTGAACCATGTTCTTTAATATTGAAACCACTAAACAAGCGCAATGTGCCAGCCATCATCGATGTTTACCTTGCACTCATTCCATTAAGTAACGAGTGTCAGGCAGGTTAATTTTTTTTCTTATAGTGCGGAATTATAGGATGAAAACTAGCCAGCTAAATTTTGTGCAAGTACTAGTAGATTTACATCGGATTTGTTACTTCAGTTTTAACAATATCTGATAGCAGAGAAAATAATCTGTTACAGATAAAAACTAAAAAAAAACTATTGTGTTTACTTCCTTTTTTCTTCATGCATTCAACTTTCTATTCTATGCAATTCCAAATACAGACATGCCCGTGTAATCTTTTTCTGTACTTCTACACTACTGCATCAGACCATTTGTGAAAGGCGGGTCAAGATACATTATTTCGCGCCAAACGTCAGGAGTAAATCTTCGCGCCTTTTCTTTGGAATGTATCTTCAATTGAATAAGTGTACGTGATAGCTTCATGTTGCTATAGCCTGACTTTCGAGCCTAAGAATGTATATTTATCACACTGTAATATAACATATCGTATACGGGCAAGTAACATAAGGGCAGCGCTAAGTTTTCTTACACATTTTATATTCCTATTTACCCTCAAAGTGGATTATACCGATTAGTAACACATTATTGAAAAGACTGGAATTTTTCGCAACAATACACGTCTCGCCATATGACGCTCAAGGAATCTGATACCTATTATGTACAGTAACTTGCATCTATAAAGGAATATTACCCTACAAAAATCAAAGAAAAATATTGAAAAACGTAAAAGTTGAAAAAATTGACTTTTTTAATTCGCTTCCGGTAGCGACCGGAAGTACTCACGACGCACAAAAAGGCAAACCCGCACATTTAGAAGACATGTTCTATGCTCTCCAACAAGTCTCCAGTTCATATCTTTAGCCGTTCTTTAGATCTCGCGCGGATAAAATTTCATTTCAAAATCAGAAAAATTGGTCCATAACTTGGAACCGGTTGGAACCGGAAACGAATTTCTCCAAAATTATTTCAATTGTAACAATGGCATTTTATAGCATATATTCCTGAAAGTTTGATGAAAAACTATTGAATAGTTCTCGAGATATTGCGTGCACAAGATTTGTCTAAAAAATCTATTTTTAAAATGTCTTTTGGTGGACAACTTTAAAAACAAATTATATATTAAGCATTACGATAAGAGTCTCTATTACCCCTATTAAAATAAAAAAAAAATATTGAAAAACTTAAAAGTTGAAAAAATTGACATTTTTAATTAGCTTCCGGTAGCGACCGGAAGTACTCACGACGAACGAAAAGGCAAACCCGCAAATCTAGAAGTCATGTTCTATACTCTCCAACAAGTCTTCAGTTCATATCTTTAGCCGTTCTTTAGATCTCGCGCGGATAAAATTTCATTTTCAAATCAGAAAAATGTCCATAACTTGGAACCGGAAGCGAATTTTTCCAAAACGCTTTCAAATGTAACAATGGCATTAAATAGCGCATTATCCCTGAAAGTTTGATGAAAAACCACTGAATAGTTCTCGAGATATTGCGTGCACAAAATTTGTCTAAAAAAATAAGAATAACTAGATGCGTTTCTTGTTGCTAGGGCAACAAGTGGTCTTCCGAACGAACTTTCCTGCAGATCGTTATGCTACCTCACTTCATTTAATACTTTATTGAAGGTATTTTTTGTTTGTGTTTATGTAACACAGTCTTTCAACGTAGATCATGATTATTAAAGGATTTCTGTAGAATCTCTGCTAAAGAAAGCTTTAAAAAATAAGCAAAAACTATGATACATGTCTTCACAGAGAAAAATATCATTTACAAATGAAAAAAGAGAGAAACAATCTCTCTCCCCCCCCCCCCCCCAACAGGATTCGAACCCGCAACAATACGAGAAAGTTTAGATCGGTCATATCTTTGCAATAAATGCATCAATCAAAATGATGAAAACATACTTAGAACTCTAAGAAGAATCTCTATTAACCCTGTAAATCCCAGAGAAAAATATTGAAAAACAAAAAAGTTGCAAATTTAACACTTTGAATACACTTCCGTTTGCGACCGGAAGTACGAACGACGAAAAATAATGGTCGATCACCATATCTGCATTTGATGTTCTATCACCTCAGCAAGCTTCATATTCATATCTTATCAGATATACCGGAAGACCTTAATAATAACTAGTAAACAAATTGTTCAGAGAACAATTAGAGGCCTTTCCACCTTTTTAAGTGTTTCCGTGTCATTTGGGCTAAAAAAAAAAAAAAAAAAAGAGAAGAAAAATGCAAAGAATGAAAAATGAAAAAAAAAAAAATTGCTCCTCCAGTTGGGATCGAACTCAAAACCCTTGGTTTGAAAGGCAGGTGCGCTAACTACTGCGCTACACATTGCGAAAAAATTGGTAAATTAATTGTTTAAGACTATAGAATAAATACAAGCGTATTTTTAGAATCGGTAGGGGAAGAAAGAAGTTCCGTAAAAGGAAATAGTTCCTGAACCTGCAAGCAGCATATAAAATAACAAGGGACGGGCTGCGTGAGAAAACGTTAACACTGTTCCCTAATGAAAATGTATTAATGGACTGTAGCCCGATTGATCGATATTGTGAGCATGCTGAATTTTTTGAAAATAGCTTTGTTGTAAGCTTAAAAGATCGGGTTCGGATTTTAACATTTCCGACCGAATATCCTGAAATAAATATGAAACATTTAAATAAGCATTTCTTTGGGCTAAATTAAATATGTGTAGCACAAATTAAACTCCCAACATGCATTTTTAGAAGGGAAACACGACAATGAAAGCGAGAATTGTTTTTAATATACCGAAAATCGCTATTTCTGGAAACTGATTAATTCTAAATAAAAATCAGAAATAGCCGATAAAAGGTTTAGATCATTTCTCCGTTCACCTGCACTTTAATTTCAAACAAAACAGAAAGTGTAGTTTAATTTTGCCGTGAAACTTCATGACTTCTATAAACTTATAAGACTCACCTTAAAACTCTCAAGAATGTTTCTCTGAGGTCTATACTACATTTGTACCAAATATGGTGTCGATCCGAGGTCTGGTTTGAATTTTACAGAAATATTCTACGTTGTTGTTGATGTGATTCTTTTTTAAGAAAGGGGGGATTATTTATTTTATGCCTCTTTTAAACTAAGAATTGTAACTACTTTCACATCCTTAAGCTTGATTGTGACCTTTGGGTCAAGGTCAAAGGTCAAGGTCATTACAAAAAAAAAAAAAAAACCAGAAAAAAAAACAAAACAAAACAAAAAAACCCCAAGGAAATCTTTACTTTCTATGTTTTTACCTGATACTGGAGCTGGATGCATGTCCTTACTTCTCATTTGACCCAATGTCAAGGTCAAAGGTCAAGGTCAAAGTTCAAGGTCATTTGGTGAATTGCTATATTTTACACATATACATGTATAAGGAATTTCTTATGTTTTTAAATGACCTTGACCTTGACCTTGACCAAAGAATGCCTTTGCAATGATAGAATGAAGAGAGCACTAAATGAGTCAAAGACACTGATGAAGGCTTGGAATCTCTACGGTTTACAGTTTCGGAGGAGTAGCGATAACAAGGTTTTATTGCAAAAGGGGTGACAACTTTTGAATGGGTAAAGCTTTGGGGACAAGAATAAAATCCTTAAAATAGTTTTAGAAGGACATATCATAGATGCAAAGATATTCAGTATATGTCGAAAGGTTTTCTACAGAATCTCTGACAAAAAAGCTTTTAAAAATCAGCAAAAACTACCATACATGTTTTCAAAGAGAGAGAAGTCATTAGCAACTGAAAAAAGAGAAAAACAAAGGAAAAAAAATTAACTGCCTCCAGCAGGATTCAAACTCCAGACAGTGGGACAAAATTTGGATCGGTCATATCTTTGCAATAAATGCACGCATCAAAATATTGAATACATATTTAGAATTCTTGTAAGACACTCTATAAACCCTGTAAATCCTGAAGAAAAATATTGGAAAACAAAAAAGTTGCAAATTTAACATTTTTGAATTCACTTCCGTTCGCGACCAGAAGTACGAACGACAAAAAATAAAGGTCGATCACCATATCTCCATTGATATTCTATCAAGTCAGTGAGTTTCAATTTCATATCTTTAGCAGTTCTCGAGAAAATTAACGGACAAAATTCCATTCAAAAAATACAATTTTCCCCAAAAATCGCGAACAGAAGTGAATTTCAAAAAACTGAGGGACATCCCTGGAGATATATTCATGATGCATCTTCCCTGCAAAAATCTTTCAAATTGAACCACGCATAGCTGAGATATGGCCTGTACTATGAAAAAAAGAATAATAATAATAATAGAAAACAGACGGAAAACAATGTCTTCCGAAGGAAGTCGGAAGACCTTAATAATGATAAGAAACAGTAGAATCACTATAAGGTCTTCCGTGAAGACGGAAGACCTTAATAAGAAACAGTAGAATCACTATAGGTCTTCCGTTGAAAACGGAAGACCTAATAATAAGAAACAATAGAATCACTATAGGTCTTCCGTTGTGAACAGAAGACCTAATGAGAAACAGTAGAATCACTATAGGTCTTACGTGAAGACAGAAGACCTTAATAATAAGAAACAATAGAGTCACTATAAGGTCTTCCATGAAGATGGAAGACCTTAACAAGAGGGTCTTCCGTATAACACGAAAGACCTTAAAAAAACCAATTGAATCACTATAAGTTCTTCCATCTAAAACGAAAGACCTTAATAATAAGAAGAAGATACAGTTGAATCACTATAAGGTCTTCCATCTCAAACAGAAGACCTTAATAATATTAAGAAGAAGAAACAGTTGAATCACTATAAGGTCTTCCGTGAAGACGAAAGACCTTAATAAGAAGAAGAAACAGTAGAATCACTATAAAGTCTTCAGTGAAGACTGAAGACCCTAAAGAAGACGAAAACATTGAAGACGAAAGACCTTAATAATAATTATAATAACTAGATACTCATTGCTAGCAACGAAAGGTCTTCCATCTGAATGACCATCCTTATATGTGATATTCTTTGAATGTAAAATTAAATTTCATGTGCTCTTCACTACACCTAAAAATGTAACATGGATCCTTAAAAACTACGATTTTAAAGATTTTTTATTCCTAATCAGAAGCAGGCTTGGGGCGAATTACTTTGTAAAGTAATGCATTACATTACCACTACTTCATGATTCGGGATTTAAATTACCATTACCATTACTCTAATTTCTTAAAGTAATGCATTACATAACCATTACTTTTGTACAGTAATGCATTACCAATACTTTTTTTGGGTTTTCAAAACTAGATATACAAAATTTGTGCAACTATTTTCATAAACACCTATCTCTTCAAAAGTTAATGAGATGTATTTTAAATTGATATAAATTTGATTATCCAGTACTTGTAATTATTACACTGTAAATAACTTGAACATCTTTTGTTTATTCAGAAGAAGAAAATTCTCAATTACCAACAAGATAAAATCAAGTACAAAATGCACTTTCTGTGTAACTTCTGATGTACGTCAGATATCAAAAACTTTTGGTACACTTTACCCCCTCTAATAAACTATTTCAATTAATCAGACAGTCTGAGATTGTTTTGAATTAGTAACCTTATAAAAAAAAGAAGAAACACATTGAGAAGTAAAAGGGGTTGGACAGTGTATTTAGACAGAATATTATAAAAGTACATTTATCAGAAAGTTTATTTCAATACGTTAAATTGTTTAACTCATTTTTCTTGTTTTAAATTTATTTAATCTAAATAATAATCTTGATGTACATTAGTAATAAGGAAGCTCTAAACACTACTGAAAAATGCTTTTTGTACGTTGAGAAAAATATATCATAAAAAGATGCTCAAATTAAGTGTATCTAGTTCATTTCAACATAGGGTACCTGTCTTATTTCTCCAGGAAAAATGTTCAAAAAGAATGAACTACAATGTAATTTAAGCAGAAGCCACTCTTGTTCACTTAAACTGGGAAAATTAATGAAAATAATGTATTCCGTTACTAAATCTTGGTCCAATATAATGTTAAGAATATTTTAATTCATAACAAATTGTGTCCTTAACTGTATCCCTCCATTTATTCTTTTTTTCTTCTTAGGGCAGATCACCGTTCACGGTAGCTCAGTCGGTAGAGCGCTCGCTCCGTGATCGGGAGGTCGTGAGTTCGAATCTTGGCCGCGACAAACCTAAGTCGATAAAAAATAGGTAGCAACTGTTCCTTCGCCATGCGCTCGGCACTTTGAAGTGAAAGTTGCGGGTCCTTCGGATGAGACCTTAAAAACCGAGGCCCCGGCAGGCGTTTGCACGATGAAGATCCCTCACTGCTCAATGGCCCTGAGTGCCGAGTATAGGTCAAAATTTGAAGCCCTTCACCGGTATATGGTGACGTCTCTATATGAGTGAAAAATTCTCGAATGGGACGTAAAACAATATACAATCAATCAATCAATCAATCTTAGGGCAGATCACTCCTTCTGAATAAAACTACCCTACAAATAGAACTCTTTAGTGTGTAGTGTTTAGAGCTTCCTTAAATACTGGGTATAGGCAAAATAATGCATTATAATGCTATGTAATGCCAGCATTACTCTAGAGTTGAGGTAGTAATGCATTACATTACCATTACATGTAATGCATATTTTTGGCATTTCACATTACTAGCATTTAACTTTGATTTCAAGTTAAGCATTGCAATGCATTACCATTACATTTAGCATTACCACAAGCCTGACCTGAAGTCTCTGTCGAGACTGTAGCTCTACCAGTTTGTACGTCTAAGAAGAGAAAAGTAGCAGTTGGAATTGAAACTTTGCAACATTAATAAATAAAATAATGATCCTTATTTAGTCTCTTTTTGTGGCAAGATTGCAATCAGACTAAAACTGTTGGAGGAGTAGCCTTTTAAAAGAATTTTACAGAAATTTCAATTTTAGTTACAATGGCAACATCAAAACATCAAAATCAAAAAAATAAAAACTCTAAAGACAATTATTTTTCTCAGTGCAGTCTACTTGCATGCCATGTTATATTAAAATCTGTAGGAGGAGTAGCATTTAAAAAGTATTTCACAGAAATTCATATTTTCAGTAACCATGGCAACACCGTTCATCGATATCAGAAACCGATGAACATAATTATGTATCTTAGTGTAGTCTACTTGTGTGCCAAGTGATATTGAAATCTGACCAAATCTGTAGGATAGCATTTTGAAAATATTTCACAGAAATTTATATTTTTAGTTATCATCGCAACACCATTCATCGAAATCAAAAATCCTAAAATATAATTAAGTATCTTTGTATAGTCTACTTGTATGCCAAGTTATATTGAAATCAGACCAAAACTGTAGGAGAATTAAGCGTTTTGAATATATTTCACAGAAATTTCTATTTTGAGTAACCATGGCGACACTGTTCGTCTACATCAGTAACCGATAAAAAGAATTATGTTTCTTAGTGTAGTCTACATGTGTGTCAAGTTTTATTGAAATCTGACCAAGACTGTAGGAGAAGTAGCATTTTGAAAGTATTTCACAGAAAATAATTTTTTTGTTACCATTGGAAACACCGTTCATCGAAATCAAAAATCAATAAACATAATTATGTATCTAAGTGTAGTCTACTTGTGTGCCAAGTTATATTGAATTATGACCAAAACTGTAGGTGGAGTAGCATTTTGAAAATATTTCACAAGATTTTCTATTTTTAGTAATCATCGCAACACCAATCACCGAAATCAAAAATCGATACACAGAACTATGTATCTTAGTGTAGTCTACTTGTGTACCAATTTATATTGAAATCAGACCAAAACTGTAGGAGAAGTAGCATTTTGAAAAAAAAAATTATAGACAGACAGACGGATGGACGGACAGCTCACTATCAGATAAGCTCTTCTGGTCTCTGACCAGTAGAGCTAAATAAGAAAAAGTGGAAAAAGCACAGAATTTACACAGGAAAAAAACGCCAATTTATAAAGATGAAAACGTAAATTTAAGCTAAAAAAAAATAGAAAAAAAATTCTGACATACTAGTAGTGGGGATTAAACCCAGATCGCCTGCGTGAAAATACAAGAGGCCCATGGACCTTGAATCGCTCTTCTGATAAACTGTACAACCTATCACTTCTATTTGAAGCCTCTAAGTATCCTGTATATGTAACAAAGACATTTTGTGCTTCTGCTGGGGATTGAACCCGGGGCGTCTGGCCTGCCAGTCCAGTGCTCTACCAATTGAGCTAAAGGGTTAACCCACTAGCCCAAGCTAGTAGGAAGCCATGTATCTGACACTACCACATTGTCCCCCTCCAGAGAATGAGATGTCCTCATCTCTTTTGGAGTGCCAATGCCTGTGGGGCGAAGTTCTGGGGGCAATCACTTTCACCTGCCAGAGAACACCCGGGTCCCATCGTGGGCGCCAAATGTAACAGAGACATTTTGTGCCTCTGCTGGGGATTGAATCCGGGGCCTCTGGCCTGCCAGTCCAGTGCTCTACCAATTGAGCTAAAGGGTTAACCCACTAGCCCAAGCTAGTAGGAAGCCATGTATCTGACACTACCACATATATTTAGATAAAGCCTTGAAATTTCAAAGGTAGGTCATTATGACCCACATTTTAGATGAAACACTCTGAGAACCCAAGATGATTCTAAGCCAATTAGTACCTGAGAGTTGGTCATGGTGACCCACTTATCACTTGTCATTCTCTGAGGACCCAAGATGCATCAACTAAGTTTGATGATTTTAAGCCAATTAATACCTAAAATATTTTTAAAATTATGACCATAAAATTTTAAAAGTAGGTCACAGTGACCTACTTTTCAGATGACATACTTTGAGGACCCAAGATGCATCTACTGACAAAGTTTGATAAGTACCTGATATATTTAAATAAATCAATAAAATTTCAAAAATAGGTCACAGTGACCTCCTTTTCAGTCGACTAACTTTGCGGAATCAAGATGCATCAACTGACAAAGTTTGATGATTCTAAGCCAATTAGTACCAAAAATATTTAATTATAGTCAGATAAATTGAAAAGTAAGTAAGGTGACCTACTTCTCAGTTGACTTACTCCGTGGACCCAAGATGCATCAACTGACAAATTTTGATGATTCTAAGCCAAATAGTACCCGAAAATATTAAATACAGCCATAAAAATTCAAAAGTAGGCCACGGTGACCTACTTTCAGTTGTCGTACTCCAAGGACCCAAGATGCATCAACTGACAAAGTTTGATGATTCTAAGCCAATAAGTACCTGAAATATTTAATTATAGTCATTTAAATTGAAAAGTAGGTCACGGTGACCTAATTTTCAGTTGACGTTTTTCGAGGACTCAAGATGCATCAACGTACAAAGTTTTATGATCATAGGCCTTAAAGCCTTAAAATGTCCAAATTATGCCTCTAAAACGCTTTGAAATCGAATGCCTGCAAAGTTCAAAAAGTAGGTCACTGTGACCTACTTTTTAATAAATATGTTTTATGGCCCCAAGATGCATCATCTTACAAGATTTAATGATTCTAAACCTCTCAGTATTCGAATTAATGACCTTAATTGTTTTGAAAAAGATTAGCCATAAAATTCAAAAAATAGGTTAAGGTGACCTACCTTTTAGCTGATGTACTCCGAGGACCCAAGATACATCAACTGACAAAGTTTGATGATCATAGGTCTTAAATTGTGCCAAATATGCCTCTAAATTATTTTTGAAAAAGAATGGCCGCAAAATTTAAAAAGTATGTCACCGTGACCTACTTTTGAGTAAACATGATATGAGGTCCTTAGATGCATCAACTGACAAGATTTGATGATCCTAGTTCTTATAGTAAGCAAAATATCAACATTTTAATAAAATGTAATTTTTGGTCAACTTTGAAGTGACCTTGAGACCACGCCCTTTGTCCAAGGGTAAATCCCCGTGCAAATTTTAATCTACAACATATCCTCATCCTTTTCTGTAAAATTGGTGATAATCCGTCCAGTGGTTCTTGAGAAGATTTTTTAGCAACCAGTACTTTTGTTTCTATTTTCCTAATTATCTCCCCTTGTTTAAGGGTCACAACCCTAGTTTTAGTATAAACGGGAGCCCTTGGGCCAAGGATACCCTGTGACAAATTTGACAATAATTGGCCAAGGGGTTCTTGAGTTATGGCCCATATTCTAAAAAGTTTACGCACACCGCACAAATGGCCATAGCATTAGCTCTTTGAGCCTTTGGCTCAGAAGAGCTGATTTCATTTATGTTCAGTAACTTGCATCTATAAAAAAATATTTCTATGAACTTCATTAAACAATCTTTCCAAAAAAAAAATGGTTTTCTTACTTTGTAGTTTTTCTCTTCTTTTCATAGGATACGAGCCCGGCATGCGAAAGAAACATTTGCCACGTAATACTTACTATAAATACTGATTGCTTTAGACAGACAAGCTTCTTGAAAAGCTCTTACTTATTACACAATATGTATTAGCGTTGTGTAATCCCTCCAACTTTTCATTCCTGACATACATCAAATATGTAAGAAACAACACTTTTTAGTTTGTAATGTTTAACAGATAAAGTGATTGGTAGATAAGGTTTCGGAATTTCGATTTTAGCCCTTGGTTGGAGGGGTGGGGGGGGGGCAATTGTGGGTCAATAAACGTCGTTTTTCTACAAAATTCTGACTTCTGGTTCCCTGAATTCCTCTTACATTTTTTTTTGCAGGAGCCCATTCATATTTCGGAATGTGATTGATGGTGTCCTGTAGATGTGCAATAAGGTTTCAAAATTTAGATTTTCAATCTTGGGGCGATTTGAGGTTAAAAAAAAACAACCTTTTTTCCTCTACAAATTCCTGCTTCCCTGAACTCCTCTTTAATTTTTGGCTGTAGCTCGTTCGTATGTTTAGAATATGATCTGGAGTGTCTTGTAATTGTGCAATGTTTTGGAATTAAGATTTTCACTCTGGCGGACGACTGGGGTCGAAAAACGCCGTATTTCTACAAAAACAGTGTTCCCTCAACTTCTCTTAATTTTCTTTTATTGCTGTAGCCATTGGATAGTGATTAGTGGCATCCTGTAGATGTGCAATAAGATTTCAGAATTTTGATTTCTCTGTTGGGACCGAATGGGGGTCAAAAAAGTGTTGTTTTTTTTTAAATAAAAAACCTGCTTTCCTGAACTCCTCTTACATTTTTCATAACCCAATCACATTTTGGAATAAGCCTGAGAGTACCCTGTAAATCTGTATTTAGGCTTAAGATTTTTTTCACCCTTGGGGTGATTGTGAGTTGAAAACTGACTTTTTGTAAATAAATAGGAACCGCAGATTGTTGTGGCTTCTTCCCTTGTTACCAAAATGCAAAGTGAGTATATTTAGAGGCAAACACCTATGTGCAGATTATTTCTGTCTTATGACACCGTCTACTTTTTTAGGCTTCCAACAAAATATAATAAAATATTATTGAAACAAAAATACTGATTACATAAATTTTGAAGCAGGTCCCAATAAAAAAAATAATGAATAAATAAAGTGAAAATACCTGTGGAATCCATTTTGGAGATACAAAGCTGGTAACTTCAATTACAGGTAACTGTGCTTCGGATAATTTATTGATAAATTCAACTTTCGTCTCTGTAGGTACAAATTTCTGTCAAATAAAGATTTTAACAATAAGATCATTTTAAAGTGCAAGTACCTGACAGCCAATCTTTTCTCAATAATGTAAATCAAACAGTCTTCAAATTATAAAATTGTAAAATTATAAAATAAAAAGTGAGACTTTTTGATCCCCTTTACCCATAGATGACATGTATAACAAAATTGGTTGGAATTGGTTCAGGTTATCCAGAAGTGATAATAAAAATGACAACTTTATGACCAAGACTTGACGGATGATGTACACCATAACACAGGTACTTGTGGACATGACCCCCCCCCCCCCCCCCGAATATCAGTATACCTCGGGTCAAAAAATATTTTTTCTGTATTTTTCATATTTTATTCTTCTAGTACACATTTACAATATATTCCATATGAAAAATCTAAAAAAAAATTAAAATACCCTAGAATTAACGTTTTATTCAAAAATCCATTTTATAATACGCGGGTATGATTTCTTAATAAAATGTTGATTCTACGTTATTTTTTGGAATTTTCATATGGAATACATTGTAAATGTGTACTAGAACAATAATTTATGAAAAAATACAAAAAAGAATTTTGACCCGAGGTGTATATTCGGGGCCGGGGGGGGGGGGGGGAGAGGGGGGGTCCTGTCCACAAGTACCTGTGCACCATAAGACAAAAAACAATGAAAGACGAATACAGACAGCACAGTAGATCATTCGAGTCTGACTGACATGACCACGAAAAAAAAAAAAGAACTGTCCTAACTAAATTGTCAAAATACTAAAATGTTTATTTAAAAACAAGCTGAATAGGTTAATATTATAAAATACAAGTTAGATTATTAGTCTTGTAATATAATTAGCATTTCTTGGATTATACTTGATTTCAATCTACATGATTTCATAAATCATTGAATTGCACAGTACAGACCTGTAATCAGCTAATTGACACATAACATTCTTAAGACATTTGCACTAATTACTTTAAATGCCCCAGGCTCGTAGCAACGGTTTCAAACGTTGGGAGGGGGGGGGGGGCAACTTCCCAAAATATTCTGACAAGCAAAAAAATAAACTTTTTAAAACCCTAATTACCTGTCCGAATCATGCAATTTACCTGTGCTAGACCTCTCAACAACAAAATGGGGGGGGGGGGGAGGGACGGGGAGTTGGGGGCAACCAGCATCTAAAGAAAAATTTACTGTAGCAAAATACTTTACTCAGAAAAAGTGGGGGGTTGGGGGGGGGGGGGTAGGGGCGACCCGCGTTCTACGGGCCTGTATACCCACTTACTGATTACAGGAACATGTATATAGATGTGTACCGAATGGGCATCTCTCACTTTTTTGATAAAAGCCAACTTATGGATCCAAAATGTGTTCAGAATGTTAACACTGACAATCAAAATTTAATTGTACTGGTCATGCAATATGCCATGTCGTAGGTTCACAATGTTGACATCAACAAACATTAAATAGAATTTGAAAAGTTCTGCATTGCTCGGCATACATGTAATGTCATCTCAATTAAAAAAAAACGTGAAATCTTAAAATGCAATTGTTCATTTGTATTTCTCCAGATCAAAGTGTTTTCTTAAACGATTTTAATTTTATTTTACGGAATTCTTTAAAAAAAAAAAGGTTTACATACTGAAAATTTGATGGTCACTAGAAATGAATCCATGGTACTGCAAGCGCAATATGCATATGGTCAGTATAGTACTTATATATAGTACAATATAGTAAGAAGAACATCCAGGAAGGGAACTGATAAAAAAAAATCATGAATACGGGTATGTCTAGACTATGAGATTGATCCTTTAAAGTAGGGTGAAATCCATATAGTACTGCATATGAGTCTAAAGGTTTTTGGAAGATTAAGTTCGCAGGGACATAACAATTTTAAAATTCGTAATGTTGGAAGCCCTTAATTGTGGAACATGTGATAAAATAATTTCTAGGTCTTCAAGAAGGTTGATAACTTTTTGTATATTTTGGTTTTGAAATAGCTACTCTACACATAGCCAAAAGCTGCATGTTCTCTTCTGACATCCGTTTCAACTGCTTCAAATGCAATAGTAATATAGTTTTACTAGTCCATGAGCTATGTTTTCTAATCAATTGATGTCACCTCCGCAATGCTGTCTGGTCATCCTTTCTGAATCTTCTGCATGAATTATGAACTTTGGAGATTGTGTTTATATTGTGTTCGTAAAACAACTTCGTAGTATGTAAAGATGTGTTGCATTAACAAGCCTTTTTCAAGTTCGCTGTGGAGCTGTATTTCGCAAACATGGACGGCATTCCAGATTTTACATTAGCAACATAAATGGTAATCCAGTGTTTTGTATTTATTAATGCTCGAACAGACGAGGTAGTAAAATAAAGGAGAAGGGTGTTAGTTTGTTTAAATTCCCTACAGTCAGAAGACATCAACAGCGAGGATAAGGCTCTAAAATACGGACGATTAAACACCTAGAAAGGATAGCAGTGCTCTGAGCATTTTGGCAATCTATGGCATAGCAACGACCCCACCGACGTAAACTATCGCCCTGTATTATTTGCCTACAAAATTAAGCAGCAGTCAGAATCAATTCCGGGCATAATGAATCACACAGCAAAACAAATTTTAAATATATTGACATGCTGCATACAGGGAAAATTCACCCTCATTTTATTTTGTTGCAAGTGGGATAATTGAAAATGGAATGAATTAAAAAAAAAAAAAAAAGGCTTAGTGAACTCCTTAGAACAAATCGAAAACAGGGCAAAATTGTTTGCAAGTGAGAAAGGCGAATATAACATTAAAAACAAGATGTGTTTGTGAAACACTGATGCCCCCGTATGGCAACTTATAGCGAAGGTTAAACTTTCTCAAATGCATATCAAATATGATGGTACCGTACCTAAAGTGTACTTGTACCGAGGAATATACCTGTGTAATATGAAAGCCCTAGCAGCAACCATTGAAAAGATATGGAAAAGGTTAAAGTTTTTCAAAAGAAGGTCAAACTCCAAGGTCAAGGTAAAAGGGTCAAAGTTGTTGGTATCCAAAGGATGGCCTTGTCACAAGGATTACACATGTGAAGTTTGAAAGCCCTAGCACCAACCGTTCAAAATTTATGGCCAAGGTTAATGTTTTTCAAAAGTAGGTCAAACTCCTAGATCAAGGTCAAAGGGTCAAAGAGGTTGATATCCAGAAGAAGGTTTTGTCACAAGAAATACACATGTGAAGTTTAAAACCCCAAGCACCAACTGTTCAAAATTTATGGCCAAGGTTAAATTTTTTCAAAAGTAGGTCAAACTCCAAAGTCAAGATCAAAAGGTCAAAGTTGTTTGTATCCAAAGGAAAGCCTTGTCACAAAGAATACACATATGAAGTTTGAAATCCCAAGCGTCAACTGTCCAGAAGTTATGGCCAAGGTTAAAGTCTCATAAAATTTTGCAAAAGTGGGTCAAACTCCAGGGTCAAGGTCAAATATGATGGTACCCAAAGAAAGGTCTTGTCACAAGAAATACACATGTTAAATATGAAAGTCATAGCTCCAATCAATCAAAAGTTATAGGCAAGGTTAAAGTTGACAACAGACAGACAGACAAACAGATAAACAGACAAACAGACAGACAGGACAAAAACAATATACCCCCGGGATCTTTCGATCCAGGGGCATAAAAACCATCATTAAAAATCATTAAAAAGTTTAAATATATAAGTCGTCAAAAATTACCCCCCAGGGAGGGGGTAATATTTTGAAAAAGACTTGAATTTGCACTAATTGAAGATGCTTCTATGTATCTCTGACTAATCATGGGTCTAGAAGATTGTTAAAGATTTCTTTCCTATATATATTTCTATGTAAAAGTTTAATCCCCTATTTTGATCCCATCCTACCCCAAGGAATCTTGATTTGAACTAACTTGAATCAACACTAGCCGAGGATGCTTCCATATAAATATGGCTTATGGGTTTGCTGATCGTGAGAAGATTTTTCAAGATTTTCCCAATATTTTCCTATATAGAACTTTGATCTCCCATTGTTGCCCCACCCTAGCCTCGAGGATCATGATTTGATAAAATTTGTAACTATACTATGTAATGAAGCTTTCACAAAAGTTTCATTTTTTCTGACACAGTGGCTCTTGAGAAGATTTTCAGAAGATGCCAGAGAATTTTCACTAATTTTCTATTATCTTCCCTTGAAAGAGGATTTGACTCTTCATATGAATAAACTTGAATCCTCTTTACCAAAGAATGTTTTTTTTTATGGAAAGTTTGGTTGAAATTTGCCCTGTGGTTCTTGAGAAGAAGTTGAAAATGTGAGGAGTTTACAGATGCCAGATATCCTTTGATCAGAAAAGCATACTTGAGCCTTTGTCTCAGATGAGCTAAAAATCTAGTTGTGAGTGCTTCTTAAACATTCTTAAATTTTAACTACATGTAACTTATGAGAACAAGCACATGTCAATGATAAGTTGACCATTTAGATATTTAAAATGCACCACTCATTACCTCCCATCTTTTACTGAAATATTAAATGTTATATACACTCTCCACTTTACAATAAAACATCTGTGAAAACTGGCACGATCAACATTCTTAGCGTTTAGCCTACAATGACTTCAAATTTTCAAGTAGTATTTTTTCCTTTAAAAACTGCAGGAAACAATAGGCTTACGTTCCAATTTAATGATAAATGTTGACTGGTTAACGATGCTATAGTATTTATTGTAATATAGGATCACTAAATAATGTACTATCGGTCCGTATTAGCATTAGGGTAATGGGAAAACTTAAGAGGGTGGGTGTGTTAGGCAACTCCTATACATGTCATAAACACCTGAAACCAACACCAAAATTTGCATGTAAACTTCTTATAAGCATACAAAATGACTACCAGATTATGAACTTGGTGGTTATGACATCTAAATAAAAACTTTTCGTTTCATTTTTACGATATTTGCAGGAAAAGCTTATTACCCACAATAGAGACTATCAGCTTGCGTAGATTATTTCATATCATAAACTTTCAGTTAGAGTACATGCTTCTTTTGATTTTTAGAAAGAATCAATACAAGCCATGCATTTTTACTCGAAAAATGTCGACTTTTTACTAAAAATTCTAAAATCAAAGGACTAGGAAGACTGGATGTTATGGAATTACAGGTGAAAACAAGCCTCAGAAAAAAAGGGAAAAAATACTTATCTACTATAATGTGTGAATATAAATTATTTATAATTATTATTATTATTCATAACTAGAAATCTGACCAGTCAGCAAGGGCCCCGCCGAGGGGTAGAAATACATGTATATGGGTGCAGATTAGGGGATGAGAATTTTACTTGATTACAAAAATTTAAAAATATATAAAGAAGAATAAGCAACTGCTAAATATCCAACAACCTGTAAATATTATCTTTGTATTTACAAAAGGCAGTTAAAAAAAATAAATCAATTAAATGTATATTTAAAGAAGAATGAAGCATGTGTTTTCTAAAATGTTAGCCTTCAGTGAATGCAAATATCAACTTCAAAACAAACATCAGCTGCAGACAAAGGTGTTAATTAATCTTAAAATGACAGAAAGATAACCCTCTAAAATGTCTTGGAAGCAGGAAGATAATCAATCCCAGGGGATTAATTATACTGCTCTCTCAACCTTTTCTTCTACGTTTACAATAAGAACTTTTTCAACAATGATAGAATGAGGTTATTATCTGAATACCTGTTAAAAAAAATTACATAAGGCAGGAAAAAAGAAAGAAAAAATAAAGTAATAATAAAGAACATATCTTTATCTATATCTTATTTTTAGAATTCAATAAAAATCATAACTCATTGTGTATTTTACCAAAATAAAGTATGAAGATTATTTAAATCCACATTTCAGAGAATGTAAACATCATTCAGAATTGACCTTCAAAACAAACTTCTTTGCAGACAGAGGTGTTAATTAATCTCAATGTGACAGATAAAGATAAATGCTTTGGATTTTCTTCAAGAGGAAAGTTAATTAATCCCAAGAGACTCATTGCAGCCTTTCACAGTTTACAATAGGAACATTCTCAGAAGTTATCTCTCTTTGTCCATTCACTCTAATATAAAGTTAAGGAATCTACCCTACCACCCCAGCTCCAAACCGGATGACACAGAGAACCAAACTTAGCATCAAAATATGTCTTACTTCCTATTCAGCCAACACACCAAATTTGAACTTAATTGGTTAACCCTAAAAAAGTTATTAGAAAAAAAAAACAGAAAATTTGTGGACGGAAGAATGACAGACGGACAGACAGACAGACCGACAGACGGACAGACAGACAGACCGACAGACGGACAGACAGACAGACCGACAGACAGACAGACAGACAGAGTGATTACTATAGGGCACCCGCAAATCCTTGCGGGCCCCAATTACAATTTAGTTTATCTATGCTATTTCTTTGTATTTATTCCTTAGGAGTACTTTATATCTGTTAATACTAGAAATGTTAAAAACTATCCCTGTTGTACTGTGGATATATATACATGTTCTATTTGTGATATTAACTTTTTTTCTATAGGTAAACACAACTTTTATAGATAGGGAATTACTAACATGAAATAAAAGTTTCATAATGGGAATTCTCCCCTCGACTTTTCAGAAGGACGCTCATATATCTCCGTATGAGTGACATAGGATCCAAGTATTTTATGTTACCTGGGTGTTGAGAGGACTCAACATATTGGGATTTCAGGATGCAGCACACATATTTTTGAGCTTCTATAACAGCAGTTCTGTCTTAGAAATTTAATCCGGGGGGGGGGGGGGGGGGGTTGTCCCTTAAGCCTTAAGGTCACATGTGATTGATAAGTGAATGTTGCTTTACGCCATTTCAGTATTTTCACCAAGGTAAAGAGGTCATCCACTTTTGGCGAAGTGTCACAATTTTGATTTATGCATGGTGTTTTATTACTGACCAATGCCTACAGTAGCACTGAACCTCTTTTTTTTTAAGGTAATACCCAAAAGACCCATTACTTCTACAGATAATGCTGAAGACTTATTAAAGAAACAATCACTACCCACGTCAAACAACTTAAATTTTGACGCGGCACCGGGAAGAAGAATTGAACCCTCGGGTCTCAAGGGCTCGGAGCGAGCGTCAAACTCTTAGGGCCCATTTGTACCTGGGATGTTGTAAAAGTCCGTTAGTCTGTGGATATTCTGAAACTTTTAATGTGCGCAGTAGAAGGAACTGTTGAAAATCTCTCTGTTTTTATGGAGTGGCTTTAAAAAAGGGGTCAGGGACTTGACTTTTATACATACCTTTGTGTATTATAGTTAAGATGGCATTTTTGATTAAAAATAGTGTTTGATATGCGTAATTAAATGAAATCAAAGCAAGTCTTTCAATTTTTCTTTCAATTTACGTAGCAGTATATTTTTAATACAACCGTTCTGAGATTTATATGCTGACTACTCATCCGTTTCGTCTGCGTGTACTTGCATTAATTTTTATCCTGTAGGTTAATGGGTTCTTCACTTTTTGTAAATTTAGAATTTATTTTATTAATTACAACTTAATTTTTATACAATCACTAACAAAATCCGTTCAATGTTTTCAAAATTTGAAACAACTTGGATAGTTCAATACTAGTAGTTCAATAGATACAACAAAACTACATTTCTTATAAGCGCATTTTATGCGTAAAATAGGTAGCACATCTATAAACACAATACATAATTACATTATCTTATATGAAATAATTCTTGAAATTTAATTATAATTGAACATTTTTCAACATCATACAGTGTGCATTTTTGTACAAATTTACGTTCAAAATATGCAAAATGTGAATGCTTCAAAATTCAGGTCGTACAAAATTATATTAACCCTTAAATGAAACAATCTTTGTATCTATAACTTAAGTTTGATATGTTTCCGACATAAATAAATATTTTTTTTTTTTATTACAATCATAAAAACTTGAAGTAAATAGACCTACCCCCATTTTTTCTTTAATTGACAGACATTTGTGATCTCTAAATCACGTGACTCTGGTGATCGATGTTGAGAAACAAACATCAAAATCATAAAATAGAATCATCAAAATTATATAAAACGTAGGCCGAAAAATGACCTTATAGAGAATCGTCCTTTAAGGGGGACCGACCCTCTAACATTAGAGAGATAACTTTCCAGGCAAAAAAAAAATACTAATATTACTTATAGTTTATTTTACCAAAGTATAATAGTATAATTTGAGTAGTCAATTCAATCAAACCTTACATATAATGGAAACATTAATTTCTATTTCCTTTTGCCTATATTTTTCAAATTGTTTTATTATATTTGACAAAAAACATTTCAATCCAGTTTTAAAACCCTTAAAATTGATTTTTGTTTGTTTGTTGTTTTACGTACCTCTCTAGAATTTTTCACTCACATGTGCCACCACTTGCCGGAGGAGAGCTGCAAATTTTGACCTATGCTCGGCACTTACGGCCATTGAGCAGTAAGGGATCTTTTTTGTGCCAGCAAGTACTGCGACACGGGACCTCGGTTTATGCGGTCTCATCCGAAGGACCGGCCTCCACGTCCCACAGTGGGATTCGAACCCGCGACGTAAGGATCAACTCCTTACTCCGCGACTCTAGAGCAGACGCTCTACCACTGCACCACGAGGGCGACTCCTTAAAAAATGAATAATTTCTAGGTTGTAATGGACCATTTTAAAAATGCTTTAACGTATCAAGTACCATTTGTAGAATTTTTATTAGTATTACATTTTTTTTTCCATTGAAAAAAAAATTCTAAGAAAGATAACTCGTGCTAAATGGACATATTCTTTTCAGGCAAGCACATATAACATTGTTGATATCCTGATTTGGGAAGCAGCACTTTATTATGTTTTCTTATATGAATTTAATAGGTATGACACTAAATATTATTTTCATATACACCTCATATTTTTAACCTTATGTTGTAATTATTATTACTCTTCCTATTCTCCATGTTAAAATTTCTAATTATCATGGTCTGACATAAAAATCATTTATAAAACAAGATGTGTTTGTGAAACACTGATGCCCCCGTATGGCAGCTTATGGCGAAGGTTAAAGTTTCTTAAATACAAGTCAAACTCCAGGTCAAGAAATCAAAAATGTTGGTACCCAAAGAAAGGTCTTGTCTCAAGGAATATAGCTGTGAAATATGAAAGCCCTAGTACAAACCGTTGAAAAGTTATGGCGAAGGTTAAAGTTTTCTCAAAGTAAGTAAAACGGCAAGGTCACTGTCAAATGGTGCCCAAGGGAAGTCCAAGTGGGTCTAAGTCAAACTTCAAGGTCAAGGTCAAAGGGTCAGAGTTGTTGGTATCTAAAGGAGGGTCTTGTCACAGGGAATGCATATGTGAATTATGAATGCCCTAACACGAACTGTTCAGAAGTTATGGCCAAGGTTAAAGTTTTTCAAAAATAGGTCAAACTCCAAGGTCAAGTTCAAAGGGTCAGAGTTGTTGGTATCTAAAGGAAAGTCTTCTCACAAGAAATGCATATGTGAAGTATGAAAACCGTAGCACCAACTGTTCAAAAGTTATGACCAAGGTTAAAATTTTTCAAATTTGAAGTAGGTCAAACTCCAAGGTCAAGGTCAAAAGGTCAAAGTTGTTGGTATGCAAAGAAAGGTCTTGTCACAAGGAGTACACATGCAAAGTATGAAAGACCTAGCTTAAACTGTTCGAAAGTTATGGCCAAGGTTAAAGTTTTTTCAACAGTAGGTCAAACTCCAAGTTCAAGGTCAAACGGTCAAAGATGTTGGTATCCAAAGAAAGGCTTTCTCACAAGGAATACACTTGTGAAGTTTGAAAGCCCAAGCTCCAAGTGTTCAAAAGTTATGGCCAAGGTTAAAGTCTCAAAAATTTTGCAATAGTGGGTAAACTCCAAGGTCAAGGTCAAATGTGATGGTATCCAAAGAAAGGTCTTGTCACAAGGAATACACATGTGAAATATGAAAGCCATAGCTCCAACCAATCCAAAGTTAGGGGCAAGGTTAAAGTTTTTGCAGACAAATAGACAGACAGACAGACGGACAGACAGGGCAAAAACTATATGCCCCCGAATCTTCGATTACGGGGACATAAAAATATGCAGCGCTTAATACCTCATACATTTTTTTTTTCATTTGAATCCAATGCTATTTTATTAATGGAAATCAATGTTAGGAAGTTAAAATTTTTTGTGAAATTTAGAGCAGAGGGTCATAAGTCTGTAAGTAGGACGCTTATTTAGCCTTAAAAATTGGTATATATAGTTTTAGTGAGAAGTAATTTTAGCGATTTAACAAAATCTAGCAAGGTAACTCCTACTCCTTAGTGCAGTGCTTATAATGCCAAAAGTGAAACCTCACTAAAAACTCTGGTTATAAAGTATTTTAGTTTATTTTTTTTTTTAATTATAGAATAAAATAATCTAAAATCCTACCACTGTATATTCCATATTACGGCGCCTTTTTGTCAACACAACTTTTTTTTTTTTGCATTATAATTTCACCTTGGTAATATAACATAATTACACAGGTATTGTCATAATAGCCACTGGCACAAATGATTTCTATGTACCATTGGGTCAAGATGTTTAATTACATGGAGGAGTTGAATGTGTTTGTGTTTATGTAAACAATAGCTGAAAAGTGTTTAATTTGAACTTAACCAAATCAATTTTCTTTATTTTTAGTAAACAAATCAAATGCATAATTATAATGCATAGTTATAATGTGCCTCTTGCAAAATTAAGGATTTCATGGCACCTAAGTCAAGGGTTCTGGGCAAGACTCTATGATTATAAAATGAAAATGTATTAATTCTTTGAAAATCTTCTTCCTGCTCCTGTGTATTAGCAGATAAACTATGTTTCATGATTATGATAAGCAAAGATGCAGCTTTTAAAATTATGAAATTTGTGGGGTTCAGGTGGGTGTTGAATATATAATGAAAATGCATTTTTCTTTGAAAATCTCCTTCTCTGCCCCTGTGTATTTAACTAATTATAAGTGCACGGTTATGATTAAGAAGTGTGCCTTTCTAAAATTTTGAATTTCTTGCCCTCTGGGTCAGTTATTCTGGTGTTAGGGTGGAACTATATTGATTGATTGATTGATTGTATGTTGTTTAACGTCCCTCTCGAGAATTTTTCACTCATATGGAGACGCCACCACTTGCCGGTGGAGAGCTGCAAATTTTGTCCTATACTCGGCACTAACGGCCATTGAGCAGTGAGGGATCTTTTTCGTGCCAGCACCTACTGCCACACGGGACCTCGGTTTATATGGTCTCATCCGAAGGACCGGTCTCCACGTCCCACAGTGGGATTCGAACCCGCGACGTAAGGATCAACTCCTTACTTCGCGACTCTAGAGCAGACGCTCTAACCACTGCGCCACGCGGGCGACGGGACTATATTGAATCTTTAGTGAAAATGCACTATTTCTTTGAAAATTTTCTTCACTGCTCTCCTGGGAATCTAGGAGGTGTATAAAAAGTTATAATAAGTAAGGGTATTTTTACCAGATTTTGGAAATTTTGCACCAATTGGTCAATTTATTAATTTATTCTACTGAAAGAAGTTATTCTCCTTTGCTATTCACCTCATATGATAATTAATCACTGTAAATAATGTAACTGAAATGTCAATTGAATAACAGAATTATGCAAGAATTTTTATAATATTTAATACAAAAAGTAGTTTCATAGTTTTTTTAATTGGTTAGAAAGACTTGTACATAATAGATAAATTACTAGAAATATGTCCATAGAACATGAATGCCCTACCCAGGGTTCATTAAAAACGCAACATGAACAATTTGATTACTGTATGAAGTTTGATGAAAATATCTTGAATAGTTTCTTTCAAACTGAGTTTTAGACACAATCAACAGGAAAGTCAAAGGACATGGAGAAAGTCAAGGTAGGGAAAAAAAACTGGACACAGTTGGTAAATTCTCATCAATTATGTATCAGTGCATAAGCTTACATAAAAATATCTTGAAAGTTTCTTTGAACTATGCTAAATGCAAACTTAAGAAAAGTGACATCAAAGTCAAAGGAAAGGTCAAGGTCAAAAATGTTCATGCAGTTGAATAGCTGATTATAGTTCTCATATGTATCAACAAAAAAGGTTTGATAAAAATATCTTGCTCAGTATCTTTGAAACTTTTTTTGAAACTTTGAAACAAATTTTTGAAATGTGAGGTCAAGGTCAAAATGTGTTGGTGCAGTTGAATAGTTCTCATCAATATGAATTGGCATATAAGGTTTGATAAACCAGAAATATATGATGAGACTGTAGCTCTACTGGTTTGTATTTAAATCAAAGGAAGAGAAAAGTAGCACTTGCACTGAAACTATGTAGCAATAAATAGAATAATGGTCCTTGGTTAAGTCTATTTGTGGCAAGATTTATTGCAATCAGCTTAAAACTGTTGGACGAGTAGCCTTTTGAAAATATTTCACAGAAATTTCTATTTTTAGTAACCATGGCAACACTGTTCAACAAAATCAAAAATCCATACAAAGAATTATTTATCTGACTTTGAAATCTTATGTCCAAGTTATATTGAAATCAGACTAAAACTGATGGAGGAGTAGCGTGTTAAAGGTATTTCACAAATGTTTATAATTTTAGTAACCATGGCGACAACGCTCACAAAAAAAAAGTCAATAAAAAGAATCATGTATCTCTGTGTAGTCTAATTTAGTACCAAGTTATACTGAAATCAGAGTAAAACTGTAGGAGAATTAGCATTTTGAAAGTATTTTACAGAATTTTCTATTTTTAAAACCATGGCAACACTGCTTTAAAAAAAAAAAAAATCAAAACCCCTTGCACAAATTTTTGTATCTAAGTATAGTCTACTTTGTGCCAAGTTATATTAAAATAAGACCAAAACTGTAGGAGGAGTAGCATTTTAAGGTGGTATGGGATACCAAACGAAACTTCTCCTACATATTTATATACCCAAACTGGGAGGATTTGAAATACCCCCACCTTTCAGTATGTTAAGTTGTAATTTTAATGATTTTTTTTATTATTTTAATGAGATTTTTTTTCTTGTATAATTCTTTTTTCATAAGCTTAATATTATAAGCAGGCATTTACTAATATAAAGTGTATATAAAAACAAAAATGACAAGAAATATGTCTTAGTATTTTTTTAATTTTCAACAAAAAATAAGCGTAAAAAATGGGAAAACTTCATTTCTTGAAAAAAGACGGATAACATTTCATGAAAGTCTACAATTAGAATGTATCTTAATATGTTAGCAAAGTGAAATAAACAAATTGAAAATATATATATATATATAAATGGAAAATATAAAATGCATTTAAAATTTTTTGAATTAAAAGATCCGAGCGGAAGAGATATCCTTCTTTATTTTCCAAGGGTTCAAAAAACCTGGATGCTATTTCAGAAATGATGAGCATTTTTTCCCAACCATAAAAAAATCGCACTTTGTAGTTTTCAACTTTGAACTGTTTTGAAAACAATGCATGGACAATCGCTTTCCAGGACGTGTCTTGTTCAGAGCAATTGCATTCATCTAAACGTTTTGGGACTATATACAACAGCTAGCTGATTTGTGACCAAACAGTTACTTCTTGAATTAAATAACAAAGAAGTCCAGCTCTGGTTAACGTGATAATTGATTGGTGATAATTCAGCACAATGTGAAGTAATCGCACTTATCCATGCCTCACCGCACACAATGTGCTGTACAGTTACTCAAACAATTGAAATACAGCTTTTGCTTAAAAGTGTTCAAAAGCAGCAATGTTGAACCTACCTTTTACAGGGGTTTGCTTTTTAAATGTCCGTTGTACAATTATAAGTAAATTTATATACTTGCAATTTTTTTGTCTATTTTTACTTAAAATGCCGACTTGTGAGAATTTGCATTGAAATAGGCTTCAGAGTGTTCTTTTAAAAGGTGTATCTACAAATTTTGACCCGATAATAAGCACTCATGAAAATCAAAACAACACTTCAAATGGAAATATGTCATAACGTGGAGGTATCCCATACTACCTTAAAGGAATTTCACAAAAATTTCTATTTTTAGTAACCATGGCAACACAGTTCATCAAAATCAAAAACTCAAGCACTTATTTATGTATCTTAGTGTAGTCTAATTATGTGGCAAGTAATATTAAAATCAGACTAAAACTGTAGGAGGAGTAGTATTTTAAAGGAATTTCATAAAAATTTCTATTTTTAGCAACACCATCTATCAAAATCAAAAACCGATGCACTAAATTATGTATGTTAGTGTAGTCTACTTGTGTGTCAAGTAATAATACCAAAACTGTAGGAGGAGTAGCATTTTGAAAAATTGTTTATAGACAGATGGACAGCTAGACAGACAGAAGGACAAAGATGGATTGACACCTTACTATTGCATAAACTCTTCTAGTCTCTGACCAGTATAGTTAAAAGTCATAAAAAATTTCTTGAAATGGAGCTAAACATAACTTTTTAAAAAAAACAAGAGGCCCAAAGGCCTTGAATTCCTCTTCTGATAAATTGTACAACCTTTCACTTCTATTTGAAGCCTCTAAGTATCCTGTATACTGGTATTTAGATAAAGCCTTAAAATTCCAAAAGTAGGCCATCATGATCTACATTTTGGTTAAAACACTCCTAGAACCCAAGATGAATCAACTGACAAATGTTGATGATTCAAAGTCTCTTAATATCTTAAAATTTCAGATATAGCCATGAGATTCCAAAAGTAGATAACAGTGACCTTCTTTCTGGAAAACATACTCAGAGAACCCAAAATGCCTCAACTCACAAAGTTTGATGATCTTAAGACTCTTTTTACTGTGGAATCATTTTAATTCGTGGGGTTAATGTTCGTGGACAAGCAAAATTTTACTTGTTCGAGGGGACGTAATTTCGTGGGTTACTCGTTTATACGGTAGATTCAATTAATCAATATGTTTACAAAATAAACGTTCGTGGGGATGTAAATTCGTGGGTAAGGGTAACCCACGAAATCCACGAACATTGGTCCCCCACGAACAATGATGATTCCACAGTATTTGAAATATATTGTCTTGAAATTCAGAAAGTAAGTCACTGTGACCTACTTTTTAGTTGTCATATTTTGAGGACTCAAAACACATCAACTGAAAAAGTTTAATGATTTAAATCCAATCAATATCACATAAGATTTAGATATAGCTGTAAAATTTCAGAAGTAGTTCATGGTGACCTACTTTTCAGTTGACATACTCTGAAGATCCAAGATGCATTGACTGACAAAATTTAATGATTCTAAGCCAATTGGTATCTGAAATATTAAAATATTATCATGAAATTCCAAAAAGTAGGTCACAGTGACCTACTTTTTATTTGACATATTCAGAGAACCCAATATGCATCAACTGACAAAGTTTGATGATTCCAAGCCAATTAGTACCAGAAAATATTTAAATATAGCCATAAAATTACAAAGTAGGTCATGGTGACCTACTTTTCAGTTGACATGCTTTGAGGACTCGAGATGCATCAACTGACAAAGTTTTGATGATTCTAAGCCATTTAGTAGTCTCAATATTTAATTATAGCCATAACATATCAAAAGTAGGTCACAGTGACCTACTTTTTAGCTGAGGTACTCTGAGGTCCAAGATTCATCAACTGACAAAGTTTGATGACTCTAGGCTGATAAGTACTTGAAAATAGTTAAATATAGCCATAGAAATTCAAAAGTAGGTCAGGGTGACCTACTTTTCAATTGACGTACTATGAGGACCCAATATGCATCAAATGACAAAGTTTGATGATGCCAAGCCAATTAGTACCTGAAATATATAAATATAACCATAAAATTTCAAAAGTAGGTCACCATGACCTACTTTTCATTTGACGTTCTCCGAGGACCCATGATGCAAAAAAAAGATGACAGAGTTTGATGATCACAGGCCTTAAAGTGTCCAAAAAATGCCTCTTAAAAAAATTGAAAAAAATTAGCCATAAAATTCAAAAAGTAGGTCACAGTGACCTACTTTTTGATAAATATGTTTCAAGGCCCCAACATGCATCAACTTACAAAGTTTGATGATTCTAAACCTCTCAGTATCTGAAAAAATGACCTTAAATCTTTTGAAAAAGATTAGCCATAAAATCCAAAAAGTAGGTCACTATGACTACTTTTCAATTGACGTACTCTGAGGACCCAAGATGCATCAACAGATAAAGTTTGATGATCATAGGCCTAAAAGTATCCAAAATATGCCTTTTAATCAATTTGAAAATGAATGCCTGCAAATTTCAAAAAGTAGGTCACTGTGACCTACTTTTGAGTCAACATGATATGGAGTCCAAAGATGCATCAACAAGATTTGATGATCCTAGCCCTTATAGTAAGCAAAATATCAAAGTTTTAACAAAATGTAATTTTTGGTCAACTTTGAAGTGACCTTTAGACCACGCCCTTTGCCTCGGGGTGATTGCTTGAATAATTTTTAATCTAGAACATATCCTCATCCTTATGTGTAAGTTTGGTGATAATCTGCCCAGTGGTTCTTGAGAAGATTTTTAGCAACCAGTACTTTTGTTTTTATTTTCCAAATTATCTCCCCTTGTTTACAGTCACATCTGTAGTTTTAGTATAAATGAGAGCCCTTGGGCCAAGGATATGACAAAAATTAGCCAAGGTGTTCTTGAGATATGGCCCAAATTCTAAAAAGTTTACGCACAAATGGCCATAGCATTAGCTCTTTTGAGTTTTTAGCTCAGAAGAGCTAAAAATGGGGCCATGGAAGTTTAAAAGAAAGGTTAAGGTCAAAAAATTGTTGATGCAGTTGAATAGCCCTCATCAATGTGTATTTGCATATGAAGTTTGATAAAAATATCTTGAAGAGTTTCTTTGAAACTGAGCTAAACACAATCTTTTTAAAAGTGAAGTCAAGGTCAAAGGAAAGGTCAAGGTAAAAAAAATTGTTGATGCAGTTCAATAGCTTTCATCAATACGTATCAGCATATCAGCAACCAAAGCTAGCCTGGTAGTGTGCATCCTTAGAGCGTATCATCCATGTTTTGTCAATATAGGGTTATAGTTACTTGGAAATGAGACCTGCTTCAAAAACTTTAACCTGCTCCAAAACCATATTACATATGCTCCCCACAAATTTATTAAGATGAGCTAAAAAGTATGTCAATGTGACCTTCTTTTGAGTCAACATAACATGATGTTTTGAGATGCATCAATAGAAAAGATTTGATGTCCTTAATCTTTTTAGTGGACAAAATATCTCAGTTTTCACAAAACATGATTTTAGGTCAAATTTAAAGTGACCTTGAGACCTCACCCTTGGTGATGAATTGAACAATTTTTAATCTAAAACATATTCTCATCCTTATGCATAAGTTTGGTGATAAACTGCCCAATGGTTCTTGAGAAAAAGATTTTTTTTAACAACCACTACTTTTGCTTTCATTTCCCTTATTATCTCCCTCTTGTTAAGTTTTGATATTGAAAGCCTTTGGGCCAAGGATACAAAAGCAGGTTTGATGATAACATGGCACAATCAGTATCCATGACAATTCAAACAGATTGTTGAAAGACTATGTCTCCAAAGCTAACATAGATATTGTCAATGAGAAACACAAGTATCTTTTTAACATCAACTTCAGAGTACTTGGGTGTAGAACCTGAATGTTTTTTTAACAAATTAAGTTCCCAGATGATCAATTACAAGTTATGTAAATTTACATGTTTCATTTTATTGAAGAAACAGATTTCTCTGATGTCAAAGAGTCTACAAGTCTTTAGTTTATCGTGAGGAAGGGTTGTATACAGTGCAGGAAACTAATTTTGTTACAGCATCAATGCTGATTTGAATGCTTCCTTTGCTTGCTGATTTGAATGCTTCCTTTGCTTGCTGATTTAATGCTAGTTATCCTTATCCTGATGCTGTTTTATAATTAGGTCAATGCTACCGGAAGTAGCATCATGCTACCGGAAGTAGATAATGAATTTCAGCATTGCCGTTTAAAGCAATAAAAGTACCTTTTACAATTATTTGATCATAATAACTCATTGTGTATTAATAATGTGAATACTTTAACCAATATTCTTTCTTTCTTTTTTAATTTTTTACTGAATTAAAACTCATTGATTTTCTGATGCTAGTAGGATAATGCTGATTTTATGTAGGTCAATGCTTGTTTTATCCTTTGCTTGCTGATGCTGATCCTGGTAATGCTGTTTTTTAAATGCTGATGCTGATGCTAGCTCGATCCTGATGCTACTAATGCTTATGCTGATGCTGGTTTATGTAACAAAATTAGTTCCCTGCACTGTATAAAGCATTGAAAAGTTGTACATTTTAATGCTCTTGATTTTGGTAAAATTTTGTGATCTCAGATTTTCTGAAAGTTCCATATTTTAAGTATCCACATCTGATTAAAACCACTTCTAATGTGCTGTTGTTCAGTATTTCTGGAGTATCTTCTTCACAGCTGTTAATACATGATATTTTGGAGCTTGTTTAATCATTTACTAGAACCTGCTATGTATCTTTGTTTTTAAGGATTTTTATGAAGCTTTGGAATCCGATATAGGTAAGGTAATTCGGATTCAATTTGGTTGTTGGGTATTTTAAAAAATAAACATATTTAAAACTTTACATATTTTTTGAAGAATTTCATCCTTAGAAATGAAATTTTTAGTATAAGTTGCATTACCCCTTAGTAAAATTATATAAATCCAGGTTCCTCTAAAAGGCAATTGTACATATGTATTACGTAATGAAAAGCCTATAATGTTAAATGTACCTGCTTTGTCACCTGGGACCAGTACTTATTGATCATGTAAACTCACTCTCTAATTTAATTCCTTAATCAATTGTGAATGAGGCCAAAGAGAAAAAAAATGCTGTTTTCGCTTCCACTTAGAAATAAAGGAGGGTTGGTTTTTTTTTTTATCCCAAATTAGTTTAGTTTGACCCCAAATTATAGATATCTTTAATTATATGTTTGTTTTATTAACCGTTTTTACTTCTATTTTTCTGCAAACTGGTCCATTCATTCCAGTACCTTAGAAGAAGTCAAAATGGTTTAAATGAACAAAAATTTGCAACTAAGATGCTAAATTTAATCAATTTTATTGATGATTATTACAAAATTGCTATCAAATCTTATTGATGCACATCTGCATAACATTATTATTTGTTGAAGTAAACAATGCTCTGACATGAAAGTAAAAAGTAATAAGGCCAAAAAAAATGATCTATTGTTTCTCAAGCACTGCTGCATCAAGTCAAACACTTCTGCAATCAATCTTATTCATGTTTTGAAAAGGAGAATAACTCAATGTTCTATTTTTATAAGATGAAAATGTATACAAAAGTTAAGAATCAGTTGATATTACCATTTTATTGACTGACAAGAAAAAAAAGAGATTACACTTAAGGGAAAAAAACCCTGAGAAACTAAAGATTAATTATTTTGGCCTAAATGCATCATAAAGGTCCAAATGTGTTTGTTTTGTTTTGTTTTGTTTTTTTCAATGAGCTAGAAGTCATTGTTTGGCCTTCTATGACTCTTTCCAATATAATTGGTCAAAGTCCTTCAAATAAGAGTCACATACTGCCCAAACTCTCTTGAACTGCAACTTTTAAGCTCTTGATGAAAGTTTCCTTTTCTACATCCACAGCTAGCTGGTTTATCAATTTTAAGAAAATCCTCATACTGATATAATTCACCAGCTCTTTAAACAGCTTATCTTTTTTATGATGAGGCTGCCTTGAATTTCAGAACTACAAGCATAAGAGGATTCAATAATAAACTCTTTGACTAGTTTCAGCTTTTTTTTCCTTTTACATTTGTGGAATTTACCAATGCTCATGCACAAGCTGAATTATTGTTAAATTACATGTATTGTAATATGATGTACTATTACACAGAAAAATTGTGCTAATGTGATCGTTGCATTCTGTATTTATACAAATTGACTTTTAAAGCAAATATAGTAATGTTCCATTTTTAGAATAAATACCTGTATGTATAGAAGTTTGATTTCCATTCAACTTTATCCAATACAGTACAAATTTTACAGTATTATCACCAGAAATCAATTAAATGGTGCAATTGAGGGTACTTCACTAAATGAAAAATAAAATCCTTGTATTTTAACAAAATTGTTATTAAATGAAGCTTAATATCTTTACCTCAAAGTTTCGAAAGTCATTTCAAGTTAAGTATAATGGAAAACTGATCCATCCATTCCAGTACATGTAAGAAGAAGTCAAAATGTTTTAAATGAACAAAGATGTGCAAATTCCATATCCAACTACAAAACAATGAATTTTCTGTTTATTAAATTTTCATTGATTTCCCTTTGCCTCTGTCTTTTCTTAACACAATGTCATAAGCTGTGACATCATATTTGAGCAGTTGAGACATCAAAGCTTAGCAGTTGTGAGATTAGCAATCTAATTAAAATTAGATGTTCCGAATCCGCTACCGCTTCTCAAACATCTTCATTTGGGGTCACGTCAGAGCGACCTTTCGATTATGAATAAACATAAAAATTTGGCCAATCAGATTCAACCTTCCGTATATGATTCTAAAATTAGTTCCACGGCTACATCTTAACATTATGGGAAGTTTCTAATATGCCGGTCCCCAAAATCACGCGATTGCGCATGAGCAGTTATTTCCCTTGCCGTTGCTATGCAGAATGTAAACAAACCGCCATTTCCCCCTCGCTTCAACAAAACGCATTCGATCGAGTGATTAGGGTTAGGGTATATTGTTTTAAGATTGGAACTGTTTTATAAATCCACTCTTAAATCTTCCTGACTTTGGGCTAATTCATGTAATTTTTGCTTACAAAAGGCACTGCCAAGTGCCTTTTGTGACCAAAAACTTGCATGAATCAGCCTTATGTCGAACCGTGCCGATATACCATCTTATAGGAGTAAAGCATGAAACATGCAAAACTTAAACAAACCGTAAATTAAATATGGGTGCATTGTATGCGATCTACGGATTAGGGTTAGAGTATATATATAACTCGGATATTCACCCATGCTAGAATCTATATCACTGGGCTTATTCATGCAATTTTTGCTTACAATTTAAAGAACCGGAAGAACAGGAAAGTCTTGCAAAACTTGGATAAATTAGCTTTGGTATAATGTTGAAACATGCACGATATTGTGCGCTAAGTTTTGGCAAGTAATTGGTAAAAGCGACTTACCGTTTACTTTTAAAAGCTCGACATCCTAACCTCCTAATGACCATATTCAGAATATTTTTTCTTTCAAATCAATGGTGATGCACAATTCAATCATCCAATTACTAGTAATTAGTTATCACTTGTTAAATCCCTGCATTTCTCACAAAAATCTTGCAATTTTAGTAGCATTTCACTTTGAGTCCTATCAGCTACTTCTTCATCAGTCTTCATTACGTCAAAGCACAAGTGACGCACGTCATGAATATTTATAAGATTACGTCAAAAACTGATCATGTGACCACATTCCTAAACAACGCAAAATGGAGTTTTATCTACTAAACAAGCACGTTATTTTACGAAACCTTTTAATTCTCATTTAAAAAACTGTGTTTAAAACACAGTTTTTTAAACCCAATTTTTCACAAGGAACACGATTTTTGGCTCAATTTTGCAATTTGTGGCCTTTTTATCGATTTTGCGATTGAATTCTATTGTACACCGCCTTCGGCGGCACCTATTTTAGCGCCATATTTACAGGGACCGGTATACTAGAAGTGTTCCAACATTATTGATGCTCAGTAGACTATCTTACGTTGAATTAAAGTAATTTTGATATAAATTGAACATATAGTCCACCAATCTGGTATTCTTACCTAAATATAGTTAGAATAATCTAACTGTGTCTTGGGACAAGCCCACACCACAGTTAGAATACGTCCCATATACTTGCAATGTAGCAAATCGGAGTGAGTCCACTCCGAAATGATTTTGAAGAATACAAAAGGAGTTGCACTGAAAATAACTACCAAATTAATCATAACAAACCGTTTTGAGACGGTATATGTCTTTTAACCAAAAAAAATAATCCATATAAATACGAAAATTCAACTCATTTTCTCAACGTTTTTTCCTCGCTTCAAATTTAACGCCATGTTGACATTCGGAACTCTCTGGGTTGTTCATAGGAAATGCACTGAGCACGAGTTATCGCCCGTGTTTATTTTGCAACATTGCCAATACAGGGAACGGATTCTATCGTTAAACCGGGTCCGTAGGACAATATCATTTTAACGATAGAACGTTCTATCTAACCTAAATAATGCAAACGAAAATGCACAAACTACATGTATACGTCTATATATCCCGCACGTCACATTCATATTTAGCACGGTCTTTACCATGCATATTTTGTTTTCTACGAAACCCCTCGGGCGTTTAGGTTTGGCAGTAAACAAACGAACAGATCCAAACTATAAGCCAAGATTTCAGAGACGGCGATTTCATTGGGTAATCGAAAGGTCGCTCTGATGTGACCCCGAATGGGATGTTGTTAGATGTTTGAGAAGCGGTAGCGGATTCGGAACATCTAATTTTAATTAGATTGTGAGATTAGAAACATTGTAACATGGATTTTAACAACATATTTGGGAAGAAATTGGCAGTTTAAGTCTCTATCAAGACAGTTTAGTTACTATTTTCTATTTTATGACAGACCAGAAATTATTTTTTACTTATCGTACTTTGATATCCTTTCAGAATGTGACAGAATATCACTTTGGTATCCTTTTCCACTGTGAGAGAATATCACTTTTATTAAAAAAATAAATCGCAGTATTTCACTGTTAAAAATGTAATAAACCTTGTTATCTTTTCAGTGTTCCAGCTAGGATCTGAAAATGGAGAGGTGCAAGAGAAAGGCACTTTTTCACAACTTATCGTTTGCCGCAAACTTTTGATACATAGGGGTATCTCATTACTTCACCCTTATAATAACTAACTCCTTCAAATTTTATTAATTTATTTAACCTTTTTAATTTTAAAGATATATAAACAAACACTATCTATAGTTAGTATGTAAACTTGTAGTTTCTTTAAAATTGAAATTGAAATCTAAAAAGTTGGATATAGATGATAAATTCTCACCAAATAAAGCTTACATAAAAATATCTTAAATGGTTTGAATGGTCTATTTAAAACCGAGTTAAAAATTATTCTAAGAAAAAATGAAGTCAAGGTCAAAGGAAAGGTCAAGGTTAAAAATGTTGATGCAGTTGAAAAGCTTACATCAGTATGTATTAGCTTCTGAAGTTTGATAAAAATATTGTGAATTGTTTCTTTAAAGCTGAGCTTAACACAAATTGAGAAAAGTGAGGTCTAAGGAAAGCTAAAGGTCAAAAATGTTGATAAGTTAAATAGCTAACTTCAGTTTGTTTCAGCATATGAAGTTCGATTACACTATTTTGAATGGTTTCTTTGAAACTGAGCTAAACACTATTTAAGAAGAGGTCAAGGTCAAAGGAAAGGTCAAAGTAAAAAAATGTTGATGCAGTTGAATAGCTTTCATCAATATACATCAGCATATGAAGTTTGACAAAAACATCTTGAATAATTTTTTGGACAATTTGCTTTAAACTGAGCTAAACACAAAACGAGACGGAAGGACAGAGGAAAGGACAGAAGATGAACATGACAAACTCTATATGCCCCAGCCATATTCATGGCAGAGCATAAAAATCATAGGATAAATTTTACTATTCCTTCTCCTTTTCAATCATTTTCTATTCCTGTTTTCAATAATAGTGCCATAATTCATATAAACTAGCTGGTGTCTCACATTATTGCAGTATACATATTTATATAGATCGATACAGTATTTGTAGTTCATAGGTGACATACTTGTATTAAACTTTCAGTTTAAAGCCAATATCTTTCTTGCTTGTTTTATCATGTTGGTAGCAGATAATAAATTAATTAAATAAAGTTTTAAAAACTTTTGTCAATTAAATGGGACACATGCAGTACGTTACATATTATTTGTGATCTTTTAAAATACCTTCAAAAGTGTCAAATATCATAATTAAGGAGAAAATAATTAAAAATTCATACTTGTTTCTGTGGTATTAAATTCCTTTACTTTTTAGAAAACTTCAAAAATTTATGAGTAGAACTGAGGGTCAATGTTAATGCTACTTTCACTTCCTGATTTATTTTTAGAACGCTTAAAGACAAGACTCATCTATTATATATTAAAACAGATAGCTTGGAAATCTCAGAAGTATTTCAGCTCTTAAGCGCTATTCAGACTATCAAGTGCCTAATCACCTATAATTGGAAGCAGGCACCTGTACAGTATATAGGTCCCAGTAATGCGAATGTTGTGTAATCGAATGTTGTGTAATCCTGATGTACAGGAGGTGTGCTTGTCCTTCTGTAATCTGCTTTGGATCACACTAATTATTCTGAGGGAAAAGAAGGACAGTCAGAGTGATACAGGGCCCTAACAGGGACACAGGAGCACCTGTGCAGGGCAGAGAGGCACACTGAATTAAAATGAGGGTGGGGCATGGTGCCCCTCCTTTTCCCCCTAGCTGGAACGTTGCTTTTTATCTAGATAAACCTTCCCTTTGGCCACTAAAATCTGAAAGGCATTAACAGCTGTCTTTTTTGCTCTGTTAGTGGCCTCTGCAATATTGCAAGTACTTAAGGTCAGATGACATATGTTCCTCAATAATCAGTCAGGGGTGTGATGGAATTGAGTTATTTTTTAAAATAACTTGTTTAGGTTACTTCACTTATTTATGACTAAACAAAGAAATGACTATCGATCATTTGAGTTAATTCTAAAAAACTAGAATTCCTATCAAAAAACATCAATATTTTGAGTTTGCTGCTGATTTAAGATGATGCATAAGGTTGAGAAAGTTGTACATGTATACATGTACTTCTCTTGATAGACTTGACAGATTTGATATCTTCTGAGCAGATAGGATGTTATTTATTAAAATATCAGAGAAAAGTAATTCCATTTCATAAACATTTCAGTGGTCAATTGCACAACTTCCGCCAATTTTGCCAACACTGAGAATAATTTTCCTAAAATCCTTGGATATTACTGTACAATCTCTGTATCTTACATTTTTTTTTGCAAAGCTGTAGATTTTTGTGCAAGCTAGAGTTCTAAAGTGAGGTGGGTTAAGGAAGAAATAACTGAAATAAGTTATGATTTGTTGAATTTCAACTTGTAAAATTTTAAAGATAGATTTCTTTTACTGCCTTGAACCTTTTCTGTTTACTTAATATTGCAAGTACAGCAAGAATAAAGCTTTTCAGATACCAGTAAGTTTACAATAATAAATAGTAAAGTATTAATAACCTCAAAAAGTTACTGAAGAAAAACAAAATCAGGGAAAGATAACCCAAAATAATGACATTTAATAACTTAAACAAATTATTTCAAAAATAACTTGTTTCCATGATGCCCCTGACTGACAATAGATAATTTTTCCCAAGAATTTGTAATTGAAGTATTGCTATTTTAACAGGTTTCCTTACAAAAAAAGTAAGGTACCTTACATGTACCAGGCATTTCACGATACCAGAGGATGTTATTTACTATATAACCCTATTGGAAATCACTAGCATTGGCAATATCACAAAATTTCATGTGCTTTATTTACATAGACATTTTGAAAGCAGTTTAGAAATCACAAGTTAAGGAGGCTCGATCCTGAGCTTTTGAGCAGATTTTGGTCTGGACCTTTATTTCTAAAATTCTGCATCATTTTTAAATTCTAACATTAAATCTGGATTCTACAATGCAAATTAAACTTTATCCAATGAAAAAACCTTGATTAAATTCCATTCAAGTAGGATTAAGCCAGGAACTATATTTTGTGGCGGAAGGTTTTTTTTAAGAAGAAAATGATCAATTCTTCCCTTTTGAAATATATACAGTACTTTTAAGTTTAGATTCCTATTTTTCCATGCTGGTTGCAAACAGAGCTGTTTTTTGCAGTGAAATGTTTTATGCTGGTTCTGAAATATCCATTAAATTATTTCTTATGAATTCTTTCATTATATTGTGACAAATATAGTAAATATATTCTGAAGTCCAGGAAAAAACTGAGCCAATTTTAACATAAAATAAACACTTTTTTAGTAATATCTAAAAATTTAGATCTAGACCCCCACTTTTGTTTTTCTTTTCTGAATATATAAGATAACTTTGATCAATCTGCTTAATTTCAGCAAAAGTTTAAGACTTTAAAATAATTTTCTTGCTTGTTAAATTTTTAATGCCAGAAAAATCACATTTTGAGTGCAGAAAGGTCAAATAATTGATTATGCGAAGCCTATTTGAAACTTTCTCTTAGTCACCATTTTAATGTGTCTTTTTTTAAATAGACTATTAAATAGTTTATTTTGTCCCATGATTTATTTGGATAAAAACTTTGGAGGGAAAATGTCGAAGATGTGATTTTTTTATTAAGACACAAATTTCAGTGCAAAAAGGTTATATTAAATGTACTGTAGTGCCAAAAGAAGCATATTGACCCCCATTTTTTTTGTTTTGATTTTTAATTCAGTTATGTGTGTAGAAACTAAAAATATACTTGACAAAAAAAGTTTAAGACTTTTAATATCAGGATCCAACCTAGTTAATGATAATTATGATTAATTTGTTGTATCTTACAAAGAGATACAAAACAGAAATTCGAGCAACTTGTCATCAGACTTAATCAATGAGTCATAATGGCATTTCAGATATGAAAAGCAAATCTCCCATAAGTCATCAAGCCCTCCACATCAAATTTTTACACTGCAAGCAAAATGTTTAAACTTTGCAACTTGCTCAAGTTGTTGTGTCAGCCCCAAGGAATGGATAAGACTTACCAGCTAAACGATCAAATGCTTCTCCTCCCTGGCTGATGAGAAGCAACTGATGCAACCACACGCCTGACTCAGCATAATGACATTTTGTATTAAACGGTGTCAGTCCATTGCTTGAAACAGTGCTTAATTTTACGCATTACTTTAAAACATTTGGGTGATGCAGAAAGAGAAAATGGTCTGTAAATGCGAAATTTATATTGATGAACCAGTTAAAAAATAGAAAAAAAGATTAGGGTTGGTGGTCCAGGTTAGGGTAGGTCAGGAAAGCGAAAACACCTTTTTTTCTTTGGCCTGACTGAAGACAACAAGAAAGATGGTATTCATATTGCCTCTCAGTCATTTAACACAAGACTTTAAAAACCACCTAATACTTTTAAACAATTCTGAGTCAAGTGTCAAGATCTTCTTTTTCATGTTTGGCCCATCACCTAACATAATGTTTGACAGAATTAATAATATTTATGAAAATTTGTTGCCAGTTGAATGACCAAAAGTGATGGATATGTTGTAACCCATTTCTAAAAATTACTCATATATTAAGTAATATATATTAGATGGGTAACTCTAGGCAAAATATATGGATATATTTTGCCTAGAGTTACCCATCTAATTGAGAAATTGGACAAAAAACATACCTTGACCCCCTTTCTATCGCTTTGAAAGCATACACCCTGTGCAAAACATAGTATACACCCCCCATGTTGGGATATACACAGTGTTTTAGCTTTTGACTTCCTTTTAACTCCCTATCACTATAAAACTTTTGTTTCTTACCTTTAATAGATTTAAATCCAACCAAAATCAAGTTGTTGATTTTTTCATACCACTGATATATTCATTTAAACCTCCAACACCAAAGAGATCCAGCAATACTCTAGCTGCTTCAAATACGTTGTACTATTTCTATAGGTAATCATAGTAGAATGAAGTATTTGGAGCAGACTATTGCTGGAACTCTTCAGTGTCAGAGGTTTAAATGAATATATCAGTGGTATGAAAAAATCAAAAACTTGATTTTGGTTGGATTTAAACCTTTTAAAGGTAAGAAACGAAAGTTTTCTAGTGATAGGGAGTTAAAAGGATGTCCAAAATGAAAAGTTGAAGCGGGCAGGTAATTCATTTCAGCCAGTATTGATCGAAACAAGCGGTCGAAGTCCGGGCAAGATTTCCCGAGTCACTTTGTGTGGCACTGGTCTGAGATTCGGAAGAGACATCTGTCCAAAATTTTTAGTCTCGACGAATCTCGCTGAGATTAGGGTGGGGGGTTGACGTCAAAAATTGACCCCGATCTTTATTCAATGGGGATCATTATCAATCTTTACAATGGCACGCATTTTAGCAAAAACCTGATAATGTTCGAGATTTAATCTCTACATGTATAATTTTTTTCTCTCTCTCTAACTAATCTCGGATTATAACTATCATGTCTCTTGTGTTATCCTGCCGTTTAATAAACATATAGCAACATTATTACAAACCACTTCATTCTGAAGTCCATCTCTTGGTCCAACTTCAACAATTTTCACATATGGTGGTAAACCAGTCCTCTACAAATATATAATTTTACAAAATCTTGAGGAAATTCGAGATTTCTTTAGTTGTTTGTATCAATGGGGAAAAATGTTAAATACTATGAAAAATTTCAATCTTATATCCTAATAACGCTATATATTTTTCTATTTTGGTATAATGTTATATACATACTTGGCGAGTTGAACAGTTTCTTGCCTGTTGTAAAAAGATTTTGTAAAATGAAAACATTTGTCCAAAACAGGAAGCCGCCATTTTGCAGAACCGGAATGAAGATTCAGCAGAAATCTTTGAATTAAAAAAAAAAAATAAAGCAGTTTAAAAATTTTTCTAAAGAATGTCTTTTATTACCTCAATAATTCTTAAAATATAAGGAAGTTCAATATCTTTTTTTTTTAAATAAAATGGTGTCGTTTGCAGTGAATATTTGTTGCAGAGTTGCAAAATGGTAGCCTCCATGTGCCACGTTGAAAGTTTCTGATCAAAATTCACATTTATGCATGGTTTAATATTGCACTTTTTCAATGAAGTAACTTTATTTAGAAAAATTAATTCGAGGTTGTTGAAAAATTATATTATTTTGAAGATTGTTTAACTATAAATCAGTATTTGTGATTTTCATAAATTTATGAGTAAGTTTGTGTACTGACCAAAACAGTTAAAATATTCAGATTGAAAGGGTATAGATAACATGTCATTCATATATAATCATGACAACTAAATTATTTATTAGCACTGATGTACGGTGTGAATCTTTTCGGAGTGTAGTTGGCTGAGTTGAGCTTACTTGGTCTACATGAGATTAGTTTTTGGTATGCCGTAAGTTACTAGTTCTGCTCTGCTCTATGTCATGTGAAGGGAGTAATATATTTAAACAACTTTTGGAATATGGACAATTGGAGCCAGTATGGGCACTGAAATATATTAATTTGAGTCTTTTCTAATTCTTAACCTAGTTTGAATTGGTGACTGGGAAGGGCTTGCACCATAGTCGAATTGAGAGAAAAATGGTGTATTATATCAACCATTCACAGTACCAAAATGTGCATTCAAATTTCCATAGTAGGCAAGTCTTGCAATGTTTGTTATGTTGGAAATATATTATGCATACATCTTTCCCACTTTCATTTTCAATGCATTCATTTAAACAGAATTTCTGAAAACCAAATATTTCTATCTGCAGTCATTTGGACTGATGAATCAATATATTCTACCAGTTCGAAGAAAATTCTATCAGTCCAAATAAATTCTAGTCTAATTCATGATGTAATTCAAATGAATATGGCATTGGTTGGGACTGGTCCATTTCATCTGAAAGTATACTCAAATTGCTGCAGAACATCGATGCCAACCTAACTAGACCTTGAAAATATTCAGATTGAGGGTGGAAATGATTCTGCGGGTTGTTACAACACCAATTGTGAGGCATTGCTATAGGTCAGTGTACATTTAGAATAAACTAACCACATGTGTCTCGGGACAAACCCTCAGGCCTCAACACTGAATACGTACCTTATATCGATAGTGGCAATGTAGCAAATTGGAGCGAATCCGGTCCAAAACGATTTTGAAAGATACAAAAGAAGTTGCACTGGGAATAACTACTAAATTAATCATACCAAACCTTTTTGAACTTGTATATGTCTTTTACCCTAAAATATAACCCAAATAAAGACAAAACTTCAACACGATTCTCAACGTTTTTTCTCGCTTTGAATTGACATGCCATGCAGGGCTCGACATTAATGCTTGTCCGCATGTCCGGTACCAGTGAAAAAAAATTACGGACAAGTGAATATTGCTGGGTACTTGTCCGATTGGACAAGTGCATTTTAATGTAAAGAAGTCTCTAAATAATAAAAAGAATGACTGTTGAAAGTTAATAGGTAGTTTCAAGACGGAAGCCCTACATAAAAATCGGACTTCGATTCACATTTGATCGGGATCGAAGTTCACTAATTGCATACTACTGAAAAGGCATGGAACTTACGAACTTAACAAAGTTTGGATTCTGTTTGATGTTGACAGGTTAACGTGTTGATAGATAAAATTTTGTTTTATGTGTTTGTTGTATTTATCAATAACATCACGAATAAATCAAGCACATATCGTGTAATGGACTTTATTTTAGTTTTCAACAGTGTTTGGAATAACCGTGCACCTGACCGCCCGAGACGCACAAATTTTGCAGTGGGCGAACAAATTTGCATGTACTGACGCCCGGATGGACATGTTAAAATTTTCGATAATTAAAATTCATATATTTGATAAATCTTTTTCATATCAAGTAATAGTATCGGTAGCAAAGTGTAACCAGCCAATAGGAAGAATTCATCAGTCTATAGATTCTGGTTTGAAGTTATGGTGACCTGGTTCCAGTCACATTATCGTTAAAAAACAAATTTATAAAAGACAATTTTTTTCTCAGGCAAGTAGATCTTTGGCAGGGCTGACAACATTTACTAGCAGTCAGCCCAGCATGTCTGTCTAATTTTACAGTGAGTTTCAAACACTGGTTTTCAAGTTGACAGTATTAGATCTTTATTGAAAAATTTTCGGACAATTAAAGTTGAAGTTCGGACAAGTAAATGTCTTGGTCACTTGTCCGAATAAACAAGTAGGGAAAAAAGTTAATGTCGAGCCCTGCCATGTTGACATTCAGAACTCTCTAGATTATACGTAGTAATGTAGATTAGAATCATCAACCCCTATTTATTTTGCTACATTGTCAGAAAGTAACTTGCTAAAGGCTTTTTAAGATTACAGCGAAAAGACAAAAACTTCAGGTACAAAGAAAACTCTTTAAAAAAAAAAACATTGGATTGTTGAGGAAGAAAATGATCGGTCACGCAGACCATTACTAGTTTGGCCAGGGGTTATGTTGTTAAAGCGGCCGGGTCTCTCTTGATTATATAATAAAAGTGCATTATTTCTTTGAAAATCTTTTCCTCTGCCCCTAGGTATTAAGCAAACAAAGTTAGTGTACGATTAAGATGAGCAAGGATGCCTCTTCCAAAATTTTGAATTTCACCGCCCCTAGTCAGGGGCTCTGGTGTTAGAGCAGAGCTCTGTTGATCATACATAAGTATTGTAAAATTTGCGTAAATTCTGTGAAAGTCTTTTCTGCTGCTGGGTATTCAGAGTTTTTGAAAAGCTGCAAAGCTGGTAAAAATTTGTCTGGAACAATAACTTACAAGAAAACATTGGTCCAATTGACTGTTTGAAAAAATCAGGCGTGATACAGATTTTTAACATTTGAGATTGGGGTGCGCAGGTGAAGGTTACAGCAGAGATGGCCTTGTGGTGATGATGGTTGATCAAATGTGTTAAAGTAGAGACATAAATCATATTTATGTTAATTTTTAATGGTCATGTAGACTTGTAAGAAATAGATAAATAAAAATGAGACAAAAATAATTTATCTTTATACAATAAATGTTCTTCAAAGACCTAGAGTGGCCAATGGGAGGGAGTAGAATTACTATATGCAGGACTTTCAAAAAGATAAGAAACGTGATACTTTTACAAAAATAGGAGGTACCTTGTGGAAGTGATTTTCATTACATTGTTTTCCGAGGAATATTTTGGCCAGTACAATCATGATTTCAGCTGGGTAAAAGTACAAGGTACCAGCACATTTTGAAAGGCCTGGATATGTGCTCCAGCACTATTGTTTTCTTAAGTTTGCATGGTGATAGTTACAATAGGGATTGCATTAGCACTGGCAAATACAAGCAAGTAAACTTCTAATTTTCACCTGTTTCCAGATGCTCGTCTGTAAAAGTCAATAGTAAGGGAGTGTCCATTATCTTAACATATCCTTGTGCACTGCAAGGTATCGCATATAACCTGAAAAGATTTAGTTATAAATTAGGCCAGCATTTTTTTATTTTTAGGTTTACAAACCCGCCGCTCAATTTTTTTAAATTTTCAGGAAAAAATTGAGAAAAATGGAATTTTTTCTTTCCGATGTCGAATTTGTGTTGGGATCGAGATTTTGAATTTACGAATTCTTACTTCCGGTGTATGATAACATGGCGGGTAAATGGAGGTTGATCTGATAACTTGGTTTAGATTTAAAGGGCAATTTAAGGTTCACTCACAGCCATTTTTGGCCTGTGGATTTCTGAAAAATAAAAACTGCTTAGTTATGCATTAAATATCAGTTGGACCCTTGATGACTGCATATCTATTGAGAATGACATAATTTTCTCGCTAATCAATGCATTCAAGAAGTTACAAATTGTGTCATTTTTCCCATATCCTGAATTTTTCTTCAAAAATGGCCAAAAGATGAAGATGTTTTTCAATTAAGGAATGTTTTTAAGTTTTGTGTGAGTTATTGGTGTAAATCACACAGACTTATCATGTAGGCATATTTCATGAAGCATGCTAGCACTTCATGAAAATATGCTTACATGCAAGTCTCAAAAGCACCAAAAATATACCCAATGTTTGAATCATTCCCTGCCCTATATTGTTACATTTTTAGGTCTTCTGAGCTGAGGGCTCATAGAGCTAATGCTATGGCCGTTTGTGTGGTGTGCGTCAACTCTTTGGAAAATTGGCTATAACTCAAGAACCCCTTGACCAATTTTTGTCAAATTTGTCACAGAGTATCCTTGGCCCAAGGGCTTTCATTTATACTAAAAACAGGGATGGGACCTTTAAACAAGGGGATATAATTAGGAAAATAAAAAAAAGTACTGGTTGCTAAAAAATCTTCTTCTCAAGAACCATTGGGCAGATTATCACCAAACTTACTTACAAGGATGAGGATATGTTGTAGATTAAAAATTGTTCAAGGCATCACCCTGGGGCAAAAGGTGTGGTCTCAAGGTCACTTCAAAGTTGGCCAAAATTTATGTTTTGTTTAATCTTTGATATTTTGCCCACTATGAGACCTAGGATCATCAAATCTTGTCAGTTGATGCATCTTCGGACCTCATATCATGTTGACTCAAAAGTAGGTCATGGTGACCTACTTTTTGAATTTTGCAGGTATTCATTTTCATTTTCATTTTGATGCATAACTTGGATACTTTGAAGCCTGTGATCATCAAAAGTTGTCAGTTTATGCATCATGGGACCTTGAAATGTGTCAACCAAAAAGTAGGTCACCATGACCTACTTTCTGAATTTTATGGCTAATCATTCTCTAAGCATTAAAGATCATTATTTCAGAAAATAAGAGGTTTAGAATCATCAAATTTTGTAAGTTGATGCACCTAGGGGCATTAAATCAGATTTATTAAAAATATGTCACAGTGACCTACTTTTGGAATTTTACAGGTATTCATTTTCAATTTGTTTTAGAGGCAGATTTTTGACACTTTGAAGCATAGGATCATCAAACTTTATCAGTTGATGCATCTTGAGTCCTCAGAGTGTGTCAACCAAAAAGTAGGTCACCTTGACTTACTTTTGCAATTTCATGGCTTAATTTAAATATTTAGATACTAAATGGCTTAGAATCACCAAACTTTGTCAGTTGATGCATCTTGAGTCCTTGGAGTGTATCGACCAAAAAGTAGGTCACCGTGACCTACTTTTACAATTTTAT